>NW_006159824.1:2607423-2618141 GCF_000334495.1 Tupaia belangeri chinensis | reverse complement strand
CACCACTATTTCCCCTCGCATCACCTTGATTTGTAGGGATCTCAGTGGGCTTACGTCTTAGTGTTTATGCAGCGCCTCCCAGGCTCCCATCCCCAGCAAGGCCTTCTCCAAGCTGATCTTCCTCCTGCTGCCCCACCCACTTCCTGCACTGAAAGGCTGTGGGTGGCAGTTCTAGCTGATTGCTCTTGTGCACCGGTCACCACGTCATGCATTGCTGGTTTGGGCAAGGAGGGCTTTTTGTTCTTGTGAACCATCCCCACCCACACACATACCAAAACCCTGGTACCTGTTGTGATATCAGCCAGACTGATCATAGAGGCTCACGTTACCACCTAGGTTTGTTCCTGTGTTTATAGGTTCCACGGTCACAACAAAGGACAGAAGTGATCTGCTGGTTTATAGCTAGAAGTGTCATTTTGCGATGAGTGTGTTGGGGGCACTATAGGAAAAATAGGTTCCCTCCAGGAAAAAACCATGGAGAAGAGGACAGAAAAGGCTAATTGAACCATGACCTATTCAAGATGAGAGTTTAGGGCACTTAAAACCTCCTGTTCATAATTTTCATTTTTGCTTCCTCCCTTACCTAAAGCTCTAGGAAAACAACACCAGGGCCCTTCCAGAATACTGTCCCTGAGCACCTGGGAGGCAGGAAGTCCAAGGTGACTGTGCTGCAGTTAATGAGGTACTAGGGCGGTGGGCTGCTGCCTGGTAAGCAAGCACCCAGAGAGGTCACTCAGGCCCAAGTCAGCTTTGTAGAGTCCTTGACCTCTTCAGTCCCTTTAAGTTGATTCTCCAGAGCCCTAGGACATGACTCGTTCTAACCAAGTTCACAAGATGCTGAATTCTAAACAGTCCCTAAGAAATTTTGCTTATGAACAGGCTTACAGGGAGAGTATCACAAGCATGAAAAAGCCTGGGAGTAACCTTCAGGCTGAGCTTCTCCTCGGGAGATAGGAAAGTGTCCCTGCTGTATTCAAGGTGTCCCCCTCAATCAGTGTGAGAGCAGTGGGACTATGCTCCTTCCTGGTTCTCTCTGCACTCTGTGGAGATTCCAGTGTACTAGTCATACCTCCTTATTTTAGACCACTGATTCTCTAACTCTGTCCTTAAGGAATTCTGGTACTCCATGAGCCAAAGAAAGGATAGAAGTGTTTCAGATACACGCTTTCCTCTTACAAAATTTTCTGTAAACCCTTCAGACCTATGAAAAAAGTTTTTTAAAAAAATCAGAGAAATGTGAACTCTTCCCTGGTTTCTGACACACCACCCTCTCCTGGTTCCCCTCCTACCTGACTGGCCTGTCTTGGTCTTGCTTGGGTCTCCTTCTCTGTGAAACATCTCTTCAGTGCTGATCTCCCTCGAGGTTCTATCCCTGTCCCTGCCCTCATCTCACTGTAAAGACTCATGGGCGATTGCACCAATGCTCGTGGGCTCAGTGGCCCTTTATTCTGATGACTCCACACTGTAGAATCCAGCTGAGCTGTCTCTCAGTTCCAGACTGGGCTGCCTCTAGGACATCTCCTTATGACAGATCCACAGGCTCCTCAGGTTCAACATTCACTCAGAGGAACCGATGACCTACCTCTGATTCCAAACTTCTTGTGCTCTACTCTCTTCTCAAGAGCTGAGAAGTTAGAAACTGGCGTCCTCCTGCCCTGCCCTGTGTTTCCAGTGTCGCTGCCGCCTGATGATTATGCCCCCAGGGAGCACTCTAACTCACTCACGCTTCTCATCACCACCCCGAGGCCAGGCCACTGCCTAGAGAACGTCTTCTCTTTGCTCATTAACCTCAGAAAAAGCCCAAACTCAGCCTAACCTGATGGCAGAGTCAATGGCAAACAGAACTATAGGGTTCAAAGCCCACCATGGTTCGGATCCCCCAGAAGGCTTGAAAACATGCAGGGTCATGCATGTGTGCCCAAGATCCTGACAAGCTGGAGAGCTGGGAAAGGGAGATCATGGGATTGCAGTGTGGCAAGACCCTGTCAAGAGTACATCTCACGGGCTGGCAGGTGGTCTGGTGATTAAGGCGCTGGACTCCTACATGGCCAACCATGATTTGAGTCCCAGATCTGGTGGCTTGCATTCTCACTTTTCCTTTCTCTCTCTCTGGTCAAATTAAAAAATAATAACAAATAAAATAGAATAAAATAATTATTTTTCAAACAAAAGAAAAAGAAAACACTTCCCCCTTTGAATTATAATTTCCTGGTTATTTTTGCCATCTTTTCTAACCTGAGAGTTCCTCTGGGATGGAACTTATCAGGTTCATTGCTATATTCCAAGTGCCCAGCACAAACCCTGGCATGTAGTAGACAATTAATGAATATTTATTGATGTTGAACATTTGTAGAATATCTACCAATTACTTTGATAAAACAAATAAATAAAGCAAAAATAAAAACAATTTTCTCTGGGTATGTGTAATTTGGTTGAGATTTAATACTGGGCACATGTAAAAATCCTGCATTTTCTGTCAAGGAAATTGTTACTAGTTTGGGGCCAGCAGGTGGCATGGTGGTTGGGGTGCTGGACTCCCACATGGCCAACTGCAGCTTGAGCCCAGTGGCTCGAAAATCACTCTGGGCGTGTATGAATCTGTGCCCAAAATCCCAGCAGGAAAATGAAAGAGAAGGGATTGCAGCATGGCCATCCCCCTGGGGGTGATTTCTCACTTTCCCTCTCACTATCTCTATCTCTCTGGCAAGTGCATATGCTCTATGGCAAAAACCTAAAAATAAAAACATTTTTTAAAAAAGCAATTGTTCCTGGTTTGGATAATAGAATTAAATACATTAAAATTTCAAAAGACTGGGCCAGCAGGTAGCATGGTGGTTAAGGGCACTGCACTCCCACATGGCCGACCATGCTTTTCGTCCCGGACCTGGTGGCATGCTTTCTCACTTTCCCTCTCTCTCTCATTCCGCCTCTCTCTGGTCAGTTGAAAATAAGTAAATAAATAAATAAAGTTAAATAAAATAATTCTCTTTTTTTTTCAGAGAGGTTTTTGCTACAGGGCATGTGTGCTCACCAGGAAGACAGAGAGACTGAGGGACAGAAAGCGAGAAATCACCCCCCAGGGAGTATGGCCGCAATCTGTTCTCCTCCATTCTCCTCTCAGGATCTTGGGCATGCACACACACGCTCCCAGAGTGAGTTTTAAGCCACCAGGTCTGAGACTCGAAATGTGGTTGACTACATGGGAGTCCAGCAACATCGCCATTATGCTAACTGCTGGTCCCATAAAGTAATTCTTTAAAAAATATTTCAAAGGACTTTTTTCTGTACTCTAGCCCCAGAGGCAACCCCAAGTGAGCCACCAGCTACATACTCATTGATAAATAGTTAGAAATAAACTCCATCCTGAACTATATTGAACCTGAAGATGACTATGATGATGCTGAAATACCTATAAATATTGAAAGCCATTTTGAAACAACTCTTGTTCTGCCCTCTTAATAGTTTCAGGAACTGATGCTTTAGTCATACCAAAACCCAGTTGATTATAGTTTTCCTTATGGTAGTTACATTCTCACCTTTGAGATGCAAAGATTGTTTTCAGAAAATGCACTAGCAATGCCAGCAATAAGGTTTACAGATCATGTGTATTGGTGAGGATACTCTAGGCTGCAAGGAACAGACTATCCAACTAAATATAACTTACACAAGGAGGAGTTTATGACCTGACAAAACAGGAAATCTAAAGGTAAGCACTCTGGAATTCAGAACTGTCCTTTCAGAGTCCTAGCTGACTTTAATTCTTTTAGCGTTACTCTCATGGTGGCAAAATAGCTGTACTAGTCCCAAGTATGCCATTCTTATTGAGATTACTAGGAAGGAATATCTTTCCCAGAGAAGCCCCAGGCAACTTTCCCTAATATGTCATTGGCCTGAATTGATTTCCATGCCCTGTATCTTAGACCATTCAAGCTGCTGTAACAAAATACCTCAGACTAGATAATTTATAAACAACAGAAATTTACTGTTCACAATTCTGGAGATGAAGCCCAAGATTAAATAAGACATAAGCTTGGGACCAGCAGACGGCATAATGATTACATTGCTGGACTCCCACGTCGTCGACCATGGTTAGAGTCCCAGACCTGGCAGCTTAATACTCATGCCAGGCAGGTGTGCATGCATGCCCAAAATTTTGAGAGGAAAATAGAAGAGAAGTTATCACAACATGGCCATCCTCCCTGAGGGGGTGGGGGGAGTATGTGTGTGAATTTCCTGCTTTCTATCTCTGTCTCTCTGGCAAGTACACATACCCTATAGCAAAAATCTCTGGAAAGAAAGAAAGAGGAAAGAAAAAGAAAGAAGGGAAGAAAGAAAGAGAGGGAGGGAGGGAGGGAAGGAAGGAAAGAAGGAAGGGAGGGAGGGAGGGAGGGAAGGAGGGAGGGAGAGAGAGAAAAGAAAGAAAGAAAGAAAGAAAGAAAGAAAGAAAAAGAAAGAAGACATGAGCAGGTTTGGTGTCTGGTGAAGGTTGGATCTCTGCTTCATCATAACTAGATACATACCAGTTGACTACAGTTGCATTTCCTTTTACTAGAAGAAAGTGTGCAAATCACTGTTTAAAAGGTTGTAGGAGGGGCCAACAGACAGCATAAAGGTTATTTGGCCGGACTCCCATGTAGTCGACCATGGTTCAAGTCCCAGCCCCAGAGGCTTAAATTCATGCCAGGCATGTGTGTATGCATGTCCAAGATCTCAAGAGGAGAAGGGATTGTAGCATGGCCATCCCCACCATGGGGTGATTTCTCTTTTTCTCTCTTTCTGTCTCTCTCTGTCTTTCCGGCAAGCACACACACCCTATAACAAAAACTTCTCTTAAAAACAACACAAAAAAAAGCTCTTGTAGGAAACAGCCAGGGGAGCAGCAGTTGGCGTAATGGCTATGTTGCTGGACTCCCGTGTAGTCGACTGTGGTTGAGTCCCAAACCCAGTGGCTTACACTCACACCCGGCACGTGTGCGTGCCCAAGATCCTGAGAGGAGAATGGAGGAGAAGGGATTGAGGTGTGGCCATCCCCCCCCCCGGGGGGTGATTGTCTCTCTCTGCCTTTCTAGTGAGTGCATGTGCCCTATAGCAAAAACCTCTGGAAAAAAAAAAAAAGGAAACAGCCAGTTACTATCACTGTATCACTGCACCTACAACTGTAAAATCCATTCTTTCTTATTTATCCACACATTTCATTGCCAGAATTAATGCCATTAAAGTTCTAGATCAGTTACTCTTGAACAATTTATTCTACAGTAAAACCCCCAAAATTATTTAAAATAAACCCTCACTTATAAAATGACTTATAAACTAAGTCTTTCCAATTTTTTTTAAACATTAGATACCCCAGGGTTTTTTTGTTGTTTTGTTTTGTTTTACAAATTAGGCATTAGTAGGACATGGTGTTAACGAAAATTGCAGAAGGTATTATTAAGAATAATGAAATTCCCCTGATGTTAAAATAAGCTTATTTGCATAACTTGTTCACTTCTACCCCCCATGAGCCACCAAACAAAAATGAATTTTCCGATACATTTAATGTTGACACTCTGCAAAGCTATTTTCAGTGACCAAGAGAAACTTCCTCTGAACACAATTAAAAATAACTACCCTGTGTTTCTCCCTACTATTTAGAAAAGATACTCAAATCACATTTCAAAGACCAGATCACTGCTCTAGCTTAATAGTAACTCTATAATTCTTTACAATTTGCAATTCAGAATAAAAAAAAATCAAGGATAGTTTTGTTTTTGTTCTTTTCAAAGGTTAGCATTAACCACTTTAGAGAGCAATTTGGTACCACCCTGTAAAGACTGAAATTATGGGGACCAGCGGTTAGCGTAATGATTATGTCGCTGGACTCCCACGCAGTCGACTGCAGTTCGCGTCCCAGACCCGGTGGCTTAAACTCAAGTCGGGCGCGTGTGCGTGCATGCCCAAAATCCCGAGAGGAGAATGGAGGAGAAGGGATTGCGGCGTGGCCATCTCCCCTGGGGGGTGATTTCTCACTTTCTGTCTCTCTGTCTCTCTCTGTCTGTCTGGCGAGCACACGCGCCCTATAGCAAAAACCTCTCCATAAAAAGACTGAAGTTATGGACACCCTGTGACCCAGAAACATTACTTGGGGATATACATATAAGAAGTCTCCAAAAAGGTCATGGAAAGTGTATATTATGAAAAACTGTGCATGGATTTAAAACAAAAAAATTCTGTACCAGGACCAGCAGTTGGTGTAATGGCTATGTCTCTGGACTCCCATGTAGTTGGCCGTGGTTTGAGTCCTGGACCCGGTGGCTTAAACTCACACTGGGCAAGTGTGCGTGTATGCCCAAGATCCCGAGAGGAGAATGGAGGAGAAGGGATTGTGGCATGGCCATCCCCCCCTGGGAAGGTGGCAATTTCTCACTTTCTGTCTCTCTGTCTTTCTCTGTCTTTCTGGCGTGCACAAGTGCCCTATAGCAAAAACCTCTCAAAATTTTTTTGTACCAAAATATTCACTCTTTAATCCATTTTTCCACAAACTTTATGAAGTACCTGTATACATCCCAGGACAGAGGTTTTCACACTTTTAAATATCAGGTCTCCATTACTCTTAAAAATGATTGAAGATACCAATGAGACTTTGTATACACAGAAGTTTTTACTTTGTTGTTAAAACTAAGAAAGTTTAAACATATTTAATTCATTAAAAATAACAATAAACTGGGGCCAGCAGGTGGCATGGTGGTTAAAGCTCTAGACTTCCACATGGTCGACTGCATTCAAGTCCTAGACCTGGGGGTTTGAAAATCACACCAGGTGTGTGTACACACATACCCAAAATCCCAAGAGGAGAAAGGCAAAGAAAGCATTTCAGTGTGGCCATCGTCCTAAAGGGGTGATTTCTCACTTTCCTTCTCTCTGTCTCTCTCTCTCTGGCAAGTACACATACCCTATGGCAAAAACTTAAAACAAACAAAGAAAAAAATATATACTTTACATGCTAATATAAATAACATTTTACTAAATAACTATATTTTTCCAACCTGCCCTCTGCCCCCAAAAAATTAGTGAAAAGTTTCACTGTATCTGCTACATTTTGTACATCTCTGTCATGTCTGGCTTAATAGAAAACATTCATCTCATAGCTGCTTCTGCATTCAATCTGTTGCAATGTCACATGTTGCGTAGCCCCTGCAAAGTTCCATTGTATAGTCACGAGAGAGTGAGCATGAGAAAGGGCAAATAACGTCTTAGTATTATTATGAAAACAGTTTTGATCTCGTGGCCCAGACCACACTTTAAGAACCATTGCCCTAGATGGGGACCAGCAGTTAGCTGGCTATGTTGCTGGACTCACACGTAGTCGACAGTGGTTCGCATCCCAGACCCGGTGGCTTAAAACTCACGCCGGGCGCGTGTGCGTGCGTGCCCAAGATCCCGAGAGGAGAATGGAGGAGAAGGGATTGCGGCATGACCATCCCCCCTGGGGGGTGATTTCTCACTTTCTGTCTCTCTGTCTCTCTCTGTCTGTCTGGTGAGTGCACACGCCCTATAGCGATAAACCTCTCCAAAACAAAAAACAAAAACAAAAGAACCATTGCCCTAGAGAAACTCAAGCATCCGCATAAAGATGTTCTTTGTAATATTGTTCACTAGAATGAGAAAGTAGAACCAACAGCTGTTCATCAATAGGAGACTATGAGTTCATGGGGACCGTTACTAGTGTTGCTTGTTCATCATTTTATTTCCAGTGAGTTAGCACATGCTGGAACATGGTATGTGCTCAATTTGTTTTTGTTGGGGAAAAAAAGTCAGAGGGGGTAGGTGTCAAGGGAGAAAATGAGGTGGTAAATATTGTTCTACAACTACTATTTTAATTTAACTTTGTTTTGATTTTTTTTTTTTTCTTGGTCTTTTGCTATAGGATGCATGTGCTCACCACAGAAAGACAAAGAGAGAGAAAGGAAAAGTGAGAAATCACCCCCCACCCCGGGAGGAATGCCATGCTGCATTTCTTCTCCTCCATTCTCTCAGGATTTGGGGCAAGCATGCACGTGTGCCTGTTGTGATTTTCAGGCAGCCGGTTCTGGGATTCAAAACACAGTTGGCCATATGGGACCCAGCTGCCTTAAACACTATGCCACTTTCTGGTCCTAGGAATTGTTTTTGGTTTTGGTTTTGTTTTTTTTTTTACTGTTTAAAGATAAAGGTGTATATAAAATGTCTTTTAATCTGCAGCTACTATTTAATACAACCATAGGCTGCAAACTACTGCCACCTTGTGGTGTACTAATAAGTCCATATGCTATGGGCAAAATGGTTAAGAAAGAAAAAAAATTTAAATATCTGCACATGTTTTGTCTGTAGTTCAAGCATAAAATGGAGTCATTCACTTATTGGCCTTTTTAGAAATTAGATAGCTAATGTATTCTTTGTTATCTCTGTAAATACACATGTATATTCTTGGATTTTTTGGTTTTGTTTTTAGAAAGGGTCTTCCCATGTCATAATTTCTTTACCCAGCCTCCCTTGGTCATTGGAATTACAGTTGTATACCACACCTCTTTATTTTACTTTTTAGATTTTTGACACAGGGAACATGCATTCACCAGGGGGAAAGAGAGACAGTGAGAAGGAAAGTGAGAAATCACCCCCTGAAGGAAATGGCCACACCACAATCCCTTCTCCTCCATTTTCTTCCTGGGATTTTGGGCATGCACACACATGTGCCCAGTGTGATTTTCAAGCCACCAAGTCCAGGACTTGAACTGTAATCAGTCATGTGGGAATACAACATCTTAACTGACACACCACCTGCTGGCCCCCATTCTTGAATTATCTTTAGGTAATTTAGGCAACATAGTTAACATTTCTCAGACCTAAAAGCAAAACTAATGGCTAAAATAATAAATTATTTTCTTTCTTTAAAGATATTTTTCTTTCTTTCCCCTTCTTTAATTTGCTTGTTTGTCCCCACTGAAATTCACGTTAAGTCTTGGTCCTGGTGCAACAATGTTTGGAGGTGGAAACCTTAAAAGATGGGACCTAATGGGAGACATTTTGGTCATGGTGGCTTCACAGTGGGTGTATTGATGCTATCTATAGATAGTGAGTTTGTGGAGGGCAGCCAATCTGAGCAAACATGGTGACTTTTAGACACATGCGATTCCATGAGCAGTCATCTGCAGGGCAATGAATGCAATTAACATGTGAATACGCTAGCTTTCTGTTGTTATTGAAACTGCAGAGTAGTATTAGTCTAAAGGAAGTCACGTGTTTAATCAGAATTTGCCAAAGAGTAGAAAAAACTTACATAGAACTACATGGTGCCAGATATCTTCTCATCTTCAGCCAATTAACATCTGAAAATGCAACTGGCTTTGCATTCCACTTTCTCTTCCCCTATTTTCTACCCTTTAAAAGAATAAACTAGGAACTGGTTCAGTGCCATAGCCATCACCATCAGAGAAGTCAGACCCACCAGATCCTCAATTTTCTTTACTTGTATGTCTTTGTATGTTATTTTTATATTTATTTCTAATACACAACCACACACACACATCAGAAAACACATTTAGCCATTCAGGACACAGCAAGTGGTGCCAGAACATGTGGCCTAAGAATGGGGAAATTACAGAGTCAGGTGAGTGGACACTCCTTGAGTCTGGTCAGAGACAACAGAATAAGGTAAGGAATAAATAAAGTAAAATAAAGAATAAATCAAATAAATAAGGACTAATAAAGTAAAATAAGGAACTAATATGATAAGAGAAGGAGTGGATTCTATCAGTGTTGGGTGTAAAACATGGGGACATAATTGTCTAAAGAGAGAGAGATGTATGTCTAAATGTTGTCTTGTATGTTAAATCTTGGGGTGATAAAGTTGGGGAAACATGCCCCTAGTACCTGGAGCAGAAAACAGTTAATGAGGAGACCTAGGATAAGATCAGAGAACAAATCAGGGAACTATATACAACAGATGGTCCAAACAGGATTCTCATTTTTGCCTTCTCACTGTGGAATTTAATTATGGAGTGCTTGAGACAAAACCCTCCAGAAAAACCCAGAGCTAGCTTAGTAACTCGACTGAAAAACACTCTGGAGGAGCCAGCAGGTGGTATGGTTAAGGGTGCTGGACTCCCACATGGCCTCCCACATGGCTAGCTACAGTTCAAGTCCTGGACCTGGCAGCTTACTTTTTCACTTTGCCTCTTTCTCACTCTGTCCCTCTCTGGTCAAATTAAAATAAATAAATTAAATTAAATTAAATTAAATAATTCTTTAAAAAAAAAAAAAAACCCTGGATGGGTACACCTTCCTCCTTCCTAAGAAATCTGAGTCTATAACTAAAGACAAGAATAGAGAGAAGAGACTTGATAATGAAAATGATAGTCTTTTGGGAGCCAGTCAGACTTAAGGTTGTAGATTCCAAAGCAACCATACAGGGGGAGTAGTATGGAGCTGCTGCCTTTTGGCCTACAGCTCCCCCACTGTTGCCTGCTGCTTCCCAGTCAAAACCTGCTTACATATCAAATGGTGCTAGGATGGCAAGAACAGATACCACTTTAACCCCCCTCCAGAGAGCTTTGCATTGCACAGCAGATAGAGGAGAGTACATTTTGGGATTTAAATTATGTCATTATAAAGGCTCCCAACCCTGACAACTTGGGACAAACTCAGCATCAGCTTGAGCTTTAAAATTCTAAACGGGGGACCAGCAGTTAGCGTAATGGCTA
>NW_006159824.1:2604699-2607314 GCF_000334495.1 Tupaia belangeri chinensis | reverse complement strand
GGGTTTGTGCCGTGGCCATCCCCCCCCGGGGGGTGATTTCCCACTTTCTGTCTCTCTGTCTCTCTCTGTTTTTCTGGCGAGCGCACTCACCCTATAGCAAAAACCTCTCCAAAAAAAAACTCTAAACAAATTAAAAACACGACATATATGCAGTATAGTTCCAAGGCACCATATACAATGGGGTTACTAGAGACAGCTACTTAGTCCGCATTTATGCCTAATGATTGCCAAGTGTTAGGAAAGACATGCTTGCTGGGAGGAGATTATCTTTTGTGGAAATCTAATTGGTCTGAGGAAGCCCGATAGCAGGCAAATAGGAATCAACAACATGAAGTATCTATCACACTTGAAATGCTGACTGGAACAGGAGAGTATACTGGTACTGGTACTGGTGCACAAACTGGATGCACTCCACAGGCATATCAGCAGATTAACATATGCTTGAGATGCTAGAAAAGGCTTCCCAGTCAGGATCGAGGGACGAGCAGTTCGATCAGTGCATGACAGGTGCCTCGTGAGTTATATCAAGATTTTATTTCCCACTCAACACAAGCCATTTCATGGCTAGATTCTAACCAGGACACAAAACAAATTTTGTTTCAACAATTGCCTTTTTTTTTTTTTTTTTTTTTTGAGAGATTTTTTTTTTTTTTTCACTGTAGGGCGCGTGCGCTCGCCAGACAGACAGAGATAGACATAGAGACAGAAAGCGAGAAATCACCCCCCAGGGGGGATGGTCACGCCGCAATCCCTTCTCCTCCATTCTCCTCTCGGGATCTTGGGCACGCACGCACACACACCCGGCGTGAGTTTTAAGCCACCGGGTCCGGGACACGAACCGCGGTCGACTACGTGGGAGTCCAGCGACATAGCCATTACGCTAACTGCTGGTTCCCAACAATTGCCCTTTGAAAATACTAATGCCTCTTGCACAGCAGCTTTTACCCCTTTTAAAATTATATTAGACTTCTCCAGAACATTGAAAAAAATTATAAGACAATTTTTGCTCATCTGTTAACCATATATTCATGAGCTCATGAATACTAAAAGCTAAAATTGCTAAGAATTTAAGTATTCTGGTAAATATATAAAGTCCTACGTACAAAGTTACAACCTTAATGGCCTTTCCAGAGGCATCAAATTCTCTAGGCTAGTAATAAATAAACAAATAAATAAAAATAATCAATAAATAATAATAAAGATAATTATACTAATGTAATGCCATTAGTCGCAAGTTAGATTATCTTTAAATACTGTGTATAATAAAAACAACTAATTGTTTATCTGTCCAGTTTGTCTGTTCTTACTGTTTTTAGTTTTATAATTCACAGTTTCAAGATTGCTTCCCATTACGCTAACTGCTGGTTCCCTTGTTTGCCTCTCTTTACACAGGTAGGAATACCCTCCTAACTCTTTCCAGAATATGTTAATGCTATTCTTAAATTTATTTTATTAGATGGGAACCAGCAGTTAGCGTAACCATGTGTGTTTTGTTTACTGGGTATTTACATTATAGGAAGGAAGACATTTTTATTTATTAAAATAAATGGAATACTTGTAACTTCTTGTTCCAGATACAGATTTTTATAGCATCACAATTTTTTTTCTTATGAATTTACTTTTTCTTTTTTTAGAGAGAGAGATTTTACTATAGGGAATGTGTGTTCATGGGATAGAGAGAAAGAGACAGAAAGCAAGAGATCCCCCCCAGGGCAGATGGCCACACCACATTCCCTTTGCCTCCATTCTCAAGATCTTGGGCACACATGTACATACACCCAGCTGGAGTTTTAAGCTGCCAGGTCCAGGACTCAAACCGTGGTCCACTACATAAGAGTTCAGCAAGGTAACCATTATACCATAACACCGCACAGTCTGCTGGTTTCTGAATTCATACTTCCTTTTTTTTTTTTTTTTTGAGAGATTTTTTTTTTTTTTTCACTGTAGGGCGCGTGCGCTCGCCAGACAGACAGAGAGAGACAGAGAGACAGAAAGCGAGAAATCACCCCCCAGGGGGGATGGCCACGCCGCAATCCCTTCTCCTCCATTCTCCTCTTGGGATCTTAGGCACACACACACACGTGCCCGGCGTGAGTTTAAGCCACTGGGCCTGAGACTCAAACAGTGGTCGACTCCATGGGAGTCCAGCAACACAGCCATTACACTAAGGTCCCATCCTGAATTCATACTTTCTAAGTGAAGATTAAAAAATACAAACTAGGGGGAAGAATAGGCTTTACTAATCAAATGCTTTTTTTTTTTTAATGATAAGATTGTTTTATCTCTAACATTAAAGATGAAAGCTCTGGGGTCAGCATATGGCATGGTGGTTAACGGAGCTGGACTCTCACCTGGCTGGTCAAGGTTCAAGTCCTAGACCTCGTGGCTTGCTTTCTCACTTTCTCTCTCTCTCTCTCTCTCTCTCTTGCTCTGTCCCTCTCTGATCCAATAAAAAAAAAATAAGTAAAATAAAGTTAAATAAAATTTTGTTTTGGAGAGATTTTCACTATAGGGCACGTGCGCTCGCCAGACAGACAGAGAGAGACAGAGAGACAGAAAGCGAGAAATCACCCCCCAGGGGGGATGGTCACGCTGTAATCCCTTCTCCTCCATTC
>NW_006159824.1:2603379-2604551 GCF_000334495.1 Tupaia belangeri chinensis | reverse complement strand
GAACTACGGTCGACTACGTGGGAGTCCAGCGACATAGCCATTACGCTAACTGCTGGTTCCCAATAAAATATTTCTTTAAAAAATGAGTGTTATTCCTTAGCAAACTTGTTTGAAAAGGTTGTTATGTTTTGGGTTGTCCCATCATGTATATGAAGCAGATTAGACCGTTACCTTTTATTGTTGTACCACATTTTTTCACGTCTTTAAACATGTTTAAAATGTGACCTACTGGGGAACAGCAGGTGGTATAGTGGTTAAGGCGTTGGTCACTCCCACATGGCGGACCACAGTTAAAGTCCTGGACCTGGTGGCTTGCTTTCTCACTTTATCTCTCTGGTTAAATTAAAATAAATGAATAAATAAAAATGAAATAAATTCTAAAAAAAAGTGACCTACCAAACATTGCACATGGTTTAAAACAAAGTAACGTGAAAATATTAGAACTTAAAAGAATTCATGTCACAAGTGTTTTACTTTGATGATGTGCATTTGATTTAATTTGGGACTTCTTTTATATAATTATTTATTTACTTTTATTTATTCATTTATTCTAATTTAACCAGAGAGAGAGAGAGAAAGAGTCAGAAAGCAAGCTGCCAGGTCTGGGACTCCAATCATGGTTAGCCATGTAGGAGTGTCCAGCACCTTAACCACCACGCCACCTGCTGGTCCCAATTTGGGACATTTTTAAGATATTTTGTGTTTGGAATAACCTCTGAAGAGCCTGGAAACCAAATTTGTTTAATTTAAAAAAATTGTAATTTCCCTTATCAAGGGTCCTATTTCCCCTACCCCAATAAAATGAAACTTAACAATTCCATTTTCTTCTCTCCACTCCCTATGCCCCCAGAATGGCTGCTTATTTGCCAAGGGACCCTGTAGGCCTGTGGCTGGCGACTTTACCACTTGAGGGGAACTCCTTCCTCGGCTGTGGCCCTCTGACCAGGTGTGGGAAGAGGTGGCGGGAAAGTAGTGCACAGGGGAAGCCGTGCCATCTGCCAGCCCCTTGCACGATTCTACGGAGAAGCGAGGACCGTCCAACTTCCCGCTCCCACCTGCCCGAGGGCTGCTGTTCCCAGAGGCTTCCAGGGAACTGGGCCGCCTGAAATCGGCATCCAGGGCTGGAAGCGCTGGTTTCCTCCGCCTCGCAGCGCCGGCTGGCACAGCACCCG
>NW_006159824.1:2583956-2602092 GCF_000334495.1 Tupaia belangeri chinensis | reverse complement strand
CCCCCCCCGCCGCGCCGGCTGCCACAGCCCCCGCCCCCGCGGCTCCCAGCGACCGCCACGCTTCGTCGCCGGAGTCTGCAGGCCGGAGCCCGCGCGCGGGTCCTTTCGGGAGGTGGAGGCCGAGGCTGCGCAGGCGCGGACCCGCTACTAGGGCGAGGGCTGGCAGCGTGCGGTGGGGGGCAGTGCCCGGATGGAACCTCCTCCGGCGCTGTGAGTCTTTTCGGCTTCTACTGGGACGAGCAGCGCGGCTCAGTGCTCGGGCATCTCCTCGGGTTTGCGTGCAAAGAATTTGGTTCCCACCACCCACGCTCTGCCGCCTGCCTTACGTCACTTACTGTGAAGGGCGGAGGTCTGGTGCCCCTATTACCTCCAGATCCCAAGGACAGAGTGAAGGGTGGGACGTGGGGAGTTGTCACTTGCCTGGACCACCGTCCCTCTCCAGGTTTTTGGCGCTGACACCTGCCCCAGATCAGGCGTAGAAGTTAACTGGGGTGAAGGACTGGCCCCGTGGGACATCACCCCGAGACTCAGACTCTGCTCTGCTTTTTTCTTCGTGCCTCCTTTGTCTTGGGCCAACCGTCCCAATATGTGCTGCTTTAATGGCCTCTGGGTGCCTCCCACCTCCTCCCCTGTTAGATGGGCTTGATGCTGGACATCATTCCCTGAACCAAGCTTTGCTCATAGCTCCGTAACAGGGCCCTGGAATAAGTTCTGGGCAAACGTTTGAGTATGCTCTAACCCTTTAGAAGGGATTTACATTTTCTTTCGTAGCCAATACTTTAGAATTTTGAGAAAGGCAAGAGTGGCCATCTGGAAGGAGAGTGATTCCCCAACACTGCCACCTCACACTGACAACTGCCCAACTCTGGGCTCTGAATCTAAGAAATGGTTTTGCTTCAAATATATTTCTTCTCAGAAGTTGTTTCTTCCCTTGGACCCCCAGAACATTTTTTCCTGCCCCCCACCCCATCCTGAGTTATGGTATTTATCTAATTATATTGTGGAAAACTACATGTCCATCTATCAGGTTGCATGTTTCTCAAAGACAGGAACTTGTTGGAGCAGGATTCTAGAGAGGGACAGAGAAGGAGGGAATAAAGGATATTGTATACCCTTTATTTGTAGTATAAGTTTGGCTCCTTGTAGATGCTGTGTATGTGTTTAATGAATGAGAAAAAAGAAGAATGATTTCTTATATTCCAGGGTGGCCCTGAAAGATTCCAGCCTTCTACAGAGCTAGTCCAGGCTAGAATGGCTGAATCACTAACAGCAGGTAAAACTCAGGGTACACTGGAACAAGAGAAGATTTTGACAGTGGAGCCAAAGGAAGAGGAACAGTCTTGGGAGTGTGAGACCAAGCTACCTGGGACCTACTCTGCCAGTCAAGAGATCTTCCACCAGCACTTCAGGCAACTCTGCTACCAGGAGACTCCTGATCCCCGGGAGGCCCTGAAGCGACTACGGGTGCTCTGCTGTGAGTGGCTGAGGCCAGAGAGACACACCAAGGAGCAGATCATGGAGTTCTTGGTGCTGGAACAATTCTTGACCATCCTGCCTGAGAAGCTGCAGTGCTGGGTACGGGGACATCACTCTCAGAGTGGAGAGGAGGCTGTGACTGTGCTGGAGGATTTAGAGAAAGGACTTGATCCAGGACTGCAGGTGGGAAGGGGAAGTTGATCTGTTGTGGGAGCCAGAACATGACCTTCAGGCTGGACAGGGGTAGCTGCTTCCAAGCTCACACCTCTCTTGGGCCAGATAGAGTAGTTAGTCTGTGTTTCTGTCCTGTTTCTGCCCTCAAGCCCTGAATGACAAAAAAGACTAAAGTTTCTCTTTCTTCCCTTGTGCTGATTCTGAGGAGGCTCTCTAAAGTCTCCTTGGAAGCTTTGGTCTCATATAACACAAGTGGTGCCTGATCACCTCCAGGTTCCAGACTCTGCACATGGACCTGCACAGGAAGAGCTATGGCAGAAGGCACCTCTGGGAGCAGCCCAGGAGGCACCAAGCACCCAGCTCCAGCCTAACGAGACCCAGCTCAAGGAATCTCAGGAGACCCAACCTTTCCCGGAGAGTGGTGAGGAGCAGAATTCTGTGGGGAGGGAGAGGAGGATGAGGGAGTACAAAGGGCACATAACAGGTACTCAGCCGTTAGCTGTCATCATCATGGCCTTGCGATCCTGACCGCTCAGGGACAGACTTGGCCTGTTTTATCACCCATTTAGGAATAAAATTAATTTAGGAATAAAAATTAATCTATCTTGGAACCAGCAGGTGGCATGGTGGTTAAGGTGCTGGACACTCCCACATGGCTGACCATGGTTCAAGTCCCAGACCTGGTGGCTTGCTTTCTCACTTTCTCTCTCTCTCTCTCTCTGGTCAAATGAAAATAAATGGATGAATAAATACAATTAAAATATTTTTTAATAATCTATTTTATAAAGTCACTCTGAGGATTAAATAATACATAAATGATACCGTGTTGGTCCAGGGCCTGCTGGGAGGCCAGGCCACACAATGAGATGTGGGCGGTGGGTGAGCAAGCAAGATTTTGTGTTTGCAGCCACTCCCCATCACTCACATTGCCACCTAGGCTCCGCCTCCTGCCAGATCAGCTGGGGTACTGGATTCTCATGGGAATGGGAACCCTATTGTTGAGTCATTCCATTGTATATTGCAGTTGTAATGTGGTAGTGGTGGAAATGGGTCCATGGTGGATGTGGTGAGCTTGGGTCATCCTGGTACCACCACTGCCTACCCAACTCCCCCACCCCCTGGTCTGTGAGAGGATTGTATTTCACAAGGCCAATATCTGGTTCTGGAAAGTTTGCAGACTACTATATATATATATATATATATATGATAGATAGATAGATATAAATCCCACCTTTGGAACCAGCAGTTAGTGTAATGGCTGTGTCACTGAATTCCCATGTAGCTGACTGCGGTTCGAGTCCCAGACCCAGTGGCTTAAATTCACACCGGGTGCATGTGCATGTGTGCCCAAGATCCCAAGAGGAGAATGGAGGAGAAGGAATTGTGGCATGGCCATCCCCCCTGGGGGGTGATTTCTCTCTTTCTATCTCTCTGTCTTTCTGGGGAGTGCACGCTCCCTATAGCAAAAACCTCTCCGAAAAAAATAAAAATCCCCACCATCATCCCTTAGCTTTAGAGAGCCCTGAAGCAGGACCAGGAAACATTTCATTTATTTACTGCTTCATCATCTCTACTACTCTTAACTCTTAGTCCATAATAGCTCTGCCCTAAACTTGAGGCCAGCCTTTAGATCTTTTTCTTTCAACCTCTGTGTCCCCCAAAGCATTGCCAGGGGCTGCATCCCTTGCAAGAAACAGAGAAAAAGAGATAAAGTAAACATTAAAAACTCACAGAACCATCCTGACCAGCAGTTAGCATAATGGTTATGTCGCTTGGACGGACATGCGCCCATGCTTGGTGTATTTTTCAAACCACCAGGACCAAGGATTTAGTCAGTCATATGGGATCTGGCCCGATTAACCACTAGGCTACAGGGTCCACCCCAAAATACTTTTTTTTTTGGCTAGGGGACAAGTGTACTTGCCAGAGAGAGACAGAAAGGAACAGCAAGCCCCTTCCCCATGGGGAATGTTCCTACCACATCCCCCCTCCTCCATCCCTCCTTTCAGGATTTTGGGCACGCACATGTTTCCTGCATGTGTCTTGAGGTGGCAGGTCCAGGACTCAAACCACATGGTCATCCGTGGCATCCAGGTAGCTAAATCATCGACCACAAAGCTGGCCCAGAACACATTTCTTTAAGCTGTCTCCTATGGGAGACACAACCTATACCAAATTTATTTACTACCTCTTTCCTATCAGAATAGCTCTGTTTGAAACTCTCTTATGTCTGCATTTACCTTCACCTCTTGAGATTTAATGCAGAAACTTGCATCTTGTCTTGCATACACGCCCACAGACCTTCTCCTACTCTCTCGTGGAGATGAATCTTAACTCTAGTCCAGAAGTATGGATTTACCTCCCAGCTCTCTTTTCCTCCTTGCCTTTTTCCCAGATGTTTTCTTACCTCTTTTACTTCTGTTTCGTAAGCTTCTGTTCATTTATCAACTTGATTAATTTACTTTTCAAAAGAAGCTCACCGCAGGACCAGCAGATGGCATAATGGTTATGACTGGACTCCCACATGGCTAACCACAGTTTGAGTTTCAGACCCAGCAGCTTGGAACACGCCAGGCATATGTGCATGCATGACAAAATCCTGAGAAGAGAATGGAGAGAAGGGATTTCAGTGTGGCCATCCCCCCCAGGGGGTGATTTCTTGCTTTTTGTCTCTCTGTCTCTCTTACAGACGCATGCACCCTATAGCAAAAATTTCAACTGAAATAAATAAATAAATAAATAAAGAAGCAGCTAACTGGGGGCCAGCAGGTAGCATGGTGGTTAAGGGCACTACTCTCCCACATGGTCAACCACAGTTTGAGTCCCAGACCTGGTGGCTTACTTTCTCACTTTCTCTCTCTCACTCTGTCCCTCTCTGGTCAAATTTAAAAAATAAATAAATAAAGTTAAATAAATAATTCTTTTAAAAAAAAACTTAAATATTCTTTCTTTAAAAAAAAGAAGCTAGGCACCAGCAGTTAGTGTAAAGGCTATGTCGCTGAACTCCCATGTAGACGATCGTGGTTCGAGTCCTGGATCCGGTGGCTTAAACTCACACCGGGCGCATGTGCATACATGCCCAAGATCCCGAGAGGAGAATGAAGAAGGGATTGTGGCATGGCCATCCCCCCTTGGGGGTGATTTGTCACTTTCTGTCTCTCTGTCTCTGTCTTTCTGGCAAGCACATGCACCCTATAGCAAAAACCTTTCCAAAAAGAAAAAAAAAGCTAATTGTTGTGTGACCTTTTATTTATTTATTTTTTGAGACGTTTTTGCTATAGGGTGCATGCGCTCACCAGAGAGACAGAAAGAGAGAGACAGACAGAAAGCAAGAAATCACCCCCCAGGGGGGATGGCCACACCACAGTCCTTTTTTCTCCATTCTCCTCTCGGGATCTTGGGCACACACGCATGCACATGCACCTGGCATGAGTTTAAGCCACTGGGTCCGGGACTCAAACCGTGGTCGACTACATAGGAGTCCAGCAACATAGCCATTACATCAACTGCTGGTCCCATTTTGTGACCTTTTAAATAGCAATCATATTTCAGGTTTTCTTTTTTTTTTAATTTGCTGTAGGGCACCTGTGCTCACTAGAGAGACACAGAGAGTGAGTGAATGAAAAAGCACTCCCCTTGGGGGGATGGCCACACTATAATCCCATTTCCTCCATTCTCCCCTTGGGATTTTGGGCACACATGCACACATGCCTGGGGCATTTTTCAAGCCACTGGGTCCAGGAGTCAAACCATACAGTTGGCCATGTGGGATCCAACTGCTTTAACCATCATGCCACCTGTCTGGTGCAATATTTCAGAATTATTTAACCAAAGGATTTAACCTGAACAACAACAACACAATTAAATCTAATCATCTCAAGTTATCTTTTTTAAAAGATAATGCTACATAGTAGCTTTTTTTTGAGAGTTTTTTGTTTTGTTTTGTTTTGTTTTGTTTTTTGCTATAGGGTGCGTGCGCTTACCAGACAGACAGAGAGAGACAGAGAGACAGAGAGTGAGAAATCACCTCCCAGGGGGGATGGCCATGCCGCAATCCCTTCTCCATTCTCCTCTCGGGATCTTGGGCACACGCACACACGCGCCCAGCGTGAGTTTAAGCCACTGGGTCCAGGACTTGAACCGCGGTCAGCTACATGGGAGTTCGGCAACATAGCCATTACACTAACTGCTGGTCCTGATCTTGAGTTATCTTAACGCAGTTGCTTATTTATGATAGAGCCTATGTGTGTACACTTGAGAATGAGAGATGAGCACCTTCCACAGGGTCTGGTCATGTTGCTTCCCCTAGTCCTCCATGAGTAAGAGAGAGAGATAGCACCCCCACAGGGCTCTGGTACTGCAATCCACCCCCAGCCCCAGCCAGCCTGGACTGCGGGTGGGCAGATGTGCCTGATGTACTCAAGGAGGCCTCCAGACGAACCTAGACCTTCCCGTGTGGGTCTGCCTCAGAGTGTCGTGCTCCGCCACTGTACCACCGTGTGGCTCCTGGATCCAAGTACTCTTGAGCAGCGCATTACCACTGCACCACAGAGCCAGCCCTTGATCACTTCTTGTTTTCCTTAGACGACAAATAGTTTTACAGACACTTAAAAACAAAAATGCAAAGCACTTTGTTCTTTCTTTTTTTCAGGAGAAGGTCAAAGGAAAAGGCAGAGAGCACCAAGCAGATAGGTGGCAGGGAGCTGGCAATCCACCCTGTTAAAAATAGAGGCTGTGGCATTAGGGTCCTCTTTAGTTGATGCAGATTTACAGGGAGGGAAAATGAATGGAAAGAGGTGAAGGTTTTACAGAGCCAAGATGGATAGTCTTTCTGCCTTTAGGAACATTTCTTTCCCCTAATCTTCTTTTTCCCTTCACTGAGTTGACCTCTTCCCAATTCCTTTTCTCTCTCTTTTATTTATTTAATTTTATTTATTCATTCATTTATTTTAATTTGACCAGAGAGAGACAGAGAGAAAGTTAGAAAGCAAGCCACCAGGTCTGGGACTCAAACCATGGTCAGCCATGTGGGAGTGTCCAGTGCCTTAGCCACCATGCCACCTGCTGGTCCCATCTCTCTTCTATTTTTTAAGAGGTGGGGTGGTGATTAAGGGCACTGGACTCCCACATGGCTGACCATCGTTCACATCCTGAACAGGTCGGCTTGCTTTCTCGCTTTCCTTTTCATTCTCTCTCTGGTCAGATTTTAAAAATAAATTAATTAGAGGGATCAGCAGATAACATAATGGCTACATCGTTGGACTCCCATGTAGTCTACCGCTGTTCGAGTCCCATACCCAGTGACTTAAACTCATGCCAGGCACGTGTGCATGCGTGCCCAGGATCACAAGAGGAGAATAGAGGAGAAGGGACTGCAGTATGGCCATCCCCCCTGGAGGGTGATTTCTTGCTTTCTGTCTCTCTCTGTCTTTCTGGCAAGTGCATGTGCCCTATAGCAAAAACCTCTCCAAAATAATAATAATAATAATAATAATAAACTTATTCTTTAAAAAATAAGAGTATATCTGAAAAAGACTGCTTTGAAACTTACTTGAATTTTCGAATAACACTTCTTTAGTGTACCATTAAGGAAAAATTAGGAAAACAGATAAGTAGGGAAAAAGACAAAAGAAAAAACCCTCTACTTTGCACAAACCTATCACCAAGAGATAGCCATTGGTAATACAAGGGGGTCTTCAGAAAATCCATAGACAGTGTGTATTATGAAAAAATTATGCATGGATTTCAAAAACATTTTTGTATCAAAATAAACTTGTACTTTAATTCCATTTTTCCACAAACATTTTGAAGTACTATTAGATCTAACTAAATATCCTTTCAGTCTTTGTAATATATATATAATGATTATTTTTTAAGCTTTTATTTTCATTCCAGAGATGTAAATCCTAATCTGAGTATCATTTTTCCATACATCTAGAACAGGTATATTTACATTTTCCATCAGTGGTTGCAGAAGAAGGCCCAGGACCCAAGGATCAAGAATCATTGCCACAACCACCCGTTACTAAAGTGGAATCAAGGGTATTCTCAGAAAGACTTGCCACCAACACCTCTACCTTTGAAACTACCTCTGAAGTTGAGAGCACCTTGGAACAGCAGCAGTTAAATACCAAAGCAGAGAGACTGAGACATTCCCCTGCCCAGGAGAAAAGTTTCAGGCAGATGGTTGTCAGCCTTAAGAAAACTCCCACAGGGAAGAAAGACCATGAATGTAGCAAATGTGGTAAAGCCTTCATTTATAACTCACACCTCGTAATTCACCGAAGAATTCATTCTGGAGAGAAACCTTACAAGTGTAGTGACTGTGGGAAAACTTTCCATCAGAGCTCCAACCTCATTCAGCATCAGAGAATTCATACAGGAGAGAAACCCTATGAATGTAGTGAATGTGGGAAGGCCTTCCGGTGGGGTGCTCATCTTGTTCAACCTCAGAGAATTCATTCAGGAGAGAAGCCCTATGAGTGTAATGAGTGTGGGAAGGCCTTCAGTCAAAGCTCATATCTGAGTCAGCGTCTGAGAATTCACAGTGGAGAGAAACCATTTCTATGTCAAGAATGCGGGAAAGCTTACAGAGGGAGCTCAGAGCTCATTAGACATCAGAGAGTACATGCCAGGAAAGAGCCTTTCCAGTGCATTGAAGGTCAGAAAGTATCCAAGCAGACTTGTGCTTTTGTCTAATGTCCTTTAGGACAAGATCCCATAAAAATGATAAGCACCTTAAGGATTCCCCTGTGTCTTTCTTGATTTAGGAAAAACTTACCTAGTCCTACCTGCAGATCATCACTTCATATCCTTTCCTTAATATGACTATATTGGGACCAGCAGATGGCATAGTGGTTACATTACTGGACTTTCATGTAGTAGACCACAGTTCAAGTCCTGGACCCGGCAGCTTAAAACTCACACTGGGTGCATGTGCGTGTGTGCATACGTGTCCAAAATCCCAAAAGGGGAATGGAGGAGAAGGGATTGTAATGTGACCATCCCCCCTGGGGGGGTGATTTCTTGCTTTCTGTCTCTGTCTCTCCAACAAGCGAACATGCCCTATATCAAAAATCTCTCTCTTAAAAAAAAAAATGATTGTATCAGTTAAAATGCCTTCAGCTGCAAGTAATAGCCAAATTGACCTAGTGCTTTTTTCTAGCAGGACCTTGGACAAAAAACTGAGCTGCCTGGTTTAACCCACCCCCAAGATAATGCTACTTCAGTACAGTGCTGGCACAGAGCAGCTACACACACAGTGGTATTTATTATGTTAGTATTTACTGTGAATGGATCTTTGGTCCTGGCTCTTTCTCAGCCCCATATGTGCTATCTCCTCAGACAGAGTCACATCTACAGGTGTCCAGGCAGGAAACAGAAGCCACACTAGTAATGTGAACAAGAAAAGCTTAGATAAGTCTTTTGTTTTTCTTTTGTTTTTGTTTTTGAGAGGTTTTTGCTGCATGTGCTCACCAGAGAGACAGAAAGTGACAAGTCACCCCCAGGGGGATGGCCACACCACAATCCCTTCTCCTCCATTCTCCTCTTAGGATCTTGGGCACGTATGCACATGCGCCCAGCGTGAGTTTAAGCTACCAGGTCCAGGATTTGAACCGTGGTCGACTACATGGGAGTTCGGCGACATAGCCATTATGCTAACTGCTGGTCCCTAAATAAGTCTTAACAGGTATGAGGGGGTTATTTGTTAAAGGAGGCAAACAGATCTCTAAAGAATATAGGACTAGCATAATGGGGAACAGCTATAGGGCTGAGAGAGACTATGTCAGGAACTTGCAAACTTAGAAGAGCCCCGCCACCACCCAAGACTGAAACAGGCCTCATTGGATAGAGTGTGGCTGTCTTAGTTGTATGCTAGAGCCCGTCTATACAGGCTTATAGCCACTTTTTCATTTCTCTTCCTAAATCTGCACTGAAATTAGCCATAGTAGTATTCACACCATGGAAATCAGAAGGTGCAACAAATGAGAGATTTATTTTGTTTTTGAGCTTCTTCTTCTTATTATTATTATTATTATTATTATTATTATTTGCCAGAAAGACACAGAGAGACAGAAAGTGAGAAATAACCCCCCAGGGGAATGGCCATGCCGCAATCCCTTCTCCTGCATTCTCCTCTCAGGCATGAGTTTAAGCCACGAGGTCCAGGACTCGAACTGCAGTCGACTACATGGGAGTCCAGCAATTCTTTTTTTAAGAATTATTTTATTTTACTTTCTTTCTTTGTTTATTTAAATTTGACCAGAGAGAGAGAGGGAAAGTGAGAAAGCAAGCTACCAGGTCCAGGACTTAAACCATAGTCAGCCATGTGGGAGTCCAGTACCCTTAACCACCATGCCACCTATTGGCCCCAGCTCCTTATTAAATATTTACCAATATCACTGGCTGTGACCTAGGGAATGGTAAGGTTCAGTGAGGTGCTACAGGCCAAGGCCCCTGAGCCACTAGTTGAGGTGCAAATGAGATGCTGCTAGGTCCTCCGCACACCACTGACAGTTCTGTGGTAAGAGCAAGATGGAAAAAAAAATGGAACTAGAGAGCTGGCAGGTGGTGTAGTGGTCAAGGTGCTGGATCCCACACGGCCGACTCCATGGTTCAAGTCCCGGACCAAGTACCTTAAAAGTCACACCAGGCACACGTGTGTGTGTGCCCAGAATTGAGAGGAGACTGGAGGAGAAGGGATTATAGTATGGTAGTCCCTCCCCAACCCCTCCAGAGGACATTTTTCACTTTATCTGTCTCTCTCACCAGCAAGTATGCACACCCTATGACAAAAATTTTAAAAAACAGAACTAGAGGGAGCTCCTTCCTCTTTGCTTTGTTCTCCAGTGCCCTTTACTGGCAAAGCCTAGCACTGCCAGTTGTGAAGGGGAAATGTCCACGAGACCATTTCCGGTTCAAAGTAGATCAAAGAAGGGTAGATTTGGAGCTAGAAAGCCATCAGTTGAAAACTGGCCCATATTTCAAGCTCATTTACACCTAAGAATGTCAGTCCTTAACCTCCACCGTCCTGCCTTCATGCTTTCATCCAGCTAATTACATTAAGTCACCCCCATTATCTCGATCTCTAATTAAACATTGCCTCCTCAGAGAAAGCTTCCCTGATTAACAAGTTTATTCCTCTTTCAGACAAATGCCCAAAAGTAAGCAGGCAGTCAGCGTACTACAGCCCAGAGGCCAAATCTAAGGCTGAAGGCCTGTTTTTATATGGTCCACAAGTTTAAGAATGGGTTTTACATTTTTTTCAAGCATTCTTAAAAAACATAATATGTGACAGAGACTGTATATTTTTTATAAGAATTATTTACTTAATTTTATTGCTTCATTTATTTATTTTAATTGGACAAGAGAGAGAGAAAGTGAGAAAGAAGCCACCAGGTCTGGGACTCGAACTGTGATCAACCATGTAGGAGTGTCCAATACCTTAAGCACCATGCCCACCTGCTGGTCCCGAGACTATATGGTTTACAAAACCTTAAATATGTAATATCTGGCCCTTTACAGAAAGTGTCCCAAACTCTGGTCTGGGGGCAGCTTAGTTTAGGTCTACCAAATATGTCAGGAGTGTATGTACTTTCCACCTTGCTCTTCCAACCCTATAGGCTAAGATGTTTTTGTTTGCATGATTTAAGCTGGACCATTACTATATCTATATTCCAGCTCACAGGAAAACTGAAGTACTATATAATAGTTACAAGGACAAGTAATTTTTTTTTTTTTTTTTTTGGAGAGGTTTTTGCTATAGGGTGTGTGCACTTGCCAGAAAGACAGAGAGAAATAGGAAGCGAGAAATCACCTACCGCGGGGGGATGGCCATGCCGCAATCCCTTCTCCTCCATTCTCCTCTCGGGATCTTGGGCACGCATGCACACACACAGTGTGAGTTTAAGCCACCAGGTCTGGGACTCGAACCGCAGTCGACTACATGGGAATCCAGCGACATAGCCATTACAACAACTGGTCCTGGGACAAGTGATTTTTCCCCTTCCACCAGGTGTCATAGAAGGCAGCCCAATCCTTTGGTGAGAACTTGATTATATAGCTACATCTGTCTTCCAGGGAGGCTAGAAAACACTGCTAGCAGGATGGCCATTTGCCCAGTTACAACTATTACAGTGGAGAGAGCAAATTTAGGAAGACAAGGGACAGTCTTCCAGCCATGAAACATCTCCCCAACTTCTGCAACCCAGCGCTGCTGATTGACCAGGGAAGGAGAGTTCTGATCTCAGAAAGGGCAAAGCAGAATTCTGGGAAGCAGAGAAAGAAAAAGAGGTCAAGGATATGGGTTAGAGCTCTGACCTTGTTAGTGGTCACTCCAGAGATAGTCATCGTTCTGTCTGCAATCTCCTGTATTCAGCATTCAAAGGAGAATTGAAGCCAGGAAAGTATAGACAAAATATTGACCTGAAATCACCCATTTGTTAAACTTTATTAATAGAAAAGATGTTATTCCAACAATCGATAGAAGTTAATCTGATTATCTTATAGGAATGAGCATGCTTAGTTTCACTATGTTGTAGGAACTAGTTCCTTATCCTTGAGGGAGTCCTGAGTGTTCAAGGTGTCATACTTTTGTAATAAGTCTGTTCTTACTTCTGTGTATTCAAGTGCCTTGTCCATGTGTATTTTGGAATTCACTCTGATAGAAGATCCCCAGCTCTGCAGCTGACTAAGGAAAAGAACTTGAATTTGCTACTAAGCTTGTGGTTGTTTGCCCATGGCAAGAGAAAAGGGAAGAAACAGACTATTCCTAGTCTCTGGAAGCAGATGGGCAATATAGAGGTGCTATGTAAACACCCTAAATAGAGATTTCACTATTGTGAATAAAACCCTGTATTGCTGTCACTGGGTACTGGTGACCCGGTCTGGAGGAAGTGAATACCCAGGTGCCCTGAGGGCAGAACTCGCCATGGTTAGTAAGAAATATGGATATCTTCTGCCTGACAGGTACAGAGCTTCTGGTCTAGTTATTCATGTGGGGAAAGTTCCCTGATCAATACAAAAAGTTAAGTGCATATGTGAGGGAGGCATACTCACAAGAAAGGAAATACTTTCTATGCAAATTTTAGTCAATTCCTGGACCCCTTTTCAGAAATCATGAACAAAGTTTTGTTTTGTTTTGAGAGATTTTTGCTGTGGGGCACATGCGCACACCAGAGAGGCAGAAAGCAAGAAATCCTCCAGGGGATGGCCACACCACAATCCCTTCTCCTCTATTCTCCTCTCAAGATCTTCAGCATGCATGCACATGCGCCCAGCGTGAGTTTTAAATCACTGGGTCTGGGACTCGAACCACGGTCAACTATATGGGAGTCCAGTGATGTAACCACTATGCCATCTGCTAATCTCACAAAGTCTTAATATAATGAAACCAAAGTTAAGCAGTAAGTGCAGTCAGAACAGACTGACTTACAAGATCCTGTAGTTTAAGGTATTGTATTTTTCCATAATATCTATTTCTTTGGCTCCCCAGGAAAATCTTAAAAGTAGGGAAGGGCAAGAAGAAAGACTGAAATGAAGATGAGAACTGTTGGAGGAAGCTGCTGGCGAAAAGACTTGCAAACTGAGCCCAGGAGTTAGCACTTGACAAGAGCAGGAGCCTCAGGTCCAGCAGGTGGTGTTGTGGTTAAGGGCACTGGACTCCTGCATGGTTAACTGTGGTTTGTGTCCTGGACCTGGTGGCTTGCTTTCTCACTCACCCCCACCCCCTGTCCCTCTCTAGTCAATAAATAAAATAATTATTTTTTATTTAACTTTGTTTATTTACTTATTTATTTTAATTTGGCCAGAGAGGGACAGAGTAAAAGAGAGAGAAGAAAAGTGAGAAAGCAAGCTGCCAGGTCACAGACTTGAACCACAACAGTCAGCCATGTGGTAGTCCAGTGCCCTTAACCACCACACCACCTGCCAGCCCCAGTAAAATAGTTCTTTATAAAAAAAAAAAAGAAAAAAAAGAGCAGGAGCCTTTCCCTGCCTCATCTTCCTGCTACCAGGTTTCTTTTCCATTATGATTTTCCATGGGGTGGCCACTTGGTAGGGCCACCTTTAGATAATGCCCTGTGGAAGACTGGCTAGGGGATTGGGGAATGGAGAAAACTCAACTGTTCTTTCATAGGCCATCTTAAAAGGGTTGAGGGGGACCAGCAGATGGCATAATGGCTACATCGCTGGACTCTCATGTAGTTGGCTGTGGTTCAAATCCAGGACCCGGTGGCTTAAACTCACACTGGGCATGTGTGTGTGTGTGCCCAAGATCCTGAGAGGAGAATGGAGGCGAAGGGACTGTGGTGTGGCCATCTTCCTTAAGGGGTGATTTCTTACTTTCTGTCTCTCGAACTGCGGTCTACTGCATGGCAATATGGTGACGTAACCATTATTCCAAGTACTGGTTCCGATAGGTCACTTAATCTCTCTTGAGTCTCAACTTTTTCTTCTATAAAAAGGGGGAAATAGGGGCTGGCAAGTGGTATGGTGGTTAAGGGCGTTGGACTCCCACATGGCCTAAGTCAATCAAGTCCTGGAGCTGGCAGCTTGCTTTCTCACTTTCCCTCTCTCTTTCTCTCTCTCTCTCTGCCCCTCTCTGGTCAAATTAAAATAAATAACTAGGGGCCGGCTGGTGGCATGGTAGATAGGGGCGCTGGACTCCCACATGGCCGACCACGGTTCAAATCTTGGACCTGGTGGCTTGCTTTCTCACTTCCTCTCTCTCTGATCAAACTGGAAAATAATAATGATAATAATGATAATAAATAAAGTTAAATAAAATAATTCTTTAAAATAAATAAATACATAAAATAATTTTTGAGAAATTTTTGCTATAGGGCATGTGCACTCACTGGAAAGACAGAGAGACAGAGAGTGAGAAATCACCCCCCCGGGGGGTATGGCCATGCCACAATCCCTTCTCCTCCATTCTCCTCTCAGGAATCTTGGGCACACACACACACGTACCCAGTTTGTTTAAGTTGCCGGGTCCAGGACTCAAACGCTGGTCAACTACATGGGAGTCCAGTGACATAACAATTATGCCATCTGCTGGTCCCTAAAAATAATTATTTTTTAAAAAGTGTGTGTGGGGAACCAGCAGTTAACGTAATGGGTATGTCGCTGGACTCCCACGTAGTCGACCGCAGTTCGTGTCCCAGACCCGGTGGCTTAAAAAACTCATGCCGGGCGCGTGTGCGTGCGTGCCCAAGATCCCGAGAGGAGAATGGAGGAGAAGGGATTGCGGCGTGACCATCCCCCCTGGGGGGTGATTTCTCTCTTTCTGTCTCTATGTCTCTCTCTGTCTGTCTGGCGAGCGCACGCGCCCTACAGTGAAAATCTCTCAAAAAAAAAAAAAAAAAGTGTGTGTGTGTGGGAAATAATAGTTTCTATCCATAGATAGTTATGGTAACTAAATGTAGTAACACCTAGGGCACTGAAGGGCATAAGTCAGTGCTTAATAAATGTTAGTTTATATTAACTTTTTTTTAGAAGTTTTTGTCTTAGAGCATGTGTACTCACTGGAGAAAGAGAGAGACAGAGACAGTGAGAGGGAAGGTGAGAACTCACCTTCTGGGGGGATGACCATGCCACAATCCCTTCTCCATTCTGCTCCCAGGATCTTGGGCACACATGCACATGGACCTGATGATTTTCAAGCCACCAGGTCTGGGACCCGAACCATGATCAGCCATGCTGGCCTCCAGTAAATATTAGTTTATATTAACTTTTAAAAAGCATTTTATTAGATATTTTTGCTACAGGGCATGTGTGCTCACTGGAGAGACAGAGAAAAAGAAAATGAGAAATCACTCCCCCTCCCCCAGAGGGGATGGCATACCACAGTCCCTTTTCCTCCATTCTCCTCAGGATTTTGGACATGCACACACATGTGCCCAGCCTGAATTTTAAGCCACTGGGTCTGGGACTCAAAGCGTGGTCGACTATGTGAGAGTCCAGTGACATAACCATTATGCCATCTGCTGACCCCAACTTTTTTTTTAAGAATTATTTTATTTAACTTTATTTATTTATTTATTACTTATTTATTTTAGTTTGACCAGAGATGGACCGAGAAAGAGGGAAAGTGAGAAATCAAGCTCTCAGGTCTGGGACTTGAACTGTGGTCAGCCATTTAGAAGCCCAATATCTTTAGCCACCGTGCCACCTGTTGGCCCAGTCACAACTTTTTTTTTTACATTTTTAAATTGTATTATTATTATTATTTTATACACTCAATCGCTATACATCATTTGGCTTATAAAGAGAATTTACCTAACATGAAATACAACTCAGACCAGTCCACTTGAGAATACTATATATGTTATCATCAACAGGTCATAAACCATTACTGTGTGCCACAACACATTATATACATTAACATGGGTTCCTCCTGGTATGAGTTCTTTCATGTGTTTGAACAAAACTATGGGTAATCGAAGGCTCTCTCACATACATAACATTTACATGGTCTGTCTCCAGGAAGTGTTATCATGTGTCTAAAAATCTGAGAGATAAGGAAATACATTTTTTTAGCAAATAATTTCTCACATTTCATACACCTATGGGTTTGTCTCCAGAAAGTTCTTTTATGCCTTCAAAAACAACTGGAATGAGAGAAGACTTTCCCATATTGCTTACACGCAGAGGGTGTCTTTCTTGTGTGAGTTCTTCCATTTATGTAAAAGTAGAGAAGACACTCTCACATTGCTTATATTTCTATGGTTTCTTTGAGAGATTTTTCATGTTTTTTAAAACTACTCTTTTGAAAAGGCTTTTCCACATTTTCTACTCTACTGGGACTCCTCTCCAGTGTTCTGACAAGTATTGCCTGTGACCAGGGCAAGAGAAGGTTTTCCCACACTGCTTATATTCATTGGGTTTCTATCCACCGTGAGTTCTCTGATGATTATGAAACAGAGCAGAAAGAGAGGCGACTTGACCACATAACTTACATTGACAGCATTTGTCTCCTGTGTCTTTTTTCATGTTTTTGTAAGAATGAGGAATGAGAGAAGGCTCTCCCACAGTGCTTACACTGGTAGAGTTTCTCTCCTGTGTGAATTCTGTCATGCTTACACAGAGAACTGGATTGACTAACGGCTTTCCTACATTGCATATATTCATAGGGTTTCTCTCTTGTGTGACTTCTTTCATGGAGATGAAAGTAACTAGGACAACTGAAGGCTTTCCCACATTCTTTACATTCATAGGGTTTTTCTCCTGTGTGAATTCTTTTTAAAAAAATTTTTTTTTAATTTACTTTTATTCATTTCATTTTATTTTGATTTGACCAGAGAGAGACACAGAGAGAAAGAGAAGGAAAATGAGAAAGCAAGCCACCAGATCCAGGACTTGAACCGTGGTCAGCCATATGGGAGTGTCCAGTGCCTTAACCACCATACCACCTGCTGGTCCCCTGCATTCTTTCATGAATACAAAAGGAACTGGAATAAATAAAAGCTTTCCTACATTCCTTACAATCATAGGGTTTATTTTTAGAATTATTTTATTTAACTTTGTTTATTTTAATTTGACCAGAGAAGGACAGAGAGAGAGAGAGATAAAGTGAGAAGGTAAGTCGCCCAGTCCAGGACTCAAAACGCAGTCAGCCATGTGAGAGTCCAATGCCCTTAACCACCATGCCACCTGTAGGTCCCCATAGGGTGTCTCGCCTATATAAGTTCGTTCGTGAATACAAAAAGAAGACAGATACCTGAAGGCTTTCCAACATTCCTTACATTCATAGGGTTTCACTCCAGTTTGAATTCTTTCATGGCATCCAAGAGACCTGGAATGACTAAAGAATTTCCCAGATTCCTTACATTCATAGGGTTTCACTCCAGTGTGATTTTTTTTTTTTTTTTACAGAACTGAGATGACTAAAGGCCTTTCCACATTCCTCACATTCATAGGGTTTCTCTCCTGTGTGAGTTCTTCCATGGTTTCAAACAGAACTAGTACAACTAAAGGCTTTTCAACATTCTTTACATTCATAAGGTTTCACCCCAGTGTGAATTCTTTCATAGTCTCTTACATAACTGAGACACCAAAGGCTTTCTCACATACCTTACACTCATAAGGTTTCTCTCCTATGTGAGTTCTTTCATGGTTTTGAATAGATCTGAGAAAAGTAAAGCCTTCCCCACATGGGAGATACTCATAGATTTTCTCTCCAGTACATGTTTCTTCATGTAATTGGGATAAATTGTGATAATCAAGTTTTCCAATATATCTTGCACTTTAAAGGTCCAACTCCACTTTGCAATCTTACGCCTCTTCCCACATTTTTTTCTTTTTTATTTAATTTTATTTATTACCATAATTTTTATATCTTCCACATTTTTGTGGGAAGTGAAGTTTTTTCCATTTTGCTGATGTCTGTGTGCCTTCTTTGCATATTCCTTAGAGTCATATGGTTTCTGTCCCCAGTGACCTATGATGTGTCTACTTTTTTATTTTTTGAGATTTTTTTTTTTTT
>NW_006159824.1:2580138-2583687 GCF_000334495.1 Tupaia belangeri chinensis | reverse complement strand
TTGTCTTGGGGACCAACGCGCCCCAATAGAAAAAAAAAAAAAAAAAAAAAAAGCGAGAAATCACCCCCAAAGGAGATGGTCACGCCCCAATCCCTTCTCCATTCTCTTCTCAGGATCTTGGGCACACACGCACATGCTCCTGGTGTGAGTTTAAGCCACCGGGTCCGGGCCTCAAACCACAGTCAACTACATGGGAGTCCAGTGACATAGCTATTACACTAACTGCTGGTCCCACCTATGATATGTCTACTAAGAGATGAATGAATCAAGTCTTTCGCACATGCACTGCTTTTGCATGGTTTACGGCCAGGAGGTGTTTCCACATCCAGGAAGTTGTCTGTAATGTGACTGAAGATTTCACCACACGGATTTTTTTCTTTTCTTTCATATAATCTCTGTAGTACATAACTTCTTAGATTTTCCCAGGCATTTTGATACTGATCTTCAATATTTGGTTCTTCCAAGTTTCTCCCATTTCTCAGCACCCAGGGTACCCCCGCATCCATCCTACAGTCCCCTCACACAGTCTGTGGCGTGCATGGAGGGGTGGTGGAAAGCAAATGGGCTCCACTTGGTCAAAAGAACCTCCCCACATCCAGCAGGGCAGGTTTTAGATCCAGACTCAACTTCTAAAAAATATTTTAGGAATTATTTGTTTAGGGACCCAACTTTTTTTTCTTTTTTTTTTTTTTTTAGGAATTATTTATTTAATTTTTTTTATTACTTATTTTAATTTGACCAGAGAGAAATACCCAGAGAGAGAGAGAGGGAGGGAAAGTGAAAAAACAAGCCACCAATTCCTGGACTCAAACTGTCGTTGGCCATGTGGGAGCATCCAGCGCCTTAACCACCACACCACATGCTGGTCCCCAGGACCCAACTTTTTAATAGAAATTTAAGAATTATTTGTTTAGGGACCAACAAATGGCATAATGGTTATGTGACTGGACTCCCACATAGTCGACCATGGTTCGAGTCTAGGACTCAGCAGTTTCAAACTCACACTGGGTGCATGTATGTGCATGCTCAAAATCCCAAGAAGAGAATGGAGGAGAAGGGATGCCCCTTCAGGGGTGATTTCTCACTTTCTGTCTCTCTGTCTCTGTCTCTGTCTCTCCAGTGAGTGTGCATGCCCTATAGCAAAAAGAAAAAAAAGAACTGTTTAATTTTATTTTTTAAAATAATTATTTATTTAACTTTATTTATTTTGTTTTTATTTTATTTATTTTAATTTTACCAGAGAGGCACAGAGTGAGAGAAGGAGAGAAAGAAGGAAAGTTTATTATTATTATTATTATTTAATTTGACCAGAGAGAGAGGGCAAGCTGCCAGGACCAGGATTCAAACTGCAGTGGGCCATGTAGAAGTCCAATGCCTTAACCACCACATCACTTGCCTGCTCCACTAATATTTTTAAGTTTATTTTATTTATGGTAGCCTGTGCATGTGCACAAGAGAGAAAAGCACCCCTGACAGAGTATTGTCACACTACAATCCCCTCTTCTCTGGCCCTCTAGCTTGTCAAGATCTTAGGCATGTATTCACATACCTAGCATGTTTACAAAGTTGACCTGGAGACCTAAACCTATGGCCAGTCATGTGGCTTCCAGCACTGTAGTTCATTTAGCTACTGACTGGACCATCAGGCTGGGCCAGCTTATGTTATTAATATAAGGGTCGTCAAACACTTTGTGGAAGTGTGTATTATGGAAAGACTACATATGGGGACCAGCAATTGGCATAACGTCTATGTTGCTGGACTCCCATGAAGCCGACCGCGGTTCCAGCCCTGGACCCGGTGGCTTAAACTCATGCTGGGCATGTATGCGTGCGTGCCCAAGATCACAAGAGGAGAATGAAGGAGAAGGAATTGTGGCATGGCCATCCCCTAGGGGAGAGTGTGAGTGTGTGTGTGTGATTTCTTGCTTTCTGTCTCTCTGTCTCTCTCTGTCTTGTGATCGCACGTGCACCTCTCCAAAAAAAAGACTACATATAGATCTCAAAAACTTTTTGCTCCAAAATGAACTCATATTTAATCCTTTTTTTTTTTTTATTGTCAGAGGGTGTGTGCACTTGCCAGAGAGAAAGAGACAGAGAAAGAAAGCACCCCTCAGTGTGAGGCTGCCATCTTTTTTTCCTCCATTTCTCTTTCCCATCAGGATCCCGGGCACAGACACACATGCACCAGACATGTTTTCCAAACTGCCAGGGCCGGAATTCAAACTGTTATCAGTTTGTCTGGATACATGTGGAATCCAGCTTCCAAAGCACTGTAACCACTGCTATCATAGGACTGACCCCAACTTGTACTTTAATGCCAGTTTCCACGAACTTTTTGAAATCTCCTTATATGAGATTGCTGAAAGGCACCAGTGTCCTGAGTGCATCCAAATATCTCAGAAGTTACAGAAACGAGTGGCAGAATGACCATACGAGAGCACACCTGAGAGAAGGCACAACCCAAGCGCAGTGTTAAAGAGAAGGAGCGTCAGCAAAAAAGAGGGGCAGGAGACATGACAGAGTTTCCAGGCAGAAGGCATAGCACATGGAAAGACCAGTAAGAGTGAGTTTTTGTTTTTGTTTTGAGAGATTTTGCTATAAGGTATGTGTGCTTGCCGAAGACACACAGAGACAAAAAGCAAGAAGTCACTCCCCAGGAGGATGGCCATGCTGCAATCTCTTCTTTTCCATTTTCTCAGGATTCAGGACATATGTGCACACACACCCAGCATGAGTTTCAAGCTGCCAGGTCTGGGACCCAAACTGAGGTCAACTATGTGGGAGTACAGTGCCTTAACCACCACCTGCTGGCCCCAAGAATGAGGCTTTTTTTGTCTACCTGTTTTGTAGAACGCAAGAAACAGGCTGGAGATAAAACGTGTAGCAGATGGTGTGACCTTGTAGACCACATGAAGGATTTTGAGCTTTTAAGAGCGGCGAAGAGCTATTAAGGAGTGACACTGTCAGTTGTTCATTTGTGCACTGCAGAAAGATAACTTAAACTTTAGTGTGGGAAACTGGAAATACAGGCATTTGGAGGCTGTTATGTAATAAGTCCCAGTAACCCTGACATTGCCAGGCAGAAACCAGCCCACCCTCCCTCTAGATTCTAGTTCTATGTATGTTCCAAGCCAAACAGTGTAAATGGCTCCAAGAGCCTTAGGCTCTGCCCAGGAGCCCCATTCAGCAGAGCCCCATTCACCTGCCTCTGCACACACCTCAGAGAACCCTGGCCCACTGCCTGGGCTCTTGGCTCCTGGAAGGCCAGAGTTGTCAGAGTGGCTGTCCCATGGAAATTGTGGGCCATGAACTGTGGGACTGAGAGGGAGGGAGCTGCAAACCAGGGAGCACATGGGACTGGAGGAGGGCTTGCATCAGTGGTAGAGGGTGGGGTTCAGGATTAAGAGAGTCAGTCATCCTGGAATCCTTGTTTTTTCTCTGTCCTTTTTTGTTGTTTAGGTTTATTTTTCTTCCAAGAGCAAGAGAGACAGCAGCCTGTTAGAGTCCTTATGCCGCAATCCACTGCCAGCCTCAGCCAGCCTTGGATCA
>NW_006159824.1:2571560-2578753 GCF_000334495.1 Tupaia belangeri chinensis | reverse complement strand
GGGGGGGAGGGCGTGATTTCTTGCTTTCTCTCTCTGTCTCTTCGGTGAGCACATGCGCCCTATAGCAAAAGTCTCTCTTAAAATTAAAAAGGAGGGAGAAATATATTTCAGGGAAGATCATTTTTATTATATTTTACTTTCTTTTTTTGTATTTCATATACCTGGGGGGGGTAGGGGAGATAAGGATTTTAGGAGTTTGTCAGTCCTGAGACATGTCATGGCAGCTGACTGAAGGTGAAGAACCTCTGCATTCTCATTACCCTTTACTTTCCTTTGTCTCTTGTAAAACTTTGCTTGGGTGGCAAGAGCATTGGTATAGCCGTTGGCTGCTGTCCCAATATCCATCCTGACATAGGTCTTGGTGTTTTTAAGCACTGCATTAAAGTAGAAATACCTTCTGAAATGAAACCAGAGCTCATCAATTAATGAGCTTAGAGGCAATTACAGTTTTAGTTCAGTGATTTAATGTCCAATATGTGTAAGGCCTGGAGGGAATATAAAACCAAAGGGTACTAGCTTCTAAGAGCTCCGTCTAGTTTGAGAGATGCCGCAATAAGGCGCCCTTGCCTGTGGTGGTGTGAATAAGGGCAGCCCCTGCTAACTTAGGGCTGTCTCTTAACTATGCTAATGTTATTGTTGTGTAAATCAGGAAGATGAATTGGTTAATTTTTTTCCATAGAGTCACAAAGTTTGAGTCAGTAATTTTCACCTTAGCAGCCCACAGCTAGAGGAAGGGATCTTAATGTTAAGTTGAATATTTAGAAATGAAATTGTCTAGAAGAGGAAAGTCTTTGGGGAACACATAGGCATGGGCCAGTGAGTTAGTTTTCTATTGCTTCATAACCAATTACCACCAACGTAGCTGCTTGAAACAACACACGTACATTATGCCCCAGTTTATGAGTCAGGGACCAGGCACAGTTCAGCTGTGCCTGGGTAGTCTGCTTAGGGTCTCATAAGACTGCAAAATAGGTGTCTGCCAAGGCTGGTTCTCATCAGGGCCTTGGCTGAGAAGTGATCTTATTTCCAAGATTCAGGCTGTTGGTAGAGTTTATTTCCTTTGGCTGAAGAATTCTAGCAGATTGCTCCTTTAAAATCAGCCATTGGAGGAGCTGGCAGGTGGTATGGTGATTAAGGGCACGGATTCCCACAGGCTGACCGTGGTTCAAGTCCCAGACCCGGCGGCTTGCTCTCTCATTTCCTTTCTCTCTCTCACTTTGTCCCTCTCTGATTAAACTAAAATAAATAAATAAATAAATTTTTAAAATTCTAAAACAAAACAAAACAACCATTGGAGAGAGACTACTACTCTTGTAGGTAGTCAGCCAAATGCAGTCATGTGCATCTCATCACTTTTGTTGCATTTCATTGGTTGGAAGCAAGTCATGGGTCCTCCCCCATGCTCAAGAAAGAGGAATTTCACAAAGGTGTGACTACCAGGAGCAGGCTCATGGGGGCCTCCTTAACATCTATCAGACAAGACTGATAATCTCATCCAGGAGCTTATTGTAGATGGTATGTAGTTTAAGGGTTCAAATCATGTTCCTTTGTCTCAGATAATTTCAAAACCTCACTTCATGTATACCTCCTGGAGCTTGTGTGTGTGTTTTTTTATTTTAATAATTGTATTCAATTTTATTTATTACTATAGGGCATATGCATTTACCAGAACAGAAAGGAGTGAGAAAACAAGCCAGTAGGTCTAGAACTTGAACACAGTTGGCCATGTGGGAGTCCAGTGCCTTAACCACCATGCGACCTGCTGGCCCTGCTATGTGTAGTTTCACCTGCCCATTTCAGAGGTTTTATCTAGCCCCTGGTTGGTGACTACTGGCCATTGGTCAAACGCAAAAGACACAAAATTACTCAAGCACTATCCTTCAGGACCATGGCAATTCTTTTAGGGTCTTACCAATCTGAAAATTGTACCTCATTTAAGCCAAACACCTGTTTTGTTTTGTTTTGTTTTGTTTTGTTTTGTTTTTTTTTTTTTTTATTGTCAGAGGGTGTGTGCACTTGCCAGAGAGAAAGAGACAGAGAAAGAAAGCACCCCTCAGTGTGAGGCTGCCATCTTTTTTTCCTCCATTTCTCTTTCCCATCAGGATCCCGGGCACAGACACACATGCACCAGACATGTTTTCCAAACTGCCAGGGCCGGAATTCAAACTGTTATCAGTTTGTCTGGATACATGTGGAATCCAGCTTCCAAAGCACTGTAACCACTGCTATCATAGGACTGACCCCAACTTGTACTTTAATGCCAGTTTCCACGAACTTTTTGAAATCTCCTTATATGAGATTGCTGAAAGGCACCAGTGTCCTGAGTGCATCCAAATATCTCAGAAGTTACAGAAACGAGTGGCAGAATGACCATACGAGAGCACACCTGAGAGAAGGCACAACCCAAGCGCAGTGTTAAAGAGAAGGAGCGTCAGCAAAAAAGAGGGGCAGGAGACATGACAGAGTTTCCAGGCAGAAGGCATAGCACATGGAAAGACCAGTAAGAGTGAGTTTTTGTTTTTGTTTTGAGAGATTTTGCTATAAGGTATGTGTGCTTGCCGAAGACACACAGAGACAAAAAGCAAGAAGTCACTCCCCAGGAGGATGGCCATGCTGCAATCTCTTCTTTTCCATTTTCTCAGGATTCAGGACATATGTGCACACACACCCAGCATGAGTTTCAAGCTGCCAGGTCTGGGACCCAAACTGAGGTCAACTATGTGGGAGTACAGTGCCTTAACCACCACCTGCTGGCCCCAAGAATGAGGCTTTTTTTGTCTACCTGTTTTGTAGAACGCAAGAAACAGGCTGGAGATAAAACGTGTAGCAGATGGTGTGACCTTGTAGACCACATGAAGGATTTTGAGCTTTTAAGAGCGGCGAAGAGCTATTAAGGAGTGACACTGTCAGTTGTTCATTTGTGCACTGCAGAAAGATAACTTAAACTTTAGTGTGGGAAACTGGAAATACAGGCATTTGGAGGCTGTTATGTAATAAGTCCCAGTAACCCTGACATTGCCAGGCAGAAACCAGCCCACCCTCCCTCTAGATTCTAGTTCTATGTATGTTCCAAGCCAAACAGTGTAAATGGCTCCAAGAGCCTTAGGCTCTGCCCAGGAGCCCCATTCAGCAGAGCCCCATTCACCTGCCTCTGCACACACCTCAGAGAACCCTGGCCCACTGCCTGGGCTCTTGGCTCCTGGAAGGCCAGAGTTGTCAGAGTGGCTGTCCCATGGAAATTGTGGGCCATGAACTGTGGGACTGAGAGGGAGGGAGCTGCAAACCAGGGAGCACATGGGACTGGAGGAGGGCTTGCATCAGTGGTAGAGGGTGGGGTTCAGGATTAAGAGAGTCAGTCATCCTGGAATCCTTGTTTTTTCTCTGTCCTTTTTTGTTGTTTAGGTTTATTTTTCTTCCAAGAGCAAGAGAGACAGCAGCCTGTTAGAGTCCTTATGCCGCAATCCACTGCCAGCCTCAGCCAGCCTTGGATCACGGCTGTGCGCGTGCCCAGTGTACTCAGGGCCGTCGCCAAACAAACCTGGAACTTTCCCATGTGGATCAGCGCTGTAGGATATTATGATTTACTACTGTATTACCATTTTGCCCTCTGTTTTCTCTTCTAGGCACCTAAAAAGTATTACAGAAGTGTTTGAATTGTACAACTAATCTTTTTTTTCTTTTTAGACAGTTTTTTGCTATAGGGTGTGTGTGCTTGCTGGAGAGACAGAAAGCGAGAAATCACTCCCCAGGGAGGAGAGTCATGCTACAATCCCTTTTCCTCCACTCTCCTCTCGGGATTTTGGGCACACATGCACCTGGCATGAGGTTTAAGCCACCGGGTCCAAGACTCAAATCACAGTAGACTAAGTGGGAGACCAGTGACATAACCAATATGCCATCTGTTGGTCCCACACAGCTAACAAGAACTAGGCTTAGGGCCAGTTCCTGGTGGTGATTAAGGGAGCCAGATCCCACATGGCCCACTACGAGGATCAAATAGCAATTCAAATCCTGGCCTAGATACTTTGAAAGACATCAGTGCATGTGCATGCATGCCCAAAAATAGATAGGAAAATGTAGAAGGGATTATGGCATGACCACAACCAACTGCATATGTGTGAGAAGGTGCTAACCCCCTCCCCCATCTCTCTCTGGTAAGCACCAGACCTCTAACAATAAATAAATAAATAGTTGGTTTGGGACCAGCAGTTAGCGTGATGGCTATGTCGCTGGACTCTCATGTAGTCGACTGCAGTTCATGTCCCAGACCCAGTGGCTTAAAACTCATGCCGGACGTGTGTGCATGCGTGCCCAAGATTCCGAGAGGAGAATGGAGGAGAGGGGATTGCGGCGTGGCCATTCCCCCTGGGGGGTGATTTCTCGCTTTCTGTCTCTCTGTCTCTCTCTGTCTGTCTGGCAAGCGCACACACCCTTTAGCGAAAACCTCTCAAAAATAAACAAACAAACAAACAAACAAATAAATAAATAAATAAAGAGTAGGTTTAATATTACCATACTACAAGTAAAGAAAGACACTAAAAGAGATTAAGTAATTCGCCCAAGACTACCTAATTTATAAACAACAGAGCCAAGATCTGAACCTAAGCACAATTTCAAAGCCTGTGCACACAGTGCTCTTTGTTCACTCAACAAAGCTGCAAAGAAGAAGCATTTGTGAGGCTTTTTGCATTTCTAATTTGAATTTGAAGCAGGGAGAGCCAAACTCACTGTCCTGGTAAGCACTGCTTCCCAGAGAGGTGGGTGCTTGGTGCCAGTGACCCAACTACCTCTGCTGCTTCTGTCTCTTTAATGACATAATAGAGCAATGAGAAGTGAGGGTCTTTATTTCAAAAATAAAAGCCTTGAAAAAGACCCATCACCCACAAAATCATAACTCAATTCAAATAAACAAATCCAAACCCAGAGAGAGGACTTCTGCTTCTAGCCATGATGAAGTAGCAGGGACCAGATTTACTGTCCCACTGTACATAACTAAAAGGCCTGATAAAAATAAATGAAACGATGATTTTCAGACATTAGACAACAGGCAAGGCAGGCCAGTGAGCCTCAAGAGAAACAAACAAGATGTGTCCTAGAATTGGCCCAGCTGGCTCACTGTCTGGAGAGAGTTTCCAGGCTGCAGTGTGGGGAGGGGGAGCCCAAGTATCCTGCAGACTTGCTGAATTGAGAAGATAGGTTTGAGAATTCACAGACAAAGACAGAACAGAGCAAAGGGAACCCAAAGAGACTCCAGAGCTCTGCCGGAAGCTCCCTCAACATTCATAAGAGGGAAATACCTGAGGGCAGGCAGAGAACCACTGGTGAGAAGCCATAGAATCCTTAGCACTCACACAGGTCTGGAAATAGTTCTAAAAAGACAGAGTGGAGAAACCTCATAATACCCAGATCATCAGAATGGTTTTGCTTAAGTGGAACAAATTAGCACTACACTAAAGGCTACTCTGGTCCCTTCTAACAAAATCAAACCTTGGGCCTAGCCTTGGTGGCACAGATGGTAGTGCTGAACTGCATTACTGGAATCCACATGACTGACAGCAGAGTTCAGTACCTTGGCTGACCTGGAATATGCCAGGTGCATGCATGGGCACCTGATCCTGGGTAACTAGAGGTTGAGAGAAAGAGCAGCACAATGGACCCTGTCCAGGCATGCCTGCCACCCCCCATCCCCACCCCCAGTCCCTCTCTCGCACTCTTTTGCATGTGCATGTGCTATTATGAATAAAATAAATGAAACTTTAAAAATATTAAACCTTGGGACAAGCAGTTAGCGTAATGGCTATGTCGCTGGACTCCCACGTAGTCGACCACGGTTCGAGCCCCGGACCCGGTGGCTTAAACTCACGCCAGGCGTGTGTGCGTGCGTGCCCAAGATCCCGAGAGGAGAATGGAGGAGAAGGGATTGTGGCATGGCCATCCCCCCTGGGGGGTGATTTCTCACTTTCTGAATCTCTGTCTCTCTCTGTCTGTCTGGCGAGCGCACGCACCTTATAGCAAAAAAACCTCTCCAAAAAAAAAAAAAAAAACCTTGGTACCAGCAGATGGTGGAATGGTTACATGGCAAGATTCCCACATCGTCAACCATGGTTCGAGTTCCAGACCTGGCGGCCTAAAACTCACGCCTGGCATGTGTGCGTGTATACCCAAAATACCAAGAGGAGAATGGAGGAGAAGGGATTGCGACATGGCCATCCCCCCAGGAGGCAATTTTTTGTTTTCTGCCTCTCTCTGTGTGTCTCTCCAGCAAGCGTACATGCCCTATAGCAAAAATCTAAAAAAAAAAAAAAAAAAAATTTAAACCTGATAGAGGGACCAGCAGGTGGCATAGTGGGTAAGGTGCTGAACTTCCACATGGTGGACTATGGCTCAAGTCCTGGACCTGGCAGCTTGCTTTCTCACTTTATCTCTCTCTGTCTCTGTCTCTCTCTGGTACATACACATGCCCTGAGCAAAATTAATAATAATAATAATGATAAATAAAATTAAATAAAGAAATGTCTTTTTAGGAATTATTTTAGGGGTCCAGTAGGTGGCATGGTGGCTAAGACACTGGACACTCCCACATGGCTGACCATGACTCAAGTCCTGGACCTGGTGACTTGCTTTCGCACTTTTGCTCCCTCTCTCTCTGTGTATCTCTCTCTGAGATAAAATAAATGAATGAATAAATAAAATTAAATTAATTCTTTTTTAAAAAGCAATTATTTTAATTTTATTATTATCATTTTTTAAATTTGACCAGAGAGAGACAGTGAGAAGGAAATTGAGAAATAACCCACTAGGGAGGATGGCCATGCTGCAATCTCTTTTCTTCCATTCTCAAAATTTTGCATACACACAAACACCCAGCCAGCATGATTTTCGAACTGCCAGGTCTAGGACTTGAACTGGTTGGCTATGTGGGAGTCCAGCACCTTAACCACTATGCCACCTGCTGCATTTTTATCTTAAATATATATTATTTCATCTACCTTAAGGAGCTAATGTGGGAACCTCATTACCATTTATGACACTTTTTTGGGTCAAATCTAACCAATGAATTTACAATGAAGTTTCAAATGTAGCAGATGTGGAGTTTTTTTTGTTGTTGTTGTTAGTTTTGGTTTTGGTTGGTTTTTTTTTTTTTTTTTTTTTTTTTTTGGAATTTTTTTTTTTTTGGGCCCCCCCCTCCGGGT
>NW_006159824.1:2569924-2571221 GCF_000334495.1 Tupaia belangeri chinensis | reverse complement strand
GCGTGAGTTTAAGCCACCAGGTCCGGGACTCGAACTGCAGTCGACTACATGGGAGTCCAGCAACATAGCCATTATGCTAACTGCTGGTCCCTAGCAGATGTGTTTGAAGTCTATCACAGAAGACTTTTTCCTTTACAAGCAGTAATGCACTGTGAAGTGCTTACGGTCTCCAGTTTCCCTAACAAGTCAATATTTTATTCCACTTATAAAAAATTTCTAGCCCTGTTTTAAAAATAAAATCCTGTGGGACCAGCAGATGGCATAATGGCTACGTCGCTGGACTCCCATGTAGTCTACCACAGTTCGAGCCTCAGACCTGGTGGCTTAAACTCATTGCGGGTGCGTGTGCATGCATGCCCAAGATCCTGAGAGGAGAAGGGATGGTGGCGTGGCCATCCCCCCTGGGTGTGCTTTCTCGCTTCCTGTCTCTCTGTCTCTTTCTGTCTTTCTGGTGAGTGCACGCGCCCTATAGCAAAAACCTCTCCAGAAAAATAAATAAATAAAATCCTGTAACTGGGTTAATTATATCACCTACAAATATATTACTCATTTTTAAAAAGGATTATTTATTTATTTAAGTCTGTTTGTTGTTGTTATTATTATTATCATTTTTAATTTGACCAGACAGAGACAGAGAGAAAGAGAAAGGGAAAGGGAGAAAGCAAGCTACTAAGTCTGGGACTCGAACTGCAGTTGGCCATATGGGAATCCAGTGCCCCCAACCACCACGCACCCGCCGGCCCTAATATATTATTAATTTGAAGCAATTTGATTATGGTAGTATTTTGATGTTTTTTTCTTCTGTTTGGTATTTGTTGAGCTTCCATTGCCTTATGGTTTCCATCAAATTTGGAAAGTTTTCAGACTCTTGCCTTTTTTTTTTTGGCTTTCTCTTGAGATTCCAATTTATGTATATAGAAGTTGTCCCACAGTTCACAGATGCGCTGTTCCTTTTTTTTTTTTTTATCTCTGTGTTTGATTTTGGATAATTTCTTAAATTTATTTATTGAATTTTATTACTTATTATTATTATTTTAATTTGCTACAGGTCGGTGTGCTCACGAGAGAGAGACACAGAGAGAAAGAAGGAAAGTAAGAAAGCAAACTGCCAGGTCCAGGACTCCCAATCATGGTCAGCCATGTGGGAGTCCAACACCCTCACCACCACACTACCTGCTGGCCCCTGATTTTTGATCATTTCTATTCAATTCTTTTTCATCTCAGACATCGTATTTTTCTTTCTTTCTTTTTTTCTTCCTTCCTTTCTTTCTTTCTCTTCTTTTTTTTTTTTTTTTTT
>NW_006159824.1:2558071-2569141 GCF_000334495.1 Tupaia belangeri chinensis | reverse complement strand
TTTTCTTCTTTTTTTTTTTTTTTTTTTGAGGCGGGGGGAGCGGTTTTTGCTATAGGGCACATGTGCTTGCCAGAAAGACAGAGAGAAACAGAAGCAGAAAGCGAGAAATCACCCCCCAGGAGGGATGGCCACACTGCAATCTCTTCTCCTCCATTCTCCTCTTGGGATCTTGGGCACACATGCACCCAGTGTGAATTTAAGCTACCGGGTCCAGGACTCGAACTACTGTCAACTACATGGGAGTCCAGCAACACAGCAATTACGCCAACTGCTGGTCCCTGTATTTTTCTTTAGACTATAACTTGGGTGTCTTTAAATATCTTCTGTGTCTCTCCTTACATGCTCATTTCTTGTGCCATTTCTGGTTTCTATTGATTTTTCTCATTATGGGTTATATTTTTCTGTTTATATACATGCTTTTTTTTTAATTTGCTAGAGGATGAGTGCACTCATCAGAGACAGATAGACAAAGAAAAGGGAGAGAAAGGGAAAGTGAGAAAGCATCCCCAGGGGATGGCCACGCACTAATCCCTTCGCCTCCATTTACGTCTTGGGATTTGGGGCGCACGTGTACATGTATGTTTTTCAAGCCACTGGTCTGGAACTTGAACTGCACAGTCAGCTGGCCATGTGGGATCCAGCCACCTTAACCACCATTCCACCAGGTGGCCCTACATGCCTTTAAGTTTTTATTGGATGCCAGGCATTGTAAATGTTATGCTGTTGGGTGTTTTGTTTTTTTTTTTTATTAAGTTCTTTAAATATTTTAGAGCTTTTAGGGCCAGCAGGTGGCAGGTGCTGGACTCCCACATGGCTGACCACGGGGCAAGTCCAGGACCCAGCAGCTTGAAAATCATGAGAAGAGAGAAGAATTGTAGCGTGGCCATTCCCCTAGCAGGTGATTTCTCACTCCCAACCCCCACCTCTCTCTGGTGAGCACACGTGCCCTATAACAAAAAATAAATAAATAAATTGAGGAGAGGCCAGATGGTGGGACAGTGATAAAATACAATGTTCTAATAAGCTGACCCATATGATAAGATACTGACTTCACATGAGACCACTTCTCTGAGTATGCCAGGCACTCACGTGACCATAATCCAGGGCTGGCTGGGGATGGGGTTAGATGGCAGCATCAGGACCTTGGTAGGTCTCCTGTCTCTTTCTGTCTCTCTCACTCATGGAAGAAGTAAGAAATGTTTGGGGAGGGGCAGGATAAAATATAACCAAGTTAAAACTAGTATAATGCAATGATTAAAATGTATTTTAATTCTGTGGGTTTTTTTGGTTTTGGGGGGTTTTGGGAGCAGTTTTTGCCATAGGGTGCATGTGCTCACCAGAAAGACAGAGTGAGACAGAAAGCAAGAAATCACCCCCCAGGGGGATGGGCACGCCACAATTCCTTCCTTCTTCTCCATTCTCCTCTCGAGATCTTTTTTTTTTTTTTTTTTGGGGAGGTTTTTGCTTTAGGGCCCATGGCCTGCGCGCAGACAGAGAGAGACAGAGAGACAGAAAGCAAGAAATCACCCCCAGGGATGGCCACGCCGCAATCCCTTCTCCTCCATTCTCCTCTCGGGATCTTGGGCACACACACACACGCGCCCGGTGTGAGTTTTCAGCCACCAGGTCCGGGACGCGAACCGCAGTCGACTACGTGGGAGTCCAGCGACATAGCCATTACGCTAACTGCCGGTCCCTCGTCTTGGGATCTTGGGCACACACGCACATGCACTCAGCGTGTTTTAAGCCACTGGGTCTGGGACTCAAACTGCTTTCGACTACATGGAAGTCCAGTGACATAGCCATTACACCAACTGCTGGTCCCCAAATGTATTTCAATTCTAATGTTTGTGAGAAAGTATCATTACATTGGAGTAAATTAAAAGAGAAGAAAAGTAAGAAAAGGAGAAAAACTATTTATTAGGCACCTTTTACGCACAGCATTATGTAATACACTCCCACGACACTGAAGAGTATGTATTTTCCCCACTTCACAGATGCAGAGACAAACCTGGGAATAACTACAATAATACCCTCCATGTTCAATTTGAAGGGACTTCTAGGCACACTCAGAGTCTTTTTAGACTGGTAGCACTTTTTATTTGGTCCACCATGTTCTCTAAGTGAATGGCTACTTTTTCTTGGATTCAGATGCATTTCCTATATTATTGCTCCATTTCTTTGCCTGATTGGAGCTTATTTCTAGCTTACAAATGGTCCCACATGACACACAAGAAAAAAAGAACAGACTTTTCCTGAGGTACCTGAGCAAATATTCTGAGTAAAAATTTTGAATAAGAAAAACAGGGAGAGAGACGAACAGTTGGCATAATGGCTATGTGGTTGGACTCCCAGTGTAGTCGACCATGGAGTCCCGGACCCGGTGGCTTAAACTGACACTGGGTACATGTGCATGTGTGCCCAAGATCCCGAGAGGAAAATGGAGAAAGAATTACAGCGTGGCCACACACACACCCCAGGGGGTGATTTCTCGCTTTCTATCTCTCTGTCTCTCTGTCTTTCTAGTGAGCACATGCGCCCTATAACAAAAATCTCTCCAAAAGAAAAAAAAAAAAAGAAAGAAAGAAAAGAAAAACAGGGACAGACAGGAGTTAGAGAGGCTGAGCATGCATGTACTCAAGAGACTAAACATCCAGCTCTGATGGCACTCTGCTCTAGCCAGCTAGACTTCCAGTACATCCTTTGTCTAATCCGCCTCGGGGATGGTACCTCCCTCCAAGAGCGCCTACCTCTTGGACTGGGGCCGAGTGACAGCAGAGTGCAGTAGGTGACTTTTCAGAGACTCAGCTGTGCCAGCAAAGTTGGGTCCCTCAGATGAACACTGCCTGCAAAGCACCTCATAAAGAAGTTAAAAAATAAAAAAAGGGGGAACCAGCAGTTAGCGTAATGGCTATGTCGCAGACTCCCACGTAGTTGATCGCGGTTCGTGTCCCGGACCCGGTGGCTTAAAACTCACGCCGGGCGCGTGTGCGTGCGTGCCCAAGATCCCGAGAGGAGAATGGAGGAGAAGGGATTGCGGCGTGACCATCCCCCCTGGAGGGTGATTTCTCACTTTCTGTCTCTATGTCTCTCTCTGTCTTCTGGCGAGCGCACGCGCCCTATAGTGAAAATCTCTCCCAAAAACAAAAAATAAAATATAAATACATAAATACATAAATACATAAATAAATAAAAGAGCATTCTTGTGAGCTGGCACTGTAAGAGAAACAAAGTCCCGGACTCACAAAAACCTGAGGACGTCCATGGGCCAGGAAAGGGGATGCGAGCTTGCTGTCGCTCTCAAGTCACCATCCTCCTTTCCTTCCCCACATCTATCCTAAATCTCAGGGCTTAGGGGAGAGGTGGGCGCTGCATGGCCACCTTGTTGATTGGAAGACCCAAGCCACCCGTTTGACAACGCTGACTGCCACTACCTTGTTCAAGCCCGCAGGAGTCCCAGTGCTCACTCCCCACACCTAGCACAGGTGCTGTCGTGTGGCAGAAGCTCGGCTAGTGGATTGTGAATGTGTACGGAACTGCCTTGCTGAGGCTCCCTTCCTCAGGTTATCACGAGTCACCCATGCCCCTTTCCACTATTCTTTTACAAAGGTCCCGGCTGCTGCCCATTTCCAGGGCCTCACCCAGCCATAGCTTCATTCAAAAAGCTGAGGGATGCAGTGACGAGGTTACTGTGAAAGTTACTTGGTAGTTTATTTTAAAGGTAAAAGTTTGCTTTTAGGAACATGAAATGCATTACAAGGTCCCGAGGATGGGTTTCAGGAGGCCCACGAGAACCCTGAAATTTCATGTGCATTTTTTTCTGGACAGAGCTTTCCTGATTCTCAAAGAATTGTTTATAGCGCATGTGCACTCACCAAAGAGAAAGCGGAACACATGTGCACGGGCTTCGCATGAGTTTCAGGCCACCTGTGGGGACATGAACCACCATGGTTGACCACGTGGGAGTCCAGAACCTTAACCACTACCCACCCACTGGCCCCCTCAAAGATTCTTAACAGCCTTAGGAAGCTGCCTTAGACCAGCAGCCACTTAGAACACTTGCAAAAATTGGATGATAAATGGCACCAAAATCTCAAGAGGAGACTGGAGGAGAAGGGACTGTAGCAGGGCTGTCCCCGCTGGGGGGGTGATACCTGGCTTTCTCTCCCTCTGTCTCTGTAGCGAGCACACACACCCTATAGCAAAAATCTCTCTTAAAAAAAGAATCAGGGGGACCAGCAGTTGGTGTAATGGCTATGTCACTTGACTCCCATGTAGTCCAACACGGTTCGAGTCCTGGACCTGGTGGCTTAAACTCATGCCAGGTTTATGTGCGTGCGTGTCTAAGATCCCGAGGAGAATGGAGAAGGGATTGATTGTGGCGTGACCATCCTCCCTGGGGGGTGATTTTTCACTTTCTGTCTCTTTCTGGCAAGCGCATGTACCCTATAGCAAAAACCTCTCTGAAGAAAGAAAAAAAAAAGTATAACTGACCGCGGTTCAAGTCCTAGACTTGGCAGCTCGTTTCTCACTTTCCCCGACTCTCCCTGGTGAGCACGTGTGCCCTATAGCAAAATAATAATAATAAATTAAATATTTTTAAAGAGTTATTTTATTTATCTTTATTTATTTTTGAGCAGAGGGAGAGCGGTCCAGGACTCAAACTGCAGTCGGCCATGTGCAAAATATAACATATATATAACATATAACATATATATGTATATATATACATATATATATAATTTTTTGCCATATGGAGTGTGAGCTTACTAGAGAGAAGAGACAGAAGGAAAGTGAGAACTTGTCCCCTAGAGGGATGGCTACACCACAATCCCTTCTCCTCTACTCTCTTCCTGGGATTTGGGAGCATACATTCACACATGCCCAGTGTGAGTTTCAAGCTGCCACTGTAGTCAGCGATGTGGGAATCCAGTGCCATAACCACCCTGGCACCTGCTGGCCCCATTACTATTATTATTTTAAAAATTTGTTATAGGGCATATGTGCTCACCAGAGAGAGACAGAGAGACAGAGAGAGAAAGTGAGAAAGCAAGCCACCAGGTCTGGGACTCAAACTGCAGTTGGCCATGAGGGAGTCCAGTGCCTTAACCACCAAATCACCTGCTGGCCCACTTTGTGGTTGGATTTAAAATTAAGACAATTTATGTCTCTTCTTTGATAGAATTTGACTTGCATAAAATCATGATACCAATCATAATTACAGTCAGATACTGACTCCCAAGTAAGATGAAGAGGAAGGGAGCTAAACAGAAGAGGGAAATCTTGAGAGATCACTGGGTGAGAGGTGGCAGAGGGCAGGGAATGAAGTTACAAGAGTGCGTCTGTGTCTGCTGTACATAACAAGATGGAAAGTATTTTATTTGCCAAAATTCCTTTCAGGAAAGCACACTGAGGTCTTTTCAAAATGTTTATGGAAAATGTGTGACTATGAGAAAAATTAAGCATGGATTTCAAAATTTTTTTGTACCAAAATCATACTTTAATTTCACTTTTTCACCAACTTTGAAATCTCCTTATACATACTGTAAGATTCTTACCTTTTTTTTTTTTTTTGAGAGGTTTTCACTATAGGGCGCGTGCGCTCGCTAGACAGAGAGAGACATAGAGACAGAAAGCAAGAAATCACCCCCCCAGGGGGGATGGTCACACCACAATCCCTTCTCCTCCATTCTCCTCTCGGGATCCTGGGCACGCATGCACACGCGCCCAGCGTGAGTTTTAAGCCACCAGGTCCGGGACACGAACCACAATCGACTACGTGGGAGCGACATAGCCATTACACTAACTGCTGGTTCCCACATATTGCAAGATTCTTCTGGGAATGAGATATGAGACCTCCTGGCTCTTAAAGACACCCTCGGGTATAATAAAAGTTGGTTATTAAGTTGCCTTCTAAAGTTCATATTAGCAGACTTAAATATATATATAATTTTATTTTGGTATAGGGCATACACACCCACCAGAAAGACAGGGAAAATGAGAGAGCAAGGTGCCAGGTCCAAGATTCTAACCACGGTAGGCCACATGGGAGTCCAGCATCCAAACCACCATGCCACCTGCTAGCCCCTATTAGTGGATTATTAACTGAAGGGCTTTTTCTTTTGCTGAGCAGTGATCGATTTAAGAAGTTAATTGAGCTGGGTAGGGGAAGAAGGAATGGATTGGATATCTGGTAAGAGAAAATGATGAGGTAGGTGACTAAGCCCTGAGAGAGGAGGACAGAGAGAAGAAACCTCACTAGCAATTTGGCCAAGAAGGGTCTTCTTTTTATTTTAAAAATTACTTTATTTAACTTTATTTACTTATTTATTTAAATTTGACCAGAGAGGGACAGAGTGAGAAAGTAAGCCATTAGGTCTAGAACTTGAACCACGGTCGGTCATTTGAGCCCAGCACCCTTAACTACCATACTATCTGCCAACCCCCGTTTTAAGAGATTTTTGCTATAGGGCACAAGTGCTCGCCAGAGAGACAGAAAGCGAGAATTTACTCACTGGGGGGATGGCCACGCTGCAATCCCTTCTTCTCCATTCTCCTCTGGGGATCTTGGGCATGCACGCACACGCGCCCGGCGTGAGTTTTAAGCCACCGGGTCCAGGACTCAAACCATGGTCGACTACGTGGGAGTCCAGCGACATAGCCATTACGCTAACTGCTGGTCCCCCCAGTGTGAATTTTAAGCCATTAGGTCCATGACTTGAACTGTGGTCGACTATGTGGCAGTCCAGTGACGTAACCATTACACCATCTGCTGGTGGATAATAAGGGATTTCTAAGAACAAAATGTTTAGAAAAATGTCCGTGAACCCTTCTCCATCTTACACAGCATCTTCAGTGAAGTCCTTATTGCTCATGGATATGTGAGTAGATTCTTCCAGAGGACCTTGAAATAGTGCTGAATTCTCTATCAAGGCTGAGAATAGGTGAATGTGGAAACAAAATATGTGAACACAGGAATTAGAAGTTAAAAGGACAGGTGACATCCAGGTATCATAAAAGATGTGGTCTGTGCGCAATTCAGTTTGAGCTCAAGTAATGAAGAAAAGAATGTGAGAGCACATTGCACTTATGATCACCCAAAAGGACCAGGCAGGTCCTAGAACTCTCTTCTAGATTTTGACTGTTAAGAGGCAGGACCTGAAAGGACATGGACACTGTGTAACCAACTGTTTATTTGAACAGCCCTTTCCTCAAGTCAAAGTTATAAACAAGGGGAGATACCTACGGTAGAGTACAGAATAAACCCACTTTGTGGATTTGGGCTGTGACCAGTTGTTTCCTAGGACATGGTTTTCATTATATTCAAATCTGTGTAAATAGTAATCAAAATGTGCAAAGGACTTCAAATAAGGCAGTGACGAATCCATCTGCAGTACAGCATAGTGGTTAAGAGCACAGACCAGGGTTGGAGACTTGGCTCTAGCACTTACTGGCTGTGTGATCGCAGGTAAATTACTTAACATCCCCCCTCTGCCCCTTTTAAATTGGAGTGAGAATAAGCACAACACTTACTGATGGTTGTACAACTCTGTAAATTAATTAAAAATCATTAAACCGATCATGTAAAACAGGTGAATTTTATGTAAGTTATACCTTGATAAAGCTGGGGTTTTTTTCTTTAAAAAAGTACCATATCATAAAGATACTGTGAAAATAAAAATGTAAACTGTTCCTGTCCCTGGTATATGGTAAACACTCAATATATTAATATTAATGATTAGTATAATAAAGGAACAACTAAAGAATAGAACAATGAAAATAAGTAAAATTAAAGATGAAGAAATTATTAGGCTGGTTAAAAGTTCAGAGATCATTTAGTCCAACTCTCTTCATTTTACAGTTGAGAAAATCAGGGAGCAACAGGTGAACTGGGTCAAAGTCTAGCTCTAAAAGCAGACCATAGGCCTGCTGGATCCCCATTAGTGTAATTCCCACATTACCACTCATAATCTCAGAAACATGGACACATGAAAACTGGAAGATGTTTTCTGAAAGAAATAATATATAGCAAAATATAGAAAACACATGGAGAACACAAAGAAAGAATCCCAAGACCAAGGGGCAAACCAAGCAGATTCTGTCATGTGCTGGCCTGTCAGCCTGGGCCCCCAGCAGTAGGTTCCAAGTCATGAGAGCTTAAGTGCTTTGCCAAGGCTTGGCCTTGGTTCGTCACATGAACTGCTCATCACTATGGTCGTGTGCCCTGTGGCAGTGAAGCCACACAGTCCTCTCTGCTACTTCCTGACACAGGATCTATGAGCAGTGGCAGGAGTATATGCAACAGGATGCTTGGCCAGTCTGGGCAATCCTGAGGTGGGAATAGCTGCTGAAGAGCCACTTCTGCTCATGCACAGAAGTCTGGCCTCATTTGTCTTCCCCCTGGTCTTGCCTAATCAGCACAGCTGGATTCTAAGGTCTTCACTTACAATCTTGCAAATTGCCTGTTGGTTTCCTCCATCATGGCACTCCCTAAAAATGAATGAGGCCTACTGGATATGAAATGGCCCAAGATTCTGTTTCTTCATTAATGCTGCCATCTTCTAAGGGAAGTGAATCACATGGCTGGAAGATTTTGAGGCTAATAAAAGCTTACTAAATTATTTCAATGCTAAACAGTGGATAAGAGAATGAGATGGGTATTTTAGGTCATGACTTTGTAACATTTCAGGGGATAACATACAATGAATCATTTCTGTCGTTCTTAATAGGCGGTAGAATCCTATTTCTTCACTTTTCTCAAAGAGAAATAATTTAGATTAGCTTTGGCACAGACCTCCAATATGTGATCCACTAAGGGAGGTGGAAGGAAGGGAAGGAAAAGAGGAGAGAGAAAAATTAAGGCCCAAAACAGCTTTTGTGATTTAACTACATACATTGAAACTTCTCAATAATTTTTCAAGGTGCCTCATCTTTCTTGACCAACTGCTTAAACATCAGTGGAAGGACAGTGTCCATTCACTGGATCAGAGAACTTGTAGATTATAAACAAATGGATGTGTGATTTCAGCTTTCCCACAAAAAGTTTTCCCATCTTGCAGATCATTCCATACAGTGAACACTCTGGTGTCGGAGGAGGTGAGAACTCCGACTAAAGGTCTTCTGACATTCCTGGCACTCATAGGGTTTCTCCCCAGTGTGAATTCTCTGATGGATGATAAGCTGGGAATGCTGGCTGAATGTTTTCTCACACTCATTACACTCATAAGGTTTCTCTCCAATATGAATTTTCTGGTGGAGAAGCAACTCAGAATTATCCCAAAAGGTTCTTGCACACTCATTACACTGATGAGGTTTCTCTCCAGTATGAATTCGCTGGTGGACAATAAGATGAGAGGTCCGCCTAAAAGCCTTTCCACACTCAAAACATTCATAGGGTTTCTCTCCAGTGTGAATTCGCTCATGCCTAAGAAGTTCTGAGTTCCCCCGGAAGGCCTTCCCGCATTCCTTACATACATAGGGCTTCTCACCAGTATGAATTCTAATATGTCTAATGATCTCTGAGTTCTGGCCAAAAGTTTTCCCACATTCATTACATTCATAGGGTTTGTCCCCTGTATGAATTCTTTGATGTCGGATAAGCTCAGAACTCTGACCAAAGCCTTTCCCACATTCATTACACAGATAAGGCTTTTCTCCCGTGTGAATTTTCTGGTGTCTAATAAGGCCTGAGCTATGCTTGAAGGCTTTGCCACACTCATTGCATTCATGGTATCTTTCTTCAGTATGAATTCTCTGGTGCTGAATAAGCTGGGAGCTAACCCTGAAGGTCTTCCCACATTCATTACATTCATAAGGTTTCTCTCCAGTGTGGATTCTCTGGTGTAGAATAAGGGCTGAATTCTGACTGAAGGCTTTACCACATTCTTCACATTTATAGGGTCTCTCTCCAGTATGAATTCTATGGTGGTGGATAAGATGTGAACTCTGAATGAAGGCCTTTCCACATTCATTACAAGCAAACGGTTTCTCTCCAGCATGAATTCTCAGGTGCCTTCGAAGGCTTGAATTAGTTCCAAATGTCTTCCCGCATTCTTCGCACCCAAAGGGTTTTTCTCCACTATGAACTCTCATGTGCTGGATGAGATGCGAATTCTGATTAAAGGCTTTCCCACATTCTTTACATGTGTGAGGCTTCTCTCCCAAAGAACTTCTCTGTGTTTTGTTAGGTTCTAAATTCCCTATGAAGTTGTGGCCAGAGGTAGAGAACATACTATTTCCCTGTGCTGTAGTATCTCCCTGCTGTATAACCAATTTGGGGCTAGGACTATAGGATCTCTCACTATCATTATTCTCCTGGTCTTTCTCACTAGAGGGTGATTTCTTAAAGATAATCACCCCTGATGTAAAGTCTCTCTCCTGAGGAGACATCTGCTCTATAGTATCTTCTGTGGATTCTCTCGAATGTCCTTCCAGTAAGTCCTCTTCACATGCTGCTCTGAACTCATGACCCTGGTAAACCACTTTTGGAAGCTTTTCAAATATTGACCCAAGTGGCTGAGATTCTTCAGAAATTTCTTCTTTGGGAATTACCTCCTTGTTCTCAGTCCCCATCTCAAAATCTGAAATGAGAGAGGGTAAGTATGTCAAGTGGTCATGTCATATTTAAATGAAGCTAATGCTAAAGGGGTAATAGAGCTTTGACATAGTTCTGATGATGGTCTTGATAACTAATGAAATGACAAGATGTGGTAGAAAAGGAGAGAGATTTAGGATTATGGTAAACAGCAGACATGGACCGAAAAGAATGAAAAAATGATCAGGGAAGTTAAGGACAGAAACAGGAAATGAATGGTAAAGAGATACTAAATAAAGTTCCATAATATTGGGCGACTCCAAAGCACAGCAATAAGCACCACACACAGAGAGCCCCATCCCACATGGCCAACTGTGGTTCAAATCCAGCACTAGCAGCTTGACTACATGCCAGGCATGTGTGCACACATGCTCAAAATCCTGATAAGAGAGAGTAATAGAGGGACCCGTGCCGAGCGAGGTGGCGGAGGTCTGAGGGGCCCTGCACTGGCCCACCCGGGCCGGCTGCGGCCCCCG
>NW_006159824.1:2547533-2557102 GCF_000334495.1 Tupaia belangeri chinensis | reverse complement strand
GGATGCCAGGGACAATGGGGGAGGAAGATGGGACATAGCAGAGGGTGGGGGATGGGGAATCAGGGATGGCAAGACAAAGGGCAAGGTATGCAGGACGTAAGAATTGGAAAATTATTTGCTGAGAACATGTATGTGGATGTGCTTGATTGAGCCAATGCACAGTGTATTTTGGATGGAAAATTCATTTGTGTGTTGTGATGGTGTATAGTGAATTAATAAAAAAAAAAAAGAGAGAGTAATAGAGGAAAAAGTATTACAGCATGACCATGCTCTGTGTTCCATGGAAGGGGGTGGGGTCTCTCTCTCTCTCTCTGTGAAGTACATATGCCCTGTGGCAATAAAAAAGAAAAAAGAAAGAAAAAAATAAAAAATAGTTCCATAATAGTGAATAAGTTGAGTTAGAATCTGAAGCTAGTAAAGAAAATATTTAGGGGTAAAAACAGTGGCCAGATAGCATGGCAGTTAAGGTATTAGACTCCCTCATGGTCAATCACAGTTCAAGTACCAGACCCAGTGGTTTGAAAATTATTCTGGGTGCACGTGCACATGTGCCCCAAATCCTAAGGATAATGGAGAAGGGATTGTGGGATGGCCATGTCCCCTGGGGGGTGATTTCTCACTTTCCCTCTCTTGCTGTCTCTTTACAGTGAGCATATGTGCCCTATGGCAAAAACCTAAAAAACAAAATACAAACAGTGGCCATATTAATAGATGAGTACATGGGAACCAGCAGATGGCATAATGGTTACATTGCTGGACTCCCACATAATCAACTGAGGTTTGAGTCCCAGATCTGGTGGCTTAAAACTCACACTGGGTTGGGAACCAGCAGTTAGCGTATTGGCTATGTTGCTGGACTCCCACGTAGTCAACCGTGGTTTGCGTCCCGGACCCAGCGGCTTAAAACTCACGCTGGGCGCATGTGCGTGCATGCCCAAGATCCCAAGAGGAGAATGGAGGAGAAGGGATTACGGCGTGACCATACCCCCTGGGGAGTGATTTCTCACTTTCTGTCTCTATGTCTCTCTCTATCTGTCTGGCGAGCACACGCGCCCTATAGCAAAAACCTCTCAAAAAAAAACAAAAACAAAAAAACACACTGGGCACATGTGCGTGCATGCCTAAAATCCCAAAAGAAGAATGGAAAAGAAGAGACTTTAGCATGGTCATCTCCCCTGAGGGGTGATTTCTCATATTCTGTCTGTCTCTTTGGTGAGCACATGTCCCTTATAGCAAAAATCTGTCTCTTAAAAAATAAATAAATAAAATAGATGAGTACATGGAAAAGGTTGGGAGAAGGGACAAAGATGGCAGAATAAATAGCTTTGAGGAAATTCCACAAAATTAACAGTATTAACTATACTTAATCATCCTAGTCCAGTATTGTGGTATTCACCAGCTCTAGAGAGCAGGAGACAGTATTTATAGGGATTATGGACCTTTATTCAAAAGGTTAGGGTGACTAGCACAGACGTAACTATTCTGGACTCTCTTATATTTGTATGAAGTATGGTTCCAGTTTTAATATTCTCCGGATGGCTTGTGAATGTTATCAATACTGTCTACTAAATAATTATTTTCCCTGCTGAGTTAAACTGCTACCTATACCATAGTCTAAATGTCCATATATATTTTGGTCAATTTCTAAATTCTGTTCAGTTATATAGATGTTTCTTTCCTAACATCAAATCATTAACCTCTCATAGCTTTATTAAAATTTGTAATATGTAAGAGAAAGTTACCTCTCAGTCTTTTTTTCTTTTTAGGTATTTCCTGTTTATTCTTATATTTTTCTATATAAACTTTAGTATAATATGTAAAATCTCCAAATTTATCCTGTTGTTTTGTTTTGTTTTATTTTAAGGTGCATGTACACCAAAGAAGCAGAGATGATGAGAGAGAAAGTGAGAAATCACCCCAGGGCACATGGCCATGCCACAATCTCTTCTCCATTTTCCTCTCAGGATACTGAGCACTCATGTACATGCACCCAGAGTGATTTTTTCAAGCCATCAGGTCTAGGTCTGGAACCATCATCAGCCATGTGGGAGTCCAGTGCCTTGACAACTACACCACCTGCTGGCCCCATTTACCATGATTTCTAAGTCTACGGTGTTTCTATATCTTTTCATTTAGTAAGCTTAATCTTTTCTATATGATATTTTAATATAGTAATACTATTGATTTACATATGTGAATTTTGTAATCAGTCCTTTTATAGAATTTTAGTATTTTCATAGATCTCAGAAAGCATACTTTTTCTTTTATTATTATTTATACATAGAAAGCATATTTTTTTAAAACTTCTAAAAAGCAGAGACCAGCAGTTAGCGTAATGGCTATGTCGCTGGACTCCCACGTAGTCGACCATGGTTTGAATCCTGGACCCGGTGGCTTAAACTCATGCCAGACGTGTGTGTGTGCATGCCCAAGATCCCGAGAGAATGGAGGAGAAGGGATTGCGGCATGGCTATTCCCCCTGGGGAATGATTTCTCGCTTTCTGTCTCTCTGTCTCTGTCTGGCAAGTGCATGTGCCCTATAGCAAAAACCTCTAAAAACAAAAACAAAAAACAAAAAAAATCTTCTAAAAAGCTGTCACTTATTGAGCCAATATACAATGTTTTTCTGGATAAGAAAACTCATTTTTGTACGCTGTAATGATGTACAGTGAATAAATGTAAAATAAATTTTAAATTATTTTTTTAAAAAGCTGTCACATATAATTTTAGTTATCTCAACATCTACTTTTTCCCATCTCCCCATAACAGAATAATGAATTTATTTAGTGTGGCAATGACCCTAAATAAATATATTCCCAAGCTGGCCCTGTGGCCTAATGGTTAAGAGAGTCGGATCCCACATGGTTGACTATAGTTTGAATCCTAGCCTCAGTAGCTTGAAAAATACATTGAGGGAGAGAGAGTGTGTATGTGTGTACACAAGCAAAATCCTGACAGGTTGGAGAAATGCAGAAGAGACTGAGGCATGACCATTCCCTGCTGGGGGGTGCTTTCTCTCTCCTCTCTTTCTGTCTCTGTGGTAACCACATGAACCCTCTTGCAAAAGAAAGAATGAAAGAGAGAGAAGGAAGGAAAGAAGGGAAGGAGGGAGGGAGAAAGGAAGGAAAGAAAAGAGAAGCGAAGAATAGAAAAGAAAGGAAGAGAAAAGAAAAAAAAAGGACAGATACTCCCCAGCTTTCTTTGCAGTGTGGCTATATAACCAAATTCTGGCCAGTGAGAAAGCGAGATGCAAATTAAAGTACACAGAACCTTCTTAAAGATGTGGGAATGGGACCAGCAGATAGCGTGGTGGTTAAGGCGCTGGACACTCCCACATGGCCAACCATAGTTCAAGTCCTGGACCTGGTGGCTTGCTTTCTCATTTTCCTCTGTCTCTCTCTCTCTCTGCATCTCTCTCTGGTCAAATTAAAATGAAGGAATGAGTGAATAAATAAATAAATCTTTAAAAATAAAAAGATGTAGGGATGTGGGGATGTGAGGATCAGCAGATGGCATAATGGCTATGTCGCTGGACTCCCATGTAGTCGACTACAGTTCGAGTCCCAGACCCAGTGGCTTAAACTCATGCTGGGAGCATGTGTGTGCGTGCCCAAGATCCCAAGAGGAGAATGGAAGAGAAGGATTGCAGCGTGGCCATCCCCCCTGGGGGGTGATTTCTCGCTTTCTATCTCTTTGTCTCTCTGTCTTTCTGGTGAGCGCACGTGCCCTATACCAAAAATCTTTAAAAAAAAAAAAAAAAGATGTGGGGATGTATTTCTTCACTCTTCTTCCATGCTGTTCTTGGAGCATGATGTGACCGTTGGAATGCTATCTAGGACCATAAGCATACCAGCATACCATAGAACTAGGGATGAAAAGTGGAGTAAACCTGGGTTCCTGACTCCATGGAGCTGCCATACCAGTCCTGGAATGCCTGCCTCTTTCAGGCCATTAGGCTGTTTCTGTTTTTTTGTTTGTTTGTTTTGTTTTGTTATAAGAAGCCAAATCTATTTCCAGTTAATACTGGAATCCAGTTCCAATCCTGGAAATGTAGCTGTACCCATCACAGAAGGGAGATCCAAATGCTGGGAGAGCAAGTCTGACCTCTGTCTGGGTGGTTAACAACCTGGCGCTAATACTGAAGTGGGCCTTTGTCCAGGGCAGCGTATTTGTACACCACGGCAAATCTGAGGAATGCAGATATAAATATATTCCTCCCTTAGTTAGGGTCATTGCCACACTAAATATATGATTCTGTTGTGAGGACTGAAAGTTTTAATTGTAGACAGCAATTTTCAAGGGGAGATGGGCAGGTATGGAATTTTATCCTTTAGATAACAGAGTCATGGGATGGTTTTTAAGCACAGAGATAAAGTCTGTGGACAGGTTAGCGTTTCAGACAGACGCGCATCAGTGGTCACTGAGTGGCTTAACTAGAAAACTGTGGGCTTAGATCTAGAGAGATCAGTTGGGAGGCTGATATAGTCATCAAGGCAAAGGTAATGAGATCTACAATAATTAGGGCAAGAGTAATAATGAGGACAAAGAGACAAAAGAATGGAGAGATACTTAAGAGGTCAAATTCTGCAAAATTTGTTTTGTAAATGGATACTGGTAGAAGAAAGAGGGAAGACTCAAATAAGGTGGCCAGATTTCCCTTTATTTGAGGGGTGGTAATTAGATGTATGGTAGTGACACCAAGATTAGAAATACTACAGGAGAGGCCAGCAGGTGGTGTGATAGTTAAGGCACCGGACTTCCACATGGATGACCGCAGTTTGAGTCCCAAACCTGGTGGCTTGTTTTTCTCTCTCTCTCTCTCTTTCTGTTGAACACAAGTGTCCTATAGAAAAATTAAAATAATAATAAATAAAATTAAATTTCAAAAACTTTTTAAAACAAAGAATGAAATACTGTAGAAGGAACCAGTTTGAGTGGGAAGGTGATGGATGAGCTCTGTTTAGACAGGATGAATCTCAAATATCCACATAGAGGTATTGAAATATACTTAAAAGTAGTCAGAGTTAGAGATACAGACTTAAGAGTACTCAGTATAAGCTACAGTGTGAAAAGTGGCAAGAGTCTCAGGACAGAAACGTGGGAATCTAAGCTAACAATCAAGAGTATCCCAGAAATCTTCTATTTTCCCCTGTAGATCTTTCCTTTCTCTACTCTGTTCCCTTCCCTAGAAAGCTAACCTGGGCAGCATACATTGACAGAGTCTCTGGCTTCCAGCTGTATTTTACCACTGAGGAGCCCCAGCAGGAGCTTACGAGTGGGGAGAAGCCAGTCCAGAGTCCAGTGTTTTAAGGCAGCTGGATCTCACATGGCCCACCATGCAGTTCGAGTCCTGAACCACAACTTTAAAAACACACTAGACACATGTGTATGCATGCCCAAAATCCTGGAAGGAGGGAAAGATGAAGAAGAGATCGTGATGGGACCACTCACTATAGAGGATGCTTTCTCATTTTCCCTCTCTCTTCTCCTTTCTTTGTCTCTGTCGAGCACAGGTACCCTTTGACCAATTATTTTTTCCTTTTAAAGAATTATTTTATTTAACTTTATTTATTTTAAAAGAATTATTTTATTTAACTTCATTTATTATTTTCCAGCTTGATCACAGAGAAAGAAAGACAGAGAAAGTTAGAAAGCAAGCCACTAGGTCCAGGACTCAAACTGTGGTCAACAATGTGGGAATTCAGTACCTTTAACCACCATGCCACCTGCTGGCCCCCTATTTATTTATTTTAATTTGAACAGAGGGGGACAGAATGAGTGAGCAAGCAAGAGAGAGAAAGTGAGAAAGCAAGGCACCAGGTCTGACACTTGAACCACAGTCGGCCATATGGAAGTCCAGTGCCCTTAACCACCATGCCATCTGCAGGCCCCCACTTTGGCCAGTTTTTAAAAAGTGAGGAGAAGAGGGTGATCAAGGTATTTGTCCTCCTAGTTCTTTACTGTGAGGTCAAGTGGTCAGGGAAGGAGAAAACAGTGATTTTTTTTAAAAAAGTTTATTTTGGGGGCTGATAGGTGGCATGGTGTTAAGGCACTGGACTCTCTGGGGCCAGTAGGTGGTATGGTGGTTAAAGTGCTGGACACTCCCATATGGTCAATCATGGCTCAAGTCCTGGACCTAGCGGCTTGCTTTCTCACTTTACCTCTCTCTCTGTCTCGCTTTGAATGAATGAATACAATTAAATAACTTTATCTCACATGGCTGACCATGGTTGGAGTAGCAGACCTGGCAGCTTGCTTTCTCACCCCCCCTGCACTCCCCCCACCGCAGTCAAATTAAAATAAAATAAATAAAGGGACTAGCAGATGGCATAATGGTTACATTGCCAGACTCTCATGTAGTACACCATGGTTTGAGTCTTGGATCCAGCAGCTTAAAACTCATGCCAGGCACATGTGTGTGTGTGTGCCCAGAATCCTGAGAGGAGGGACCAGCAGTAGACGATGTAGCTGGACTCCCATGTAGTCGACCACGGTTCGAGTATAGTATGCAGTGGCTTAAACTCACACCAGGTGCATGTGCGTGCGTGCCCAAGATCCTGAGAAGAGAATGGAGGAAAGGGGATTGCGGCATGGCCATCTCCCTTAGGGAGTGATTTCTTGCTTTCTGTCTCTCTGTCTTTCTGGTGAGCACATGTGCCCTATAGCAAAACCTCTCCAAAAAAAAAAAAGAATCCCGAGAGGTAGATTTTTCACATTTTTTCTCTCTAGCGAGTGCACCCAATGACAAAAACAAAACAAAACAAAACAAACAAACAAACAAACAAAAGAGACTTCCAAGTCCCATCTCAGACCTCTCTAAAGCAGAATCTCTAGGGGAGGGGAAGCAGGAAGAAGGGATCTGTATTTTTCTTTTTTTTTTTTTTTGAGAGGTTTTTCGCTATAGGGCGCGTGTGCTCGCCAGACAGACAGAGAGAGACATAGAGACAGAAAGCAAGAAATCCCCCCCCACTGGGGGATGGTCACGCCACAATCCCTTCTCCTCCATTCTCCTCTCGGGATCTTGGGCATGCATGCAGACGCGCCCGGCGTGAGTTTTAAGCCACTGGGTCCAGGACGCGAACCGTGGTCGACTACGTGGGAGTCCAGTGACATAGCCATTACGCTAACTGCTGGTTCCCAGGGATCTGTATTTTTAACAAGTGCCTGTGGTGATTCTGATGCCCAGTCAGGTTAGGAAACCACTTTTAAAAAGTCTTAATGATTTGGTCAGCAGACAGCATGGAGGTTAAGGCACTGGGCCCTACATGGCTAGCAGTGCGGTTCAAGTCCTGGGCCCAGTAGCTTGAAAATCACACTAGGTATACGTGTATGTGTTCCCAAAATCCTGAGAGGAAGATAGAGGAGAAGGATTGTGGTGTAGTCATCTCCCCTGGGAGTGATTTCTCTCTTCCCCTTCTTTCTCTCTCTGGGGAATGCACGCACCCTATAGCAACAAACAAACAAACAAACAAAACAAACAAACAAAAAAACCCACCTTGGTCAAAGTTACCCTATTCTCAAAACTGGTGAATATGAGCCAGCCAGTGCCATGGTGGTTAAAGTGCCTGAATTCTGTATGGCTCAATGTGCAGTTCAGGTCCTGGACTTAACTACTTGAAAAACATGCAGGACATATGTGCATACACGCCAAAAATCCTGAAAGGAGGAAGAAATGGTGGAAAATGAACAGTCCCTGTAGGGGATGCTTTCTCACTTTCTGTCTCTCTGGCAAATGCATGCACTCCCTGGCCAGAAAAAAAAAAAAAAAGGTGGTGCAGCCAACTCTGGCCAATATCTGGCCTATGTCAAGCAGCAGGATTACATACATTGCTAGTTTTTGCTCTTCCTTTTTGTTCCATCCTCCACTGTTTATTATTGGTTTGTCTGTTTGCTTATTTTTTCTGTGAGAGAGAGGCAGAGAGACAGACTGGCACCTCCAACAGGGGCTCCACACCACAATCCACCCTCTAGTCTCAGCCAACCCACCATGCTCAGGGTGGTCCCAGGACAGGAACCCAGAACTTCTCCCATGTGTATCCAGTTGCATTATTGGTGTGCCACTGCCTGGCTCCTCTAGATCCCACATGAGCAACTCTTTAGGTTCTCCATCTTATTGCTCCACCTCTCCCCTCCCCTAAGCTTCTGAGAGCAGACAGATAAAATACAATTGACTATATACTCTTTTCTCAGTTCAGAACCACATTTCTGTTATGCATATCAGACTAACTCTAGTTACTGTGATTGGACTTGGTTTTGCCCAAATTGCTCAAGTCAGAGTTTACAGCAATTTCTTGTGATAACAATATCACTTAATTCTTCTAACTGCCAAAAAGACACCCACACACACGCACACACTAAAGGGAGTGATTTCTCTTTCTGTCTCTTTATCTCTCTGGCAAGTCTCTTTAAGAAAAAAATAAATGGGACCAGCAGATGGCGTAATGCTTACATTGCTGGATTCCCATGTAGTTGACCATGGTTCGAGTCCCAGACCCTATGGCTTAAAACTCACATTGAGCCCACGTGCGTGTATACCCAAGATCAGGAGAGAAGGGATTGTGGTATAGCCATCCCCCCTCGGTGGTGTGGGGGAGGGGTGATTTCTCATTTTCTGTCTCTCTGTCTCTCCAGTGAGTGCATGTGCCCTACAGCAAAAAAAAAAAAAAATCCTCACTAAAAAGGAAAAAAAAAAAAAAAAGATAATGGGACCAGCAGGTGGTGTGGCAGTTAAGGGCTGGAAAATCCCACATGGCAGAACACGGTTTGAGTCCTGGACCTGGTAGCTTGCTTTCTCACTTTCCCTCTTTCTTTCTCTCTCTCTCTCTGGTCAAATTAAAATAAATGAATAAATAAAATAATTCTTCTTTTAAAAAAGATAAAAATATCACACTATAATTTGTAGTAAAAAAATTATTGGGGGCCAGCAGGTGGTAGCTGGATCCCACATAGCTGACTACTGTTCAAGTCCTGGACCTAGTGACTTGAAAATCACACCAGGTGTGAGTACATGTATGCCCAGAGTTCTAAGAGGAAAATGGAAGAGGGACTACAGTGTGGCCATCCCTGATTTCTCTCTGTCTCTGTTGAGTGCACATGCCCTATGGCAAAAACTTTAAAAAAAATAAAATAAATTAAATTATTGGGCCAGGCAGTGGCACGGTAGTTTAAGTGGCTAGATCCCTCATAAGCAACTGGTCAGTTAGACTCCTAGACCCAGTAGCTCGAAGAACACGCTGAGCACATGTGCATGTGTGTCCAAAATCCCCAGAGGAGAGCAGAGAACAAGAGACTGCAGCATGGCCATCCTCCAGGGGATGCAATTTCTCTCGTTCTGTTTCTGTCTCTCTGCAATAAGCACACCTGCCTTATTGGAAATTTTTAAAAATATAAAATAATCAACTGATAGCCTGATCAGATTTTTAAAAACGTTTGTTGAACGCAAAGATTGAGACCTGCATTACCAAAGGTTCAATATCATTCATTTCCTCAACAAACTGTCCCTCATCCAGAAATGGACATAGATCTTCATGTGTGTGGAACTCCAGATGTTCTTTTTTTTTTTTTTTTTT
>NW_006159824.1:2541712-2546625 GCF_000334495.1 Tupaia belangeri chinensis | reverse complement strand
GCACACACGCCCAGCGTGAGTTTTAAGCCACCGGGTCCGGGACACGAACCGCGGTCGACTACGTGGGAGTCCAGCGACATAGCCATTATGCTAACTGCTGCTTCCCCAGATGTTCTTTTTCATCCCAGAGGGAGTGCCATAAGAAAATAAAGGAAGAGATAGGTGAGAGAGTCTTTCTGTTATAAAGAAGAAGAAGAGCAATTGTGAAAGAGGAGGTGAGAAAAGGGAAACCTATAGACCAGAGGCCCATCTTCAAAGCAGATTAATCATAGTCTAGGACACAAAGTAAAGTCAAGGATTTAGAAACTGATTTCAGGGCCAGACCTGTAGCTCAGTAGTTAAAAGAGCTGGATGCCACATGACCAACAGCAGTTGGAATCCTGACCCTGGTGGCCTGAAATGCACATTAGGCATGTGAGCATATGTTTCCAAAATCCTGACAGAATAGAGAAAAGGAGAAGGGATTGTGCCATGACCACACACCCCCAGGGTGCTTTTTCCCTCATTCTGTCTCTGGTGAACCTTCTGACAACTAAAAGAATAGAAATTGATTTCCATTCAACAATGTATGTACCTACAGATGTTACAGAAAATGTTTATGGCTCAGCTGCTGGCATGGTGGTTAAGGCAGCTGGATCTCACATGACAGACTGCACGGTTTAAGTCCCAGATCCAGCAGCTTGAAAAGCATGCTGACACGTGTGTGTATGTACCCAAAATCCCTAAAGGAGGAAGAGATGGAGAAGGGATTGCAGCATGATCATCCCTCACGGGATGGGTCTCTCTCTGGTGAGTATATATGCCCTTTGGTGTATCTTTTTTTTAAAAAAGAAGGGCAAAAGAAAGAGTTTGTGTACCCTTTCCACACATTTCTGCCTCGGCAGAAAACAAGCGAGCAAAGCTAGGAGCCAGGAAGTACAGAGGAGTAAGGAAATGAACACACAAAACTTTTTGTTGCATGTGTAAGATTGGAATAGACACAGGAGAGGAGCTAAGGATGCACTCACATATGGACATGGAGAGTAACGGAGAGTACTGACTATGTGCTATGTGAGGCTCATTTATAGACCTCATCTTGTTTAACCCTCATAGCTCCTCATCATACAAGTGTGCTGGAGAGCATCAGTGTGAGGGAGAGCCAGTCAGCACGCTCTCCTGCCTTTCTCCAGCTCTGCTTCTGGCAGCCCCAGAGCAGGCTGGGAATCTGGGAAGATGTGTCTGGTAGGAGACTGAAGGGGTGAGGGATTCAGGAATGTTAGCCAGGATATAACTGAAATGCCTGAATAGATAGGGAAGAGGGCCAGGGGTAGGTTGGAGGAGGAAAATGCTAATAGACACAGGTTACAGAGGGTAACCTGAATGAAGGAGGCGAGCATACGAAACCAAGGAAAGGAATCCTGGAAATTGGGATGTGGTTTTATTTTAAAATGTCAAAATTTTTAATACATCAAAAATTATATCTTTTGTGGGCCAGCAGAAGGTGTGGTGGTTAAGGCACTGAACTCCCACATGGCTGACCACGGCTTGATTCCTGGACCTGGCGGCTTACTTTCTTAGCTTCTCTCTTTCTCTGACGAGTGCATGTGCCTATGGCAAATTAAAAAATAATAGCAACAATAAATAAAATAAAATAGTTCTTCTTTTAAAAATTATATCCTTTGAAACTATTGAAATTTATGATGATGGCCAGTACCAAACAACAGTGGTTAAGTGCTATGCATTGGGAGCTAAGTCCCACGTGGCTATCTATGGTTCCAATCCTGTCCCTGGCAAATTGGAAAATACACTGGGCACATGTGCATATGTGATCTTGATGAGGAAGGAAAATGGAGGAAAGGGATTATGGCTTGACAATGTCCAACTGTGAGGTGCTTTTCTCTCTCTCTCTCTCTCTCTCTCTCTCTCTCTGGCCAGTACACACACCCTCTGGCAATAAAATTTATGATGAGAAATGGAAACATTGTGGGTGTCTACTTACAAATGTATAAGGGGATACAGAGCTTTTCATGCAGAGTCTGTGCAAAAAGCTTGCAGAGGCCTTGCTCTCTTTGCAGGAGCAAAGAGAAAAAAGCTCCAGGAGTGTAACCCAACTGAGTTAACCCAAAATAAATACATGCCCCTTGGAAGGGACTGACTCAGAAATAACAGGCATTCAGGAATCCCTCATTGAGAAACGGGCATAGGTCTTCCTCTGGATCAGTATTTTGAGGAAGTCTGCTGGAAGCTTCTCGGAATAGTTTCCTGCCATCCTGGGAATAACCACAGGAAGAGACTTCTATATATTCACTGCTACTGTTGTCTCACCATCAGCTTGTAGATGAAAGCAGGTAGGCCTATGAAAATCAAGGGGAAATGGAGCCAGGGCCATTGGATTCAGTCAGTCTTGAAACTGCTCAGGTCTTGACTTCCACTTATGAGAGCTCATATTCTGGCATATTTTAAAGCCAGCTTGAGTAGGATTCTGTTACTTACAGACAAAAAGCATCTAAATTGATGCAAATGCTTTCCTTTAACTTCTAAAAGCCTAGGTCCTACCAAATATTCAATATCTAGCACAAGCACCACCTCTTCCCCATAGACATCACTAAGATCTTTAAGAGGTCCTCCTTTAGTCTTCTGAGCCAGCAACTCATGGGCCCTTTTCACAGCTTTTCCTTTGTACTCCATAGTTACCATGCCACTTCCTGTTTATTGCTCCCAAAGGCCTCCAGAATAAAAACTTCTTCCCAGGGTGGGGAACCAGCAGTTAGCCTAATGGCTATGTCGCTGGACTCCCACATAGTCGACCGCGGTTCGCGTCTCGGACCCGGTGGCTTAAATCTCATGCCGAGCACGTGTGCGTGTGCGTGCGTACCCAAGATCCCAAGAGGAGAAGGGATTGCGGCGTGACCATCCCCCCTGGGGGGTGATTTCTCGCTTTCTGTCTCTATGTCTCTCTCTGTCTGTCTGGCGAGCGCACGGGCCCTATAGCGAAAACCTCTCCAAAAAAAAAAAAAAAAAAACCTTCTTCCCAGGGTTCAGAATGCCCTTGTGATTAAGCCTGTTTCCCTTCCAGTTCTCCTGTCTCACATTCTCCAGTAAGTGCTGAAAGTTGCAGATATGCTCAGTGTCATGCAGGGCAAACACCTGCTATTCTTTAAGCTTCTTGGTCTCTGAGAACATGTTATTTCCATTTCCTGGATTACTACTGCCCACCTTGTGCACTTGACAAGTAGTTATCCCACTATATGGTGGGGATATCTTCACGTTTGTTCTCTTTTTCCTTTTTTCGGTTTTTATTTCTTCAATGAATGAGAGAGAGAGACAACACCCTTCAACAGGAACCACAGAATGGTATCTTGATACAACCCAGCCCCAGCTCTCCATCAGCCCTGGACCAGAGCATGTGTAGTCAGGCCTACTCAGAGAGACCTCAAGACTTGAACCAAGACCTTCCCATGTGGGACTGCCTCACTGAATGTCCACTTTATAGCTGTGCCACTGTCTGGTCCCTTCATGTCTGTTTTCTTCTCTGGATCATGAGCTAAGATGATGTTCTATTCGTCTTGGTATTCTCAGTGCCTAGCACATTTTGGATACCTAGTAAATGTCTGTTATGCAAATTTGTCTAAATGTCTTAGTTACATGACAAGTCTGCCATACTCTTCAGGGCTAACTGGATATGTCTTTCATCTTTGTATCTAAAGAGCCTAGAACAATGTCTGACACAGGGCTGGTGTCCATAGCAATTTGTAAAATTAGGTCCCTTCTCCCAACCTGGATGAGGTTTAAGGCACTGTTATACTCATTTCCTCTGTCCTCTTTCGGATACCCACAGTCAAGAGGGTTCTATAAACTCTGCACTCAATCCTGTCTCCTTTCCGTAACTCATAAACCAATATCCTGTCTGCCAGCACAGAGTACAATCTGCCAGGGGGCCTTAAGTTTATGACACTGCCCGCCTTTTCGCCCCTGCGGTTTACAAGAAAACCACAGCTTCCATCGGTCCCCACCCGTGATGGGACCAAGAGAGTGTCCCTGGCTCTCCGACTCCTGCAGCTGACAGGCACCGAAGGGGAGCTGGGACGGTCCCTGGCAGCGTCCAAGCCCCGCACTGCTGGTGTGCAGGTGGGGATATGGAGGGTGGGGGTGGGGGGCATAATTCCAAGGTCACACCGAGAACCTGGGCCAGGAACGGGCCTAAACGTAGGGGTTCCGCTCAGTGGGCCGGCCGAGGAGTCGGGAGCCCGGCGCCCTCCTCCCCCAGCCGTGACGGAATGAGGTCTCACCGCAGGCCGCCACCGCCCCACGCTCACACCGCTCCGGCTCCGGCGCTGCTCCGCGGTTCGCAGCTGTTGTCTCGGTGTCACGGGCGACAGGCATTGGCCACTTCCGGTACCCGGGCGGCACTCCAGCCAATCAGCGCGCGCCGCACTCCGCCAGAGAAACAGGTGGTCCTCGCGCCCGCGTCGCCTCGCCCTTTCCTGCTTTGCTTTCGCCCTGCTCTCACCCTAATCCAAGCCCTGCCTCGCCGCTGCCTGCCCTGGCGGCTCGGGGATGGCGGTGTGGGACAAGCGACGCCCGCTTCAGCGCCCCGGATCACTGACGAGCTGGGTCCTCCGGCCTTCCTAGAACGGCTCCGGAGATTCACTTCCGCCCCGACACTGGCCGCTCTGCGCGCTGGTGTCGCTCCTCGAAGTTTGCTCTGGGTTGGAGAACTTGGGAACCCCTTCGACTTCTTGGAGGGACTGTTTGCGCGACCTCTTCGCTACCCTAACCCGCATCCGTCTAATCCGGTTACTCGCTTTCATGAGCTCCGTGAGTCTGATACAGACAGGCCCCTAGATCGTAGGAACAGACCCGTCATCTGCTGGGGCCCCAGGGAGATCAGCCGGGAGGTCTCGAGACATTGATGTTTGGGCTGAAATCTGAAG
>NW_006159824.1:2537533-2541696 GCF_000334495.1 Tupaia belangeri chinensis | reverse complement strand
GAGTTCAGGGGAGGGCCGGCCCTGTAACGCAGTGGTTAAGGGCTGTGCATTGGGAGGTTGATCCCACCCCGCTGGGTGGTGTGGGTGCGTACCCAAATCCTGACGGTTCTGAGGGTAAGGAAAAGGATTGCGGCGTGACCACTCGCTGGGAGGCTCTCCCTGTCACTCTAGTGAATGAGTCCCTCTGGCAGGTAGGGGAAAGCAGCCTTCTAGGCTGACCTCAGCTCCCTTGAACCACTTGGCAGGCTTTTGCCGTAGAACCTTTGTAGTTGTTACTTCCTTTGCCCTTCCCCTGTAACTCGGCACAAGATTCTTGTTTTTCGTGTCTCAGTTCAAAGACCATTCTGCTGAAGAAGGCTTCCATCCTACCTAATGTTGCCTGAAAGTACACCTCTTCTCCCAGATATCAATTACAGAGAAAGTCTAAAATGGGCCCTATTTGGGTCTGGGCTCATCCCTAAACCAATCAGGGGAAAAGAGATAGTGTGATTAGCCAAGCTTGGGTCACCTGTGTGCCAATGCTGAGGGTGGGCTTCTGTGTTTGCCTCACCATAATCCTGTGTAATAGAGAAGAACCCAACTACCCTTGAAGAGGGATATTGTGTATATGTCCAGAACATAACCTAGTAGAAAGGAGGCCTTCCCGTTTAGTTCATCATTGGGATTAGGCCCTAGATCTAGAGTCCATCACTTTGACCACTCACTCCAGCACCCTGAACTTCCTGTCCTGTCTGCAACTGCCTGGGAAATGGTTAACTCGATTCAAACTATTTGTATTCCTTGTCCAGAGTGCAAGCAAATGAGTGAGAAAACACATTTGCCCTCTGGCAGTGATAAAAAGAAAATCCTGGGACCAGCAGTTAGTGTAATGTCACTGGACTCCCATGTAGTTGGGAGTCCAGGTGCGTGTGCATGCATGCCCAAGATCCCAAGAGGAGAATGGAAGAGAAGGGATTGCGGGGGGTGATTTCTCACTTTCTGTCTCTCTGTCTTTCTGGTGACTGCACACACCCTATAGCAAAAACCTCTCAAAAAAATAAATAAATAAAAGAAGAAGAAAAAAGAAAGAAAATCTTTCCAGGGGTAAGACCCACTGGTAAAGCATGGACTTTGGAGACAGCCCTACACTTCCTCATGGGCTTCTGCCACCTGCTATCTCTTTGTCCCTGGGAAAGGAACATGAGTTCTGAGCCTCAGTTTCTCCTCCTGTAAAGTGGGAATAATATTGGTACATAGTACTCTTGCGAGAATTGAGGTAATGCACCAAAAGCACTTCATATCTGCCAGGCACTAGGATGAGTATGACACCAGTTAGCGCTGCAGCCACTGCTATTTTAAGTAAGGAGTTGGAGTGGTGGTCTTTGGATAGCAGTGAAGAGATGGAAGAGGGGGACCAGCAGTTAGCATAATGGCTATGTCACTGGACTCCCATGTAGTCGGCCATGGTTCGCATCCCGGACCCAGTGGCTTAAAACTCACACCGGGCACGTGTGCTTGCATGCCCAAGATCCCAAGAGGAGAATGGAGGAGAAGGGATTGCGGCGTGGCCATCCTCCCTGGGGGGGTGATTTCTCACTTTCTGCCTCTGTCTGTCTTTCTGGCAAGCGCACACGCCCTATAGCAAAAACCTCTCCAAAAAAAAAAAAAAACAAGAGATAGAAGAGGGACTGGTAGGTGTCGTGGTGGTTAAGGGGGCTGGACTCCCACGTGGGCAGCCACGATTTGAGTTCCAGACCTGGCGACTTGCTTTCTCACTTTCCCTCTCTTGCTCTGTCCCTTTCTGGTCAAAATAAGATAATAAATAAATAAAGTTAAAATAATTCTTAAAGGAAAGAGAGAGAGAGAAGAGAGATGGAAGAAAAGGGTATCAGGAAAGGGTGTGTGAGAAACATGATCCGAAGTGGAATTAAAGAAATTTAATCTTGATAGAAAAGGGTATGTTTATATGTTTATCCTCTCTCAGTTCTGGAATAGAGACAGTTTTCTAACTGGGCATCAGGTGGCGCTAAGAGCCTACAAACAGGAATCCCAATATAGCCATGAAAGTGAATGAGAAGGGAAAAAAAGTCTCAGCACTCAGGGAGACTTTGTATAGATGGGATGTCTTATATCAGATGAACCTTTAACATGTCAGTATATGGATTCATTCCCCTCTTCTGAATTTTTTCTATTTCTATATCCAGTGACATATTTAAACATGCATGCTATATGTTGTAAATATGCAAGTATATCGCTTATAATAATAGTATTATCATATTACTTATAATGTTGTAACCACCATCTCAGCCCAAACAGGCCATTTCTGTTGGCAAATATAGCAGTGAAATCTGGGCCCTGGTGAAGACAGGAGAGAAAAATATGAAGAGAACTGTAGCAGAGACTAGTGGTTGTTTGCTCCCGTATTTTACACTCCCTTAGGATCCTAGAGGCTTAGCTTGGCTATGACTGCTTTTAAAATTATTATTATTATTAATTTATTTATTTTAATTTGACCAAAGAGGGACAAAGTGAAAGAGAGAAAAGAAGAGTGAGAAAGCAAGCCGCCAGGTCCAGGGCTTGAACTGTCTCTCTGGCGAGCACATGCACCCTATAGGAAAAAAATCTCTCTCTAAAAAACAAACAATAAAAACTCAAATTTAGGGAACCAGCGGTTAGCGTAATGGCTATGTCGCTGGACTCCCACGTAGTCGACCGCGGTTCGTGTCCCGGACCCGATGGCTTAAAACTCACGCCGGGCGCGTGTGCATGTGTGCCCAAGATCCCGAGAGGAGAATGGAGGAGAAGGGATTGCGGCGTGACCATCCCCACTGGGGGGTGATTTCTCGCTTTCTGTCTCTATGTCTCTCTCTGTCTGTCTGGCGAGCGCACGTGCCCCACAGTGAAAATCTCTCCAAAAAAAAAAAAAACTCAAATTTAGTTTGTAAAAAATATTCTTAAATGTGAAAAAATATATATGGCTGGATAGATTGAAAGATCAAATAATCAAATAGAGAAGACAGTGAACAGGATACAAAGACAACTCTCAAACTTTTTTCCTCAAGAATTACTTACTTACATATTTTTATTTATGTATTTATTTTTGTTTGCTTGATTGTTTGTTTTGAGAGGTTTTTGTTATAGGGCGTGTGAGCTCGCCGAAAGACAGAGAGACAGAAAGTGAGAAATCACCCCCCAGGGGGAATGGCCACACTGTAATCCCTTCTCCTCCATTCTCCTCTCAGGATCTTGGGCATGCACACAAACGTGCCCGGCGTCAGTTTAAGCCACCGGGTCCAGGACTCGAATCGCAGTTAACTACATAGGAGTCCAGCAACATAGCCATTACACTAACTGCTGGTCCCTACTTATATAAATTTTTTATTTATTTAATTCTAGGAGTCAATCTTGGTCAGCCACATGGGAATCTGGCACCTTAACCACCATGCTACCTACCAGCCCTGTTTATTTCACTTTTTAAATTTTGTTATTATTATTTATTTTTTAATTGAGGGATAGAGAAAGAGAAAGTGAGAAAGTAAGCCCCTAGGTCCAGGACTCAAACATTGGTCAACATGTGGGAGTCTAGCACCCTAACCACCATGCCACCTTCTGGCCCCAACTCTCAAACTTTTAAAACAAGTAGTGGGCCAGCAGGTGGCTTGGAGATTAAGAAAGCTGGCTCCCACATGGAGAACTGCACTGTTCAAGTCCCAGATCCAGTGGCTTGAAAAATCACACTGAGGGGGCCACATTGGCCAACTGCGGTTCAAGTCTTGGACCAGGCAGTTTGAAAATCATATTGGGCACATGTGCATGCAGGCCCAAAATCCAAGGAGAAAAATGAAGAAGGGATTGCAGTGTGGCCATCCCTACTGAGAGTGACTTCTCACTTTCTCTCTCTGTCTCTCACTATCCAGCAAAAGCATGTGTCCTATGACAAAAATCTTAAATAAATAAATAAAAGCTTGCCTACACTTAGGCCAGCAAGTGGAATGGAAACTAAGGCACCTGGATCCCACGGGGTCAATAGGATGGTTCAAGTCCCAGAGATAGCAGTTTGGAAATTACATTGGGCACGTGTGCATGTGTGCCAAAATATCCTAACAGGAGAATGGAGGAAAAGGGATTGCAGCATGGTCATCTTCTTATTTATTTCTTTTTTCTTTTTTTTTTTTTTTTTTTTG
>NW_006159824.1:2503136-2519864 GCF_000334495.1 Tupaia belangeri chinensis | reverse complement strand
AATCACCCCCCAGGGGGAATGGCCACACCGTAATCCCTTCTCCTCCATTCTCCTCTCAGGATCTTGGGCATGCACACAAACGTGCCCGGCGTCAGTTTAAGCCACCGGGTCCAGGACTCGAATCGTAGTTAACTACATAGGAGTCCAGCAACATAGCCATTACACTAACTGCTGGTCCCTACTTATATATTTTTTAAAGAATTATTTATTTATTTAATTCTAGGAGTCAATCATGGTCAGCCACATGGGAATCTGGCACCTTAACCACCATGCTACCTACCAGCCCTGTTTATTTCACTTTTTAAATTTTGTTATTATTATTTATTTTTTAATTGAGGGATAGAGAAAGAGAAAGTGAGAAAGTAAGCCCCTAGGTCCAGGACTCAAACATTGGTCAACATGTGGGAGTCTAGCACCCTAACCACCATGCCACCTTCTGGCCCCAACTCTCAAACTTTTAAAACAAGTAGTGGGCCAGCAGGTGGCTTGGAGATTAAGAAAGCTGGCTCCCACATGGAGAACTGCACTGTTCAAGTCCCAGATCCAGTGGCTTGAAAAATCACACTGAGGGGGCCACATTGGCCAACTGCGGTTCAAGTCTTGGACCAGGCAGTTTGAAAATCATATTGGGCACATGTGCATGCAGGCCCAAAATCCAAGGAGAAAAATGAAGAAGGGATTGCAGTGTGGCCATCCCTACTGAGAGTGACTTCTCACTTTCTCTCTCTGTCTCTCACTATCCAGCAAAAGCATGTGTCCTATGACAAAAATCTTAAATAAATAAATAAAAGCTTGCCTACACTTAGGCCAGCAAGTGGAATGGAAACTAAGGCACCTGGATCCCACGGGGTCAATAGGATGGTTCAAGTCCCAGAGATAGCAGTTTGGAAATTACATTGGGCACGTGTGCATGTGTGCCAAAATATCCTAACAGGAGAATGGAGGAAAAGGGATTGCAGCATGGTCATCTTCTTATTTATTTCTTTTTTCTTTTTTTTTTTTTTTTTTTTTTTTTTGGGAGGTTTTTTTTTGCCAGACAGAGAGAGACAGAGAGACAGAAAGCAAGAAATCACCCCCAGAGGGGTTGGCCACACCGCAATCTCTTCTCCTTCATTCTCCTCTCAGGATCTTGGGCACGCATGCACACGTGCCTGGCATGAGGTTTTGTTTTGTTTTGTTTTGAGAGGTTTTTGCTATAGGGCGCATGCGCTCGTCAGACAGACAGAGAGATACAGAGAGATAGAAAGCGAGAAATCACTCCCCAGAGGGGATGGCCACGCCGCAGTCCCTTCTCCTCCATTCTCCTCTCGGGATCTTGGACACGCACGCAAATGCACCCGGCGTGAGTTCTAAGCCACTGGGTCCGGGACTCAAACCTCAGTTGACTACGTAGGAATCCAGCGACATAACCATTATGCTAACTGCTGGTCCTGTGCCTGGTGTGAGTTTAAGCCACCAGGTCCAGGACTCAAACCGCAGCTGACTACGTGGGAGTTCACGACATGGCCATTACGCTAACTGCTGGTCTGCAGCGGGCTATCTTTCCCCCTCCCCCTGGAGGGGTGATTGCTCACTTTCCTTTCTCTTTGTCTCTCTCTGGGAAGTGCACGTGCCCAATAGCAAAACAAAAAAGTTTTCCCACAAACATAAGGTTTCTTTGCTCTATGAACTCAACAACATCTAATGACTTCTATGAACTCAACAATACCTAATGACTTATAAATTCCCTTAAAGGCTAAGCCTAGTGGTATAGTCAGTAGCCAACTGCACTGCAGTACTGGAAGCCAAATGGTCAATTATTGGTTCAGAAGCCTTATGGTCAATCATTCTGAAAACATGCCAGGCACTTGCACATGTACCCAGAATTCTGATGAGAGAGAGCAAACTGGGGAAAGGGAATCATGGCACAACAGAATTCTGTGAAGAGTACTTCTCTCTCTCTGGCACATATATGCTGTCTATCATTAATAAAATAATAAGCTTAAAGTAAACAAACAGATTCCCTTTCAAGCAGTGCTCTAGCATTCACTACATTTCTACAGTTCTCTAATATAAATACTGAGTATGGTGTAATGAACTGGATTTACATGGCCTCTCAAAATTCAATGCATTGAAGCCCTAACTCCCCACTGTGCCTATATTTAGAGTAAGGAAGTTAAACAAGGTCTCAGGGAGGGAGGCCATGGTCTGATCATATTAGTGTCCTTCTAAGAAGAGACACAGAGAGCTCTCTCCCTGCCCCCACACTTATGCACTGAGAAAAGGACATGCGAGGACACAGGGAGAAGGCAGCCATCTGCATGCCAGGAAGAGAGCCTTACAGAAACCAAATCGGCAAGAGGCTGGCAAGTGGTGTGGTGGTTAAGTGCATTGGACTCCCATGTGGCTGACCTGGTTCGAGTCCCAGACCTGGCAGATTGCTTTCTTACTTTCCCCCTCTCTCTCGTACTCTGTCCTTCTGTGGTCAAATCAAAATAAATAAGTTAAATGAAATAATTCTTTAAAAAGAAAAGAAAAATCAGGCAGAGCCTTGATCTTGGACTTCTCAGCCTCCAGAACAGTGAGAAAATAAATTTCTCTTGTTTATGCCATGGTAGTTTGTTACGGCAGTGAAGCAAACAAAAAACATAGTGTAAATTTTTGGGCCACATGTGTCACTTTTCACCTCACTCATGGTACAGATTTTTTTAAAAAATCAACAATTTTATTGGGGGGTCAGGCATGAGTACTTGTTCATTCCTAGAGGAGTATAAATTGGTACAAATTACAGGGAGAGAAAAATCCTGAATGAAATATGCATGTATCCTATGATGGAACAATTTCACTTCTAAGAATGTATTCTAGGGACCAGCAGGTGGCGTGGTGGTTGAGGGCACTGGCTGACCACGGTTTGAGTCCCAGGCCTGGCGGCTTTCTTTCTTTTAAAAAAAAAAAAATTTAATTTTATTTATTCATTCATTTATTTTAATTTGACCAGAGAGAGACAGAGAGAAAGCGGAAAAGCAAGCCACCAGGTCCAGGACTTGAACTGTGCTTGGCCATGTGGCAATGTCCAGCATCTTAACCACCACACCACCTGCTGGTCCCCCGCGGCTTGCTTTCTCACTTTCCCTCTCCTCCTCCCCCCCCCCCCCCCCTGCGGCCCCCCCGCGGCTTGCTTTCTCACTTTCCCTCTCTCTCTGTCTCTGCCCCTCTCTGGACAAATTAAAATAAATAAAATAAATAAAGTTAAATAAAACAATTTTTAAAAATATACTTAGAATGCGTTCTACAGATAGACTTTATTGTCTGTAAAATTACATATGTACAAGTTATTTAGTGCAACACTTTTCACAATACCAAATGATTTAGACTGGTCTAAATGTATCCATAAAGAAGTGGTTATATAAGTTATGGTACATCCATAAAACATGGCTGTAATCAGATACACAGAGTCAAAAATGGCCCTGAGGTTCAAGCTTCAGTGGCAGGAAGGACAGTGGTGCTACTAGCAGGTGTGAAAGTTGGGATGAGCCAGGTGAGTTAGGTTTAGGGGACTCGGACAGAACTCATGCATCCCTGGCTCTTGCCCCATGCTACCAGTGCAGGCCCACAACTCTGAAGCACTACTCCCCCAGCATTTGTATGAGCCCCCACAGGATGGCACAGTGTACCAATGGACAAGTCTGGTTATCCCCGACTGACACCTACCACTCTGGAGTTCTTGCTGGGAATCCACTGGTCCTTACTCCTAGTAACGAATAAATGTTAACTATCATTCCTGCATTGAATGTTCCAACTTTTTAAACTGTGAAGAATCTATTATGATAGAGTTCTACAGTATTAATGCCACTAGGCCTTAAAAATTAGCTAGCCCAAGCCTCTCGTGTAGCAGTTGCACTAAATGAGGTACAAGAAACGAGTTCTCCACATTCAGTTTACAACCCAAGCCAAGACCTGAACTTACAGCCAGGACGACACTCCTGGCTGCCTCTGATTCTGATAAACCCACAAAGGTTGCTTAGAAATACCTGTAATCCTGTTGTAGTTTTTTTTCACTTGGCTTATATATACTATCTTTTCTTTCTTTTTCTTCCTTGAGAGAGACAGAGAGACAAGCACCCAACAGGATCTTCATATTGCCATCCACCCCCAGTCTCAGCCAACCCAGACCACATGGGACATGAACCCAGGATCGTTCTCATGTGGATCCAGTTGCATTACCACTGCAGCTGGGCTCAAGAAGTAGTTATTTTATCTTCAGTATTCAAAACTTGCTTTCAAATACTGACGTGAGCACACTCCTTTACTATAACGAGAAGGTATATCAGGGTCACTATTCGGAAAATAAATTTGGCATTCCATCTCAAAAGCCTTAACCATGATGTGGTGGTTAAGATGGTTAAGGTACTGGACTCCCACATGACCAACCACAGTTCAAGTTCCAGATCTGGCAGCTTGAAAGTCACTACAGGCATGTGTGCATGAGTGCCCAAAACCCCAAGAGGAAAATGAAGGACAATGGATTGCCTACCCCCCAGGCAGTCATTTCTCACTTTCCTTCTCACTGTCTCTCTCTGGTGACTGCATGTTTCCTATGGGAAAAACCTTTTTAAAAAGTAATGATAATAATTGCATTATCAACAGGTAAGCATAATAATAGGGTAAGTTTGAAAAGAAAAGGCTTGAAAAGGTTATTGCACCCAGGTCTCCTGAGACCACAGTAGCTAAGCTGACGCTCATAGGTGAGCAGGAGCCAGACAAAAAGAGCCGCGAGGTGTGGAAGACCTCCAGGAAGAGGAAAGGCGCAAAGGCTGGAAACAGTGTGGTGTCTGAAAAGAACCAAAGAATCATAGGCAATTTGGTGGGAGACAGAGTGCCAGAAAGGAGGTAGGAGAGGAAGGACAGGGACAAGCCATATGTGTGTGTGTGTGTGTGTATAATTTTTTTTAAACAGATTTTTTGCTGTAGGGTACATGGGCTCACCAGAGAGAGAAAAAAAAAAGAAGGCAAGAAATCATCCCCCAAAGGAGATGGCCACTGCAATCCTTTCTCCTCCATTATCCTCTCAAGATTTTAAGCACGCATGCAGAAGCACCAGGCATGAGTTTTAGGTCACCAGGTCCTTGACCTAGACCGTTGAGTTGACAATGTGGGAATCCATTAATATAACCATTATACCATCTGCTGGTCTCCTGGGCCATATTTTTAATATGCTTTCATCCAAAATATATAGCAAAATGTTTCCTATGTAGATTTAAAAATAAACACAGTGAGGGGCCAGCAGGTGGCGTAGTGGTTAAGGCACTGAACTCCCACTTGGTCAACTGCGGTTTGCGTCCCAGACCCGGTGGCTTAAAACTCACACCGGGCGCGTGTGCATGCATGCCCAAGATCCTGAGAGGAGAATGGAGGAGGAGAAGTGATTGCAGTGTGGCCGTGCCCCCAGCAGTGATTTGTTGCTTTCTCTCTCTCTCTCTCTGTCTCTCCTGCCTGTGCACGTGCTCTGTAGCAAGAATCGCTCTAAATAAATACACAGGGAGTTGGTGGACTAAATGTTCTTTGAAGCTCCTTCGTCATTGAAAGTTAATGTTGCTGCTCAAGGCCTCTCTGAGACTTGAGTCCCAAATAATGCCAAGGTTCTAATGGGAGAGTATCAAACCTCATCTTTGGGTTTATCTTCTACTACATCTGCTTCCTAGTGTCTATTTGAGAAGGAGAGGGGTGACGGTAAACCCACCTGAAAGGTGTAATTTGTACCGTTTGGCTGAGTTTGCTTTCCTTAACTGAGTTGTCCAAAACAGGCTCTAGAATGGAGATAATCATGGCATTACCTGGTGGTCCTTCGCAACTACCCACAGGAAGGAGTTCAGGATAGGGCAAAGGAGATAAGGTAAGGATTCAGGCTGATGAGTTTACTTCCTTTCCTGAGATCTGAGTCAGGTGTTCCTCAGATAGAGGGGAGGACGGAGGATGCCAAGACGGAGAAGAAGGCAAACGCTGGAACGTAGCAAACGTCATCTGTACCTGGTGCAATACCGTAAACCTGTGATCCCAGAGACTCGGGAAGGCCGAAGCAGAAGGACTGTGATGTGGGGAGACCCTGCCTTAGAAATAAACAAATGCAGGGGCCGGCAAGTGGCATGGTGGTAAAAGGCGCTGGACTCCCACATGGCCGACCACGGTTCAAGTCTCGGACCTGGTGGCTTGCTTTCTCACTTCCTCTCTCTCTCTGTGTGTCTCTCTGATCAAACTGGAAAATAATAATGATAATAATAATAAATAAAGTTAATTTTAAAAAAGAAAAGAAATAAACAAATGGGATATAGAATAATACAATACTGGGGGGGCAGCAGGTGGTATAGTGGTTAAGGTGCTGGATTCCCACATGGCCGAACTTGAGTTCTAAACTCAGCTTGAAAATCACAATAAAGCGACCAGCAGATGGCGTAATGGTTACATCGTAAAGTAGTTGACCACAGTTTGAGTCCCAGACCAGTCAGCTTAAACACGCCAGGCACATGTGCGTGGGTGCCCAGGATCCCAAGAGGAGAATGGAAGAGAAGGGATTGTGGCATGGCCATCCTCCCTGAGGGTGATTTCTCACTTTCTGTCTCTCTGTCTCTCTCTGTCTTTCTGGTGAGCACACATGCCCTATAGAAAAACCTCTCAAAAAAAAACAAAGAAAGTAGAGCATTGATGGGATGGGGAGGTGTGGTGTTATCTGTTAAAGATATTTTGATCAACGGGTCTGGGGAGAAATGTGCACATGTTGAAATGGTCTCATTGTAAGTCAAACAATATGATTCAAAGTATATACAAAAAACAAATAATACATAATGTGAAAAAAAAGAAAAAGGAAATCACAATAAATAATTAGATGTAAAGAAAGAATGGATATTATAACACGGTAAAGAAAGTTAGTGACAATATAATGTTTCTCACTGAATAACCAGTAGAGCAAATTTCAAATGTACATAGTAGTAAGTAACGATAAATGTTGGAAATGATGGATGCGTTGATTTCTTTATTACATAGTGTATATACATGCTTTGAGAAACCACACTGCACCTCACAAAGATGCACAACTACTATATGTCAATTAGAAGTTACAGCAAGAATTATAAATAATTAACTAACAACCAGGCTGGCTGGGGCTAGCAGGTGGTGTGGTGGTTAAGGGCCCTGGACTCCTACATAGCTGACTGGGTTGAGTCCTAGACCTGGAGGCTTGCTTTCTCTCTCTCTCTCTCTGCCCCTCATTGGTCAAGTTAAAATAGATAAATAAAGTTAAGTAATTCTAGGAACCATCAGTTGCGTAACAGCTATGTCGCTGAACTCCCATGTAGCCGACTGCGGTTTGAGTCCCAGACCCGGTGGCTTAAACTCAAGCCGGGTGCGTGTGCATGTGTGCCCAAGATCATGAGAGGAGAATGGAGGAGAAGGGATTGCGGCATGGCCATCCCCCCTGAGGGGTGATTTCTCGCTTTCTGTCTCTCTGGCAAGTGGGTGTGCCCGATATCCAAAAAAAAAAAAAAAAAAAAAAAAAAAAAAACTCTCCAAAATAATTAATTTTTAAAAAGTTAAATAATTCTTAAAAATAAAAACAGGCTGGCATGGTGGTACAGTGGTAATGGTAATGTGTTGCTCAAGTGAAGCTGGATGCACAGGGAAGATCATCAATTGGTTCTCCAGGCATCGTGCACACACCAGGACTGCCCATGATCCTAACCGCTGGGAAGGACTAAGGGGATCTCAGCATGAGATGCTGTGAAAGTGCTTGTCCTTCTCTCCCCCTCCTCTCTCTCTCTCTCTCTGTCTGTCTCATGAAAATAAACTTTAGGGCCAGCAGGTGGCATCGAGGTTAAGGCACTGGATCCCACATGGCCAACTTCATGGTTTGCGTCCCAGACCCATTGGCTTGAAAAACATGCCAGGCATATGTGTGTGTGTGTGCCCAAAATCTTGAGAGAAGAATGGAGAAGGGGGGATTGTGGGATGACCATCCTCGATGGTGGTGGGGGATGAGTTCATGTTTTCTGTCTATATAGCAAGTGTGTGTGCCTTATACCAAATCCTCTTTTAAAAATATATCTTTGTCAGAGTTCCTGAGTGTCTGAGGCCCCCACTGTGTTCTGAGTACACTCTCTGCAGCTCTGGTGCATCCTCTTTTTCAGAAGGAAGTTATATTTACTACATTCACTGTCTGTTCCCCCTGGAACTTGCATATGCTGATGAATTTTTGCAAGAATGGAGAAGGGATTGCAGTGTGGCCATCCTCTGCTATCTCTCTATCTCTATCTCTCTCTGGCATGTGCATGTACCCTAAAGCAAAAAGTTGAAAAAAATAGAAGTAAACTTTAAAAAGAACATCAGAGTGGGAGTCAGCAGGTGGTGTGGTGGTTAAGGTGTTGGATTCCCCAAATCCTACATGGTTGACTGCAATTCAAGGCCCAGACCTGCACATACCTGCCCAAAATCCCAGGAGAGGAATGGGAGAGAACAGACTGTAGCCTGTCCATCCCCTCTGGGGGCTGATTTCCCACTTTCCCTCTCTCTGTTTCTGTCCAGTGAGCGCACACATTCTATGGCAAAAATCTAAAAATATCTAAATAAAGAAAAAAGTATCGCTGACCCTGTAGCCCTGTGCATGGAGAGCTGGGTCTCACATGGCTGACTGCAACTGGAGTCCCGGCCTGGGCAACTTGAAAAACATGCCAGGCGCATGTGTGTGCCCAAAATCTTGATGGTGCTTTCTCTCCCACAAACCAGTTGCATTCTCTAACCAAAAAACAAACAAACAAACAAAACCCACCAAAAACCGTGATGCCCTTCTCTACACAGACATCACTGGAGTCAGTGAGAAGGGGCACAACAGGTCCTTAAGAGCCTTCCAGGTAACCACCCGGGCCAGCCCAGCTCCTCTAAGGCTGTGCTGATTTTGTGTCCGCTGCCCCCACCTCAAACATGAGAGTGTCATATGCCACTGTGCATTCTTCCACATGGAAACCCTAGCAACTTCCTGGGACTCTGGGTACTTTCTGGCAAGTAGGTAGGAAAATTAGGGGAAATGAAAAACCTGGGGCTGCAGACTTGGAAATTTCCCCTGCTCCTCCCCCATCTGAGTGGATGTTATAAGTGAGCACGAGGAACCCTCACTTCTTGGCTACTGAATGGAGACAGCCTTAGACGCCATTGTTCGGTACCACTCCCTCTGTCTAAGTGCTGTTCTCTCGGGATACTCTGTTCCCTGGGGCACATGGTGCTAAAGGGTTAGAGGTGCTGAGCCAGTAAACCGTAGCCTTAGGGCTGTTTAGCCACTTGGAGGACCCCAGGAATCCTCCAACAGAGAAGGGCTCTGCACCTTAGCAAGTCAGGCCCCCGGTCCCCTTGCTGATTCCCGCCTCCTTGCCTACCCTCCCTAGCCTCACCGCTCCTACTCCTGGTACCCCAGCTTCTGCTCCTGTGAAAGTTCAGGATGACATGTAAGGCTCAAGGCACTTCCCAGTGGAACCCGCAATAACCTATATTCCCACTTATGTCAGCCCTGTTACCGGCACGAGAAAGAAATTGACCCTGGGGCACGGCAGTGTCCAGACAAGATGTTCTTCATAAGTAAGGTCCATCCCGCAGTGGGTCTCACACACAGGCACTTTTATAACCCTGCAACTCCCAAGCAGGCTGGCACACTTCTAACAATAACCGTTCACAGCCTGCTGTGGGCTGCTCGTGGGCCTCGCCTCTCTCACTGCAGTTCCACTTTCTGCCTCTCTTCAGTCATAGAGCTCCACTTCTAAAGACATAGTGGTGCCTTTCATTTCAAGAGAAGTACCTGTACTTTATCCATTTCTGTCCCTCCTCTGCAAGGCCCTTAACACACAGCCAACTTTGTCCAGAAACGGTCAAGAGCCGATCTGCAAGTAGGCAGTAGCAGGGGCCGCTGGCCTAGGGGTAAAGTGATAGCCTAAGTGTAGGGCACAAGTCCTGGAGTCCAACCATGACCAAGACGCAAATCCTGATTCTGCTGAAAATGTCATTGAAATATCATTTCTGGGGCCGGCAGATGGCATGGCAGTTAAGGCACTGGACACCCACATGGCCGACTGCGTTTCAAGGCCCGGACCTGGTGACTTGCTTTCTCACTTTTGCCTTTCCTTCTCTCTCTCTCTCTGGTCAAATCTAAAAATAATAGTAATAATATGGGACCAGCATATGGTGTAACGGCTGTGTGGCTGGACCCCCATGTAGTCGACTCTGCTTTGAGTCCTGGACCTGGCGGCTTAAAACTCACAGTGAGCATGTGTGCATGCATGCCCAAGATCATGAAAGGAGAATGGAGAAGGGATTGTGGCATGGTCATCCCTCCTGGGGGGTGATTTCTCGCTTTCTGTCTCTCCAGCAAGCACACACGCCCTATAGCAAAAACCTCTGTAAAAAGCAAATAAATAATGGTAATGATGAAAAATAAATAAATAGTATTCTCACCACTTGTGGAAGCTTGAACAAGTGACTTAACCTATATGTGCCTGTTTGCTTGTGTGTCAGTAGACTCATAATAGTAGCCTCTTCATTGGGCTGTTTGGAGAATTAAATTGGTTCATATTTTTTAAATACTTAGAACAGTGCCTGGCATTTAATATGCCCATAAAGTGTTGGGAGCCAGCCCTGCAGTGCAATGGTTAGAGGGAAGCCAGATATCCAATGGCTAACCAGGGGTTGAGCCTTGGTCCCAATCATTGAAAAACACACCAGGCATATGCGTGTGCCCAGCATTCTGACAGGATGGAGACCTGGAGGAAAAAGGATTGCGGTGTGACAGGCCTCCATTGGGGGTGAAGGGTGCACTCGTTCTCTCTCCCATGCACACAAACTCATCCTCTGGCATTAAAAAACCACGTTGGATAAATAGTGCCTTTTTAACTCTAATCTTCTTGGAGTATTCGAAACATCATTGCTTGGTATGACTGCAGAGGCCTAAATCTGACTGCACTTTGGTCTGGTATAGCATTTCCGCTCAGCAGTGAGGCCAAGCCTGGTTGTACCTCAGACTTACCTAGGAAGAGGGACCAGCAGATGGCGTAATGGTTACTTCGTCTGGTAAAGCCACCTGCTGGCCCCTGTATCTATGTATTTTTTTAAATTATTTTTCCTTTTTCATGATAAAGTTGGTACAAGTAACAGTGAGAGAGCAGAAGAGAGAGGGGTAACCTCCTCAGGGTCTGGTCACATCATAATCCATTACCTCTAGTCTTCCAACCATTGGATCTTAGACTGTTTCAGGATGACCAGCCAGGGGATTCCAACTGTGGTCACCATATGGGATCCTGCTTCTCCTGAGCAGTACATTACTGCCATGCCACTGAGCCAGCTCTGCGTATCTTTGCATGTCCCATAACATCTTGTCGTAAACCTCAAATATAAGTGATCAAATTTATTCCAGGACAATGTAAAGTTTACAAGCAAAAATAAATGAAATCAGAGAACTGTGTTAAGTAATTTTTCATGTATTTTCTAACACACAATTAGATACAGATTGTAATGTCTTTCTTGTACGTACGGCTTTCTCTTTTACGGATTTTCTTTGTCCAAACCGTTCTTAGAAAAGTGATCCTCTGGCATTTGCTGAGCTCATCCCTTAAAAATACTCTAACATGCATTTATTTTCACAGATTCTTAAAAGTCCTGTTTCCTGATCATCATCCATTTCTCTCCATGCTCCCTCACCACTTGGTAGGGTTGAGTGCTTCGTATAAGTAGGTACTCAGGGGAACCAGCAGTTAGCGTAATGGTTATGTCACTGGACTCCCACGTAGTCGACCGTGGTTCGCCTCCCTGACCCGGTGGCTTAAAACTCATGTTGGGCGCAGGTGCATGGGTGCCCAAGATCCCGAGAGGAGAACAGAGGAGAAGGGATTGCAGCGTGACCATCCCCCCTGGAGGGTGATTTCTCGCTTTCTGTCTCTATATCTCTCTCTGTCTGTCTGGCAAGCGCACGCGCCCTATAGTGAAAACCTCTCCAAAGAAAAAACGTAGGTACTCAGTAGATACTTGCTGAGCAGACATTTTAGGATCCATTTTCAGAGAACAGCGATGATACTTCAGTTGATGGATAGAAGGATTACTTCAGTTTTCTTCCTTCTATGAATACTTTTCAGTATTTATTAAATGTCAAAGCAGGCCAGCAGGTGGCATGGTGGTTGGCACTGGTTGGCGCGCTGGACTCCCACATGGCAAGCACCGTTTGAGTCCCAGACCTGGCAGCTTGCTTTCTCACTTTCTCTGTCTCTCTCTGGTGAGTGTATGTGCTCTAGAACAAATTGAAAATAATAATAAACAAATATTTCTAATTTTTTTCTTTCAAACAAAGCAAAACCCAATCCCAAACCTCCTCTAGTACCGGGCATCATTTCCCCTAAAGTGGACCCACATCCCTAGCAAAATCCCTATGGTAGAAATTGCTTGATGAATGTCCCTTCTCTCCGACTTTGGAACTCAAGGGTAACCACGACTCTGAAGGGAGTCCTATCGTCCCTTCCGTGAATGGGGAGGAAAGGTCTAGAGGCAGAAGGAATCCCTTGCCTCCCTGCCCAATCCCCGGGCCACCCTCCTCTGCTTCCCAATCTCCATCTGGTCACCCAGCCTCATCCCCAGCTACAACCACGTGGAAAGTAGATCAGTAAGCCTGGCGGTGCACCACGCCCAGCCTTCTGCGCATGAGTCCTCCCACCTCTCCCATTGGAGACTCGAGGGCGCGCATGGCCGTGGGGTCCCCAAGGCCACGCTCTTTCGTGAACGCGCAAGTGAAGGTAGACTTTGCCTTCGAAGGAACTTGCGCCTTTTCTCCCCCTGGCGGACAATGATGGAACAACAGGGCTTGGGGGGCGGCTTAGGTGGTGCTGGTCAGTGCTGGGCGGGAGGGGTGGTGGGAGGTGGGGAGTGGGGGGGGTGTTTGATCTGGAAAGCAGCTGTGACATCGTTTGGAGCCTGCAGTTGTTTGGGGGCACCTCCCTCTCTTTCCCAAGGCTTTATTTCTAGTTCTGAGCAAGGAAAAAGGGAAGGGACCAACCTTGGCGTCCTAATACATGCTAGGTCCTTTGTACATATTACCTCGTTAAATCTTCTGAGCAGCTTCCTTCTGTTACTAATCTTATTTTACAGAGAAGGTTTCTTCCCCAGAGTAACACAGATACTTAGGGAGGAGGCTGGAGCCCATGTCTGCGTGCTTCAAGTTTCTGACTGCTGCTGTAGCCTGCAGGAGGGAGTCCTCGACGTAGGATGAAGAGCTGGCGGAGAAATCTGCAAGAACGCCCAGAACAGCTTCCAGTCATCTTTCACAGATAACACCTTAATGGGTTGGTAAAGGAGGCTCACTGTAGCTGGTTGCTTGTCAGTCACGAGAAATTTGCAGGCCAATCCACGTCAATGTCTAGAGTACCAGAAGACAGGCAAGGAGCTAGAGGAGCTCAGGACAAGATTTTCTCTGGCATCTGAGAACACTCCTTCTTAAGTGGGGGAAGGTAGGAACTGGAGGAGTTGAGGTGGAAGTCCTCGTTGATGAGGTGACCAGGGACATTGCAGGTTAATGTCAGTTCCTGCAACTGTACAATTGTTTAGTGACAAGAGCAGTTTCAGGGTCTAGCAAGTAGCATAGTGGTTAAAGACACTGGACTCCCACATGGTCGAGTCCTGGACATGGGGACTTGCTTTCTCACTTTCCTTCTCTTTCTTTCTCACTCTAGCTCTGTCCCTCTCCGGTCAAATTAAACTATATAAATAAAGTTAAATCATTCTTTAAAAAAAAGAGAAGCAGTTTCAGTAACTCACATGTGGTGACCAGACCTTTAGATGAGACACACTTTCCAGATGATGCCACATTCTTCTCTTGCCTTTCAAGAGAGACAGCAGGAGGCAGTGGAAGTGAGAACTTGTATAAGGCCCATGGCCTGGAGAGATGAACACTAAACCAATCTTTTTTTTAAATTTTTTTTTTGGGGGGGGAACCAGCAGTTAGCATAAAGGCTATATCACTGGACTCCCACGTAGTCAACCGCGGTTCGTGTCCCGGACCCGGTGGCTTAAAACTCACGCCGGGCGCGTGTGCGTGCGTGCCCAAGATCCCGAGAGGAGAATGGAGGAGAAGGGATTGCGGCGTGACCATTCCCCCCTAGGGGGTGATGTCTCGCTTTCTGTCTCTATGTCTCTCTCTGTCTGTCTGGCGAGCGCATGCGCCCTATAGTGAAAAAAAAAAGCCTCTCAAAAAAAAATTTTTTTTAAGAATTATTTTTATTTATTTATTTATTTATTTATTTATTTTAATTTGACTGTAGAGAGACACAGAGAGAGAGGGTAAGGGAGAAAACGGCCACCAGGTCTGGGACGCAAACCATGGTCAGCCATGTGGAAGTGTCCAGCACCATAAAAACCACGCCACCTGCTGGTTCCCCAAGCCAATCTTCTTTTTTTTTTTTTTCATATAGGCATGTACATTTTCCAGAGAAGAGGAAGAGACAGTGAGAGGGAAGGTGAGCAATTACCACCCAGTGCGGATGGCCACACAAAAATCCCTTCTCCTCCTGGGATTTGGACGCACATGCACATGTTGTAATTTTCAAGCCTCCAGGTCCAGGAATTGAACTGCAGTCTACCATGTGGGAGTCCAGCACCTTAACCACCACGCCATCTGCTGTGCCCCGCTGAACCAATCTTAATTGGGTAGCCAGCGATGTTGATGAGGCAGAACAGACCATCAGGGATATAAATAAAAGAACTCATGAGCCTAATCAGGTTAGGTAGGATAGTAAAAGCCAGCTGCCTTAGGTAGTGTTCCCTGAAATTCTACCGGTCCAGGAAGCAGGATCCCATCGAGACCCATGCCTGCAAAGACTCCAGGTGAAAGAATGCTGATGACGGTATAAGCAGAATTTGTGATTTGCCAGTAGGGGTGTATTTGTGAGGATGGTAATTCGAACAGTCCACCTGAATCAAAATGGCATCAGAGAGATGCTGACACTCATTTAAAAATTTTTAGGGGCCAGCAGGTAGCATAGTGGTTAAGGAGCTGGACTCTCACGTGGTCAACTGAAGTTCAAGTCCTGGATCCAACAGCTTGAAACACACCAGGTGCATGTGTGTGCATGCCCAAAATCCTGAGGGGAGAATAGAGGACAAGAAATTGCAGCAATGGGGACCAGCAGATGGTACAATTATGTCACTGAACTTCCATGTAGTCAGCCACAGTTCAAGTCCAGGACCTAGAGGCTTAAAACTCATGCTCGGCACACGTGTATGCATGCCCAAAACCCCGAGAGGAGGCTGGAGGAGAAGGAATTATGGCGTGGAGGGTGTTTTCCTGCTTTCTGTCTCTGTCTCTCGTCCAAGTGCATGTGCCCGATAACAAAAATTTCTCTCAAAAAAAAAAAAAAAAAAAAAAAAGAAAGAAAGAAAGAAAAAAGAAAGGAAGAAATTGCAGTGGCCATCCCACCATCCCACCTGGGGGTTGATTTCTCGCTTTCTGTCTTTCCCTGTCTATCCAGCCAGTGCAGACACCCTATAGCAAAAATTTCTTTAAAAAATTGCCAGAGGACACTTGTGCTAGCCAGAGAGGGAGAGCCCACCAATGAGGTATGGTCATGCCAAAATTCCTTCTACATTTTTCCATCCTGTTTGGATTTGGAGGATGACACACAAGCCCCTAGGGTTTTTGTTGTGTTTTGCTTTTTGTTTTTAAGTTTAGCTATAGGGTGTGTGCACTTGCCAGAGACAGGGTTGAGGGGAGTGAGAAATCATCCCCGGGGAGGGGGGGCATGGCCACACTGGAATCCCTTGGGTACATACGCACATGTGCCCTGTGTGATTTTCAAGCCAGCAAGTCCAGGACTCAAACCCTGCAGTCATATGGGAGCCAGACACCTTAACCTCCACACCACCTCCTGGGCCCCAAGTACCTGGTACTTTTGAAGTCACAGGGGCTGGGATTTGAACCATGGTTGGCCATGTTGGATCTGATTCCTTTAACAACTAGGCTACAAGGCTGACCCTAACCTAACTATATACATATATATATGTGTGTGTGTATATATATATATATATATATATATATATATATATATTGTGTGTGTGTTTTAAGTTTTGCCATAGGGTGCATGCACTTGCCAGAGAAAGATGGTGAGAAGGACATGAAAAATCACCCCCAGGGGGAAAGCCATGCCACAATTCCCTCTCTTCTTGGGTCTTTGGGCATGCACACACATGTGCCCGGCATGATTTCTAAGCCACCAGGTCTAGGAATCAAATGTGGCCAGCCATGTGGGAGTCCAGCACCATATTCACCACGCCATCTGCTGCCCAACCTAACTGTATTTTAAACCAGCAAGCTATCGTTCTCATCTCAGTCCCCAGAACACTGTATACTTAGCTCACCCCAAACTGCAAAGAACCTTGTATTCTATCAATTTCTTGCTCACACTTAGGTCTCTCTAACCAGATTATAAACTGCTGAAAGGAACACTATCACCAAACTATCCAATACCTTTCAAATCTTGGGTCACTGTCCAGTCTGACAGTCAAAGGTGTCAAAATAAAGGCACCAGCATTAGGTGCAGAACCAAGAGGACACGGAATCAGGCCCTTGCCCAGAGCTGTGGCTTGGCTGCAGATGGGCTAGTATCTATGACTTTGGTAGCTTTGCACTTCAAGTCTACTTGACCCTAGGGATGCTGCACAACTCAGTTCAAATAGATAGAAATGATT
>NW_006159824.1:2499678-2503099 GCF_000334495.1 Tupaia belangeri chinensis | reverse complement strand
AGGGAGAGCAGGGGTACAATCTAACCCACAAAACCTGCTCGATAAGGCATTGCCATGGGCTTGGTGCTCCAAGCCAGAACATTAAAACCAGGCAGTGCTCCACTTTAAAAAGTCTTGAGACAAACAGTACTGGGAATACTAAAAGCACCCTGCCGAAGTCAGGTAACAGAACACCAGAATTAAAGAAATCAGGTAGGGGCTGTCAGGTGGCATGGTGGTTAAGGCACTGGACTTACACATAGCCAACTGCAGTTCGAGTCCTGGACCTGGTGTCTTGCTTTCTTACTTCCCGTCTCTGACCAATTAAAAAAATAATAATAATAAAATTATGTTATTATTTTTTGGAGAGGTTTTTGCTATAGGGCACGTGCACTCACCAGAAAGACAGAGAGACAGAAAGCGAGAAATAACCCCCCAAGGGGGATGGCCATGCCGCAATCCCTTCTCCTCCATTCTCTCAGGATCTTGGGCACGTATTCACGTGCACCCGGTGTGAGTTTAAGCCACTGGGTCCAGGACGTGAACCACGGTCAACTACATGGAAGTCCAGTGACATAGCCATTACACTAACTGCTGGTCCCATTATTGTTATATTTTTTTAAAGAGCAATTAGGTATATGTAGTAAACATGCTCAACATATTCATTATCTAGGGAAATCATGGCTACTTGGGAGACCTCTCAAATGAGTTAGGGAATCTACAAAGCAGCACTTCACACCTCAAACCCTGTATCTGGTAGGGACAGCCAGCAGGTACCGACAGGCTGGTAGTCCTCTCTGTTCTGTCCAGGATAAGAATGATGTTGAGGGCAGAAACGGGACACTGGGTAAGCAAAGATGAGAGAACGAAAAGAAAGACTGGGTCATGCCCACGGTCCTTAACCACCACGCCACCTGCCAGGCCCAAGTTCTCATTCTTGACCATGCAAAAATCCAGAGACGGGGCCAGTGGACGACACAGCAGTTATGTCATGGACTCCCACATGGCAAACCGCGGCTCAAGTCCCAGACCCAGTTGGTTAAAACTCATGCCAGACACGTGTTGCGTGTGCCAAAAATCCAGGGAGGAACCGGCAGGTGGCATGGTGGTTAAGGATGCTGGCCTCCCACATGCGTGACTGTAGTTCAAGCCCCAGACCTGGCAGCTTGCTTTTTCACTCCCTCCACACCCCTCATCCCTCTCTGGTCAAATTTAAATAAATAAATAAATAACGTTAAATTAAAAAATAATTCTTCAGGCCAGTAGGTGGCATGGTGTTTAAGTGCGCTAGACTCCCATATGGCTGACCATGGTTCAAGTCCTGGACCTGGTGGCTTGCTTTCTCTCTCTTTCTCTCTGTGTCCCTCTCTGGTCAAGTTTAAATAAATAAATACATAAATACATAAAGATAAGTAAAATAATAATAAAAAAATTCTTTAAAAAAAAATCCAGGGAGGAGAGGTGATTTCTCATTTTTCCTCTCACAGTCTCTGTCCCTTTCCCTCCGAGGGCATGCACTCTAATGCAAAAAGAAAAAAGAAAAAAGAAAAAAAGAAATTCACTGACACATATACTTAAGATTGACACATTTTACTTATCTAACCAATAACTCCATCAGAATCCAAAACAAACAAATCACAAGCTCCCTCTGTTTGCTATCCTTTATTAAGGGGTCCCACATCCTCATGGGACTCCAGCCAAACCAGACAAGTCCCCCAAATATAGCAGGAGGCCTGGAAGGGGAGGGAATGACTTAGGATCCCACCACACCTCCCTTGAAACAGAAACCCATCACAGACAGACAGACAAGGGCAGGGGCTGGGGAAGAGAGCTTGCCTCATTCGATTCTCTCCTCCTTGCCCCCTACTCAAAAAGAAAGTCAAACACTGGCTACACGGCGCCCCAGCCCCCCACCCCTCCCATAGCAGCGTTTGTGGGACCCCTTTCTGCAAGGGGTGGCCCCAAGGCAGCTTTCGATCCCTCTTCCTTCACTTTGGTTTGCTCCTGGCAACTCCGTGCCTCTTCCTTCCCTCAGCCTCCGGCTCATCCACCCTGCGCCCTCTGTCACCTACTCGAACCTTCTCTCACCTCGGGGCCTCCCTGCCCCAGGGCTTCCAGGGAAGCAGCATGTCGGGCATCCTCCTTCCTCCCAGCACAGGGCCTGGCAGGCCCTGTCCAGGACGTGGACTCACACGGCCGCCCCGCTCTCTTTGAGGTCAGGGGCTGAGCGCTGCCGTCTCATGCGTGGGGGAGTAGTGTACGGGGGGTAGCGGGGCCCTGGGGGCCGCTGCGCTGGGTATGGTTGAGGCTGCTGGGGATAATAGTTGTGCTTTTTGGGCTGAAAGTGTTGGGGTTCAGGCTGCACAGAACCCCCTCCCCGGGATCGGCCCCCTCCATCCAGGGAGTTCCTGCGGGGACGGTGGGACCGGCGAGGACTTGGAGGCCTGCGGGCAGGGGTGGCTGGAGGGGGAGAGACCTCCTCAGGGGGTTGGGGTGGAGCTGGGGCCTCCCCGCTCCCCATGCCTGGCCAGGACTCCCGGTGCTGGGGGTTGCTCTTGAAGGGGAAACGCAGCTTGCAATCGTGAGGGGGCACAAAGCGGGCTGGGGGTCTGCGCAGCCCCCCACCCCGGCCCCCGGAGCCCTGCAGTCCTTGCAGCCGCAGCTGCTCCTGCTTGAGCCAGCGAAGGCGCCCACGACGGAAGGCAGGGTCCTCTTCCATCAGCCGTGACACCCGCTCCAAGCTTGACAGGGGTGGCGAAGGGGGCCGGGCTGAGGGTGCACGGTCACTGGGGGCTGCCTCCTCTACCGCCTCTGATCCCTCAGGTGTGGCCCAGGGAGCCTCGCCAGCTTCTTCATTCTCATCCTCATGATCCTAGGGGGGGAAGAAGGTGAGAGAAAAGGAGAAGGGATGTGAGGGCTGAGTCATGGATCCTGGATCCGCAGGACATCCAGGGGTCCAAGAAGAGCGTGGAGGGAGGGAGCTGGGAAGCAGCAGTTTAGGACAATGAGCTCAACAGCCAAGTGGCCCAAGTTCATCCCTGGTCTGCCACTTCCTTGCTGTGGGCTTGGATCTTTGGCTCATAGCCTCATCTGTACAATGACGTCAGTGACCGCGGTACCTGGTCCATGGGTGCTGTGAGAATGACATGAGTTACAGGCACGCCGGCTCTACTGTGCTTTGCCTTGCTGATGCTCCACTTTTCACAAACTGAAGGTGTGTGGCAACCCTGTGATGAGATCAGTGCCATTTTTCCTGTAGCAAGTGCTCCATTCACGTCTGTGTCACATTTTAATAATTTTTTTTTTGGAGAGGTTTTTGCTATAGGGCGCATGCACTCGCCAGACAGAGAGAGACAAAGAGACAGAAAGCGAGAAATCACCCCCCAAGGGGGATGGCCACGCCGCAATCCCTTCTCCTCTCGGGATCTTGGGCATGCACACA
>NW_006159824.1:2497990-2499540 GCF_000334495.1 Tupaia belangeri chinensis | reverse complement strand
ATTCTTGTCATTTTTTTTTTTTTTAAGTTTTTGCCATAGGGCACATGTACTTGCCAGAGAGACAGAGAGAGGGAAAGCAAGAAATCACGCTCTGTGGAGGGGGCGGAGGGTGGTCACGCCGTAAGCTCTTTTCTTCCATTCTTTTCTCAGGATTTTGGGTATGCACAGACACATTTCAGTGTGACTTTCAGGCTGCCAGGTCCAGGGCTCAAACTGCAGAGTCGGCCATGTAGAATCCAGTGCCTTAATCACCATGCCACCTGCAGGCCCTTTTGTAATATTTCAAACTTTTCCACTATTATTACACCTGGGATGGTGATCTGTGATCAGTGATCTCTGATGTTGCTATTGTAGTTGTTCACGGGGCACCGTGAATGGTGCCCATATAAGATGGCAAACTTAGGACTAGCAGTTGGCGTAATAGCTATGTTGCTGGACTCCCATGTAGTCAACCGTGGTTCGAGTCTCGGACCCAGTGGCTTAAACTCACACCGGGCGCATGTGCATGTATGCCCAAGATCCCGAGAGGAGAATGGAGAAGGGATAGCGGTATGGCCATCCCCCATAGTGGATGATTTCTCACTTTCTGTCTCCCTGTCTTTCTAGCGAGCACATATGCCCTATAGCATTCATTCTTACCCCAGAGGTCAAGGGACAATTTTGACTTTCAGTTCCTATTATTTAAGAAATACATTTCAGGAGACAGCAGGTGGCGTGGTGGTTAAGGCAGCTGGACTCCCATATGGCTGACCGTGGTTTGAGTCCCAAACCTGCCAGCTTGCTTTTTCACTTTCCTTCCCTCTCTGTCTCTTTCTCCTCAACTTCAAAAAAGTAAAATAATAACAATGAATAAAATGAAATTTTTAAAAGTATATTTTAAAAAATCTCACAAGGCTATAGCTGCCAGAGACAGTGACTTCTCTGATGGGTCTGAACCTGTTCAAAGTAAACTGAAAACCTCCTGGAAAGGAGTCATCATTATAAATGCCAGTGAAATACTTGTAACTCATGGGGGGAGTTCGAAAATACCAACATTGGGACCAGCAGTTAGCGTAATGGCTATGTCGCTGGACTCCCATGTAGTCAACCACAGTTCGAGTCCCGGACCTGGTGGCTTAAACTCACACCAGGCGCGTGTGCGTGCGTGCCCAAGATCCCGAGAAGAGAATGGAGGAGAAGGGATTGTGGCATGGCCATCCCCTCTGGGGGGTGATTTCTCGCTTTCTATCTCTCTGTCTCTCTCTGTCTGTCTGGCGAGCGCACGCGCCCTATAGCAAAAACCTCTCCAAAAAAAAGAAAAAGAAAAAAAAAAGAAAATACCAATATTAATAGGAATCTGGAAGAAGTTGATTTCAACTCTCATGAATGACCTGGAGGCATTCAAGCCTTCAGTGGAAGAAGGAGCTGCAGAAGTGGCAGAAACAGCAAGAGAACTAGAGTTAGAGGTGGAGCCTCTGATTCAACTGAGCTGCGGCAATCTCATAAAATTTTAACGAATGTGATGCTTTTTTTTTTTTTTTTGGAGAGGTTTTCGCTATTAGGTGCGCGGT
>NW_006159824.1:2466770-2497841 GCF_000334495.1 Tupaia belangeri chinensis | reverse complement strand
GGGTCCGGGACACGACCCGCGGTCGACTACGTGGGAGTCCAGCGACATAGCCATTACGCTAACTGCTGGTTCCCACCAATGTGATGCTTCTTATAGATGAGCAAAGAAAGCAGTTACCAGAGATGAAATTTACACCTGGTACAGTACTGTGAACACTACTGACATGATAACAAAGAATTCAGAAGGACATAAATTTAATTGATAAAGTAGCAACAGGTTTTTGAAGACAGTTTACTATCAAACAGCATCACATACTATACCCATATCTTTTGTAAAAGGAAGAGTCAATCAGTACAGCAAACTCCACTGTCTTATTTTAAGAAATTGCCACACTCACCACAACCTTTAGCAACCATCATCCTCACCAGCAGCTGTCAACATTAAGACAAGACCCATGGATTGAAAAACTGGCACACATACTCTGTGGAATACTGTTCAGCCATAAAAACAACAACAACAACAAAATCCTGGCTTTTGACAGAAAGTGGAAGATTATGGAAGATGTACTGCTGAGTGAAGCAAGCCAGGCTATGAAGGAGAGACATTAACGTCCCCACTTAATATATACTGAGTGTCCACACTCTATGACTAAAACTGATTGACTAAAGGATATAGAAACATGGTAAATGGATGTGAATACCAGATACAGTGTGTGTAAAAGAGCAGGGTCTGAGGAAGGACATTTAGAAGAAAAATAGGGAGGCAAAGCATTAATGGGACAAAGAAATGTGGTATTATCTGTTGAAGATAGTTTATACTTTTATCAACTGAACTAGGAAGAAATGTTCACATGTTGAAATATTCACTTTATGGGACCAGCAGTTAGTGTAATGGCTATGTCACTGGTCTCCCATGTAGTCAAATGCGGTTCGAGTCCCAGACTGGTGGCTTCAACTCACACCAGGCGCGTGTGGGTGTGTGCCCAAGATCCCAAGAGGAGAATGGAGGAGTAGGGATTGCAGCATGGCCATCCCCCCTAGGGGGTGATTTCTCGCTTTCTGTCTCTCTGTCTTCCTGGTGAAAAGAAAGATCCTTCACGGGGACAGGACAGCAGGTGGCATGATAGTTAAGGGCGCTGGACTCCCCAGGGCCGGCAGATGGCGTGGTAGTTCGGGGAGCTGGACTGCCACATGGCCAACCGTGGTTCAAGTCCCAGACCTGGTAGCGTGCTTTCTTTCTCTCTCGTTGTCCCTTTCTGCTCAAATTAAACTAAATAAATAAGTAAATAAAGTTAAGAAAAGCAATTCTTTAAAAAAAAGAAAGAAAGGCACTGGACTCCTACATGGCTGACAGTGGTTCAAGTCTCAGACCTGGTGGTTTGCTTTCTCACTTTCTCTCTCTTGCTCTGTTCCCTTCTGGTCAAATTAAAACAAACAAATAAATGAATTTTAAAAATTAAAGAAAAGGACCCTTCACCAGTAAAAAGATTACAACTTGCAGGAGGTTCAAATGATGGTTAGCATTCCTTACCAATATTTTTAGATTGAGATATGTACACTGTTTTTTCAGATGTGATGCCATTACATACTTAAGAGACTACAGTTTAGTATAAACATAACTGTAAACAAGAAAATTTGCCAGGAGGTACATGCACTCACCAGAAAGACACAGAGAGAAATCACCCCCTGCAATGGGGTGTGGCATGCTGCAATTCCTTCTCCATTTCTCCATCCTGTTGGGATCTTGGGCATGCAACATACCTGGTGTGAATCCCACCAGGGCCAGGATTCAAACCACACAGTCAGTCAGCCATATGGGATTCAGCTTTCTTAACTATTAGGCCATGGAGCTAGTCCTAATTATCTTTTAGATGCACTGGGAAACAAAAAGTGTGTGACTTGCTTTATCGCATTATTTGCTTTATTGTGGTGGGCTGGAACCAAACCCACAATATCTCTGAGGTATGGCTATATTTCAGATGAAGAACAGAGCAGGGAAGCAGGACAGGAAGCCCACAACGCAGGGTGCTACAGTAAACAGTCAGGAGGGGATTCATTAAAGAGTCATTCTTCTAGTAAAGGCCTAAAAAAAGTGAGGAGCAAGCTCCATGGCTATCTGGGGGAGATGCAATCAGGCAAAGAGAACAATAAAGACCTTGACACTGGATCATGCCCAGCAAGTTCAAAGAACAGAAAGAAAGAGGACGGGGCTGGAGAAGGGGAGGGAAGCAGGAGCTGCCAGCAGAGGCAAGCCTTCAGTACCCAGCTATGACCATGACTGTGTCGTTGCCCGTTAAAAGTTAAGCAGAAAGTGTCTGTTGTTGAAGGAAGCCCCGTGGCTTAACTATAGAGTGCCTGGCACGAAGCAGGCACTCAAATATGTATTTCTTGAGTGATTATACGCAGAATGGAGAAAGGCGGTAGCACCATCATTCACAGGGCTTTGGGGAGATTAAACGAGATCACACAAAATGCACTCAGCACGGTGGCTACCAGGGTTTGGTCAACCAGAGGGGCGGGGGTTGTTATGAACGTGCACATACGTAAACTTTCTTCAAGCTGCAACTTAAGAATTATATATGCCGGGACCAGCAGGTGGCGTGGTGGTTAAGGCGCTGGACACTCCCACATGGTCGACTGGGGTTCAAGTCCTGGACCTGGTGGCTTGCTTTCTCACTTCCTCTCTCCCTCCCTCTCACCCTCTCTCTCTCTCTCTAGTCAAATTTTAAAAATCAATGAATGAATAAATAAATAATAAAATAGTTATTAAAAAAAATTACATATGCCATATCAGTGTTTCTCAAACCTGACTGTACTTTGGAAACACCTAGAGGGAACCAGTAGTTAGCGTAATGGCTATGTCGCTGGACTCCCACGTAGTTGACCGCAGTTTGTGTCCCGGACCTGGTGGCATAAAACTCACGCCGGGCCCGTGTGCGTGCGTGCCCAAGATCCTAAGAGGAGAATGGAGGAGAAGGGATTGCGGCGTGACCATCCCCACGGGGGGTGATTTCTCGCTTTCTGTCTCTACGTCTCTCTCTTGTCTGTCTGGCGAGCGCATGCGCCCTAGCGAAAACCTCTCCATAAATAAATAAATAAATAAATAAATAAACACCTAGAGAGTTTATTATAAGTGCAGACTCATCTCCAAAGATGCGGCTTCAGAAGGTCTGGGGAGGAACCCGAGAATCTACATTTTAGCTGCCTGAGGACCAGCAGATGGCATAATGGTTATGACGCTGGAGTCCAGCGATTCGGCAGCTTAAAACTCACATCACGCGTGTGCGAGCACATGTCCCAGATACCGAAAGAAGCAAGGAGAAAGGACTGCAATTTGGCCATCCTCCCTAGGAGGTGATTTCTTGCTCTCTCTTTCTGGTGATTGCATATGCCCTACAGTAAACTTAAATAAATAATAGGGACCAGCAGATGGTATAATAGTTATATCACTGAACTCCCACATAGTTGACCATGGTTCAAGTCCCAGACCTAGTAGCTTAAAACTCACTCCAGGCGCGTGTGCACATGTGCCCAAAATCCCAAGAAGAGAATGGAGGAAAAGGGATTATGGTGTGGCCACCTCCCCAGAGAGGTGATTTCTCACTTTCTTGTCTCTCTGGCTCTGTCTCTCTGGTGGGTGCACGTGCCCTATATCAAAAATCTCTCTTTAAAAATGAATGAATAGGGACCAGCAGTTAGCGTAATGGTTATGTCACTGGACTCCCACATAGTCGACCATGGTTCGCATCCCGGACCCGGTGGCTTAAAACTCATGCCAGGCGCGTGTGCGTGAGTGCCCAAGATCCCGAGAGGAGAATGGAGGAGAAGAGATTGCGGCGTGACCATCCCCTCCGGGGGGTGATTTCTCGCTTTCTGTCTCTCTGTCTCTGTCTCTGTCTGGCGAGCGCATGTGCCCTATAGCAAAAACCTCTAAAAAAAAAAAAAAAAAAAAGAAGAAAAATGAATGAATGAATTAATGTTAAAGGGGGAAGGAGGTTAGGATCTGAAGTGAGAGGTTCGGGTTCCTAAAGGTAGTGAAATAGAGCCAAGACAGGGCCTTCCTACCTGGGCCAGAGGGATGACCCTCTCCATGCGAAGCATGCGGTCCCTGAGGGCCTGCAGCTCACGGTCCTTGCTGCTGTTCTGCAGCTTCACCTCCTGCAGAATTCCCGTCAGCTTGTCGATGTGAGCCCGGAGGTCCTCCACCTCTGCCCCACGGGCTCCCTTCTCACCGCCACCACTGCCACCTCCACCTCCTTCCTCCTCGCCCACCGTGTCCCAGACATCACGGGCCACAGCCCTCCAGGCGTCTCCAGGCCCCTCGGGCTTGCCATAGGTGCGACAGAGCTCCCGCATCTTGAGGGCAGCCAGGGCCTCAATCTCTGCCCGCCCATGGCGGAAGTCAGCCAGGGCCACCTCGTAGCAGATCTCCTTTACTGCCTGCATCTTCAGGTCAGCCATGGTGGCCCAGCGAGGGTCTTTGCCCTGAAGCCTCCGCCGCTGGGGAATCTGATAAACCCTGCGAGGGGCCCTGCGCTTGCCGCTGCTGGGCAGGCCACAGCGCTTGACGATGGTCTGGACCGTGGTAGGGGGAAGCTGCTCCCGCAAGGAGGAGATCAGCCGCCAGCTTTCTTCACAGGAGCGCTTATCGGAGTCGTCTCCACTATCGGAATCTGCATACTGGGGCCAAAGAGAGAGAAGACAGAGAAGACTAAGGGCCCATGTGTCCCAGTGGCATGAGAAATACTCCCATCAGTGCCCCGGGCAGGGCTTGAGTCATGCCCACCCCTCCCTCACTGTGCACCTTTGGGCGGACTGTGGAACCTCTCCTACCTAGGGGAGGTAACGGTGGTATCATGGTATACATTTCCAGGGTTAATATATGCCAAGTAGGGGTTGGACACTGGGCAGTGGTAACACAATGCTCTGCAAAGCTGACCCACATGGGAAGGTCCCAGGTTCTCATCAGGAGACCTCCCTGAGTATGCTGGGCGTGCCTGTGATCTGGTCTGGCTAAAGCAGTGGCGGAAGGCAGTGTCGGCACCCTGCTGGAGGTGCAGTCTCTGTCTCTTCCCTCGGCCTCTTTCGCTCATGGAAAAAAGAAATAAACTCATAAACATAGAAATATATATACACATAAGCACCAAGTATCAGGCCAGCCAGTGGCACAGTGGTTAAGAAAGCTGGATCCCACATAGCTGACTATGAGGTTCAAGTCCCAGAGCTGGCAGCTTAAAAAACATGCCAGGCGGGACCAGCAGGTGGCGTGGTGATTAAGGTGCTGGAATTCCCACATGGCCAACCACGGTTCGAGTCCTGGACCTGGTGTCTTTCTCTCTCTTCCTCTCTCTCTCTACGTCTTTCTCTGGCAAAACTCATGTGAAAATAATAATAATAAATAAATAAAATAATTCTTAAAAAAAAAAAATGCCAGGCACATCATGTACATATGTGTCAAGAATCCTGAGAGAATGGAGAAGGGATTGTACATGGCCACCCTCCTTTCCCTCCTCCCCACCCTCTCTGGCAAGTACAAGCACCCTATAGCACAAATTAAATGTGTGTATATATGTGTGTGAGTGTTGTGGGTATATACACACACGCACATACAAATGCCAAATATTTAGAATAGTGGCTGGTACACCAATTGATCATTAAGTATTAGCTGTAGCTAATCAAGTCTTAAATGCTCGGGATAAAGTCCAAGACTTGAAAGTCCACTTAGGGTCTGGGTAGTGGCGCGACCAGCCCCACATGGAGGTACTGGGCTCCATGTCCTGGGGCACACTGGGTGCAGGTGGGTGCCTGAGATCCAGGCCAGCTGGGACTGGGTAACCAGAGTGTGCGGGCCCTGCTAGAGGTGCCGTCTCCCAGACTCTCTAACAGAGGAGGTAAATGAATGAAGTTTTTTTAATTGCCCGAGGGTGTATATACTTGCAAGAAAGAGACAAAGGAAGAGGGAGAAAGCACCCCACAACAGGACATGGTCACACTGCACTCTCTTCTCCATTTCTCCAACTTGTTGGGATTTGGGACATACACGCACAAGTGCCTGGTGTGTTTTTCAAGTCACCGGGACTGGGAGTCAAACTCCAGTCAGCCATGTGGAATCCAGCTCCTTTAGCCACAAGGCTGGCCGGGAATAAACTTTGTAAAAATTTGAAAATAAAAGTTGACTGAAAGAACAATCTGGGGGACCAGCAGTTAGCATAATGGCTACATCGCTGGACTCCCATGTAGTTGACTGCGGTTTGAGTTCTGGACCCGGTGGCTTTAATTCACACCAAGCACGTGTGCATGCGTGCCCAGGATCCTGAGAGGAGAACAGAGAAGGAATTGCAGTGTGGCCATTCCCCCTGGGGGAGGGGTGATTTCTCACTTTCTGTCTCTCTCTCTTTCTGGTGAGTGTACGCGCCCTATAGCAAAAACCTCTCCAAAAAACAAAGAGAAAGAGAAAGAACAATCTGGTTGGTTGGTCTGATTTCAACCAGCCTGCACTCCCCTCTTCAGAGTGGACTTTGCTTCGCTTAGCCGAATAAAGTTTCTATACTATCCGTTCGAAAAACAGTCTTTTTTTTTTTTTTTTTTGAGAGGTTTTTGCTATAGGGCGCGTGCGCTCGCCAGACAGAGAGAGACAGAAAGCGAGAAATCATCCCCCAGAGGGGATGGCCACACCGCAATCCCTTCTCCATTCTCCTCTCGGGATCTTGGGCATGCACGCACACGTGCCCGGAGTGAGTTTAAGCCACTGGGTCCAGGACTCGAACTGCGGTCGACTACGTGGGAGTCCAGCGACATAGCCATTATGCTAACTGCTGGTCCCTGAAAAACAATCTTAAGTAACAGCAAGGTGGTCCCTGAATTGCTGCAAATCAGGGAGACGTGAGACTGACTGACTGGGGCCTGGGGTGCACTAGCTGACTGGGAGGAGCTTTAGTTCCCTGCATGTACCAGTGTCCTCCCTTGGCCCCATTTCTCTCCAAGCTCTTTCCTCCTAAACACCACCCCACCTCCCATCCCACCCCCATTTCCCACTCTGGCTCCGAGGGTGTGCACTGGAAGTGCAGTCAGGCTGAGATGATGCCCACCCGCCATGCCCAGGCCTGCCCCTCACCAATCGCTGCTGTTCCAACAGAAGATCAGCCTCTTCCTTCTCTTTCCGGTACTGATTCTCTAGATCCTGCAGCCTGGGGTTGGGCAAGGAGGGAAGGAAGAGCTATTTGGGGCTCCAGGGCCTCCTGGGCCAGGGGCTGAGTGGCTGACTGGGGCCCAGGGCAGATGAAACGACCTGGAGGTCCTGGGACGCATGGGTACCCCTCAGCCCCCCGCACCTCTTCTCCATCTCCAGCTTGATGTCAATCCCCTGCTGCTCCAGCAGCTCCTTCTGGGCGAAGTTCCAATCCACAGGCTCGGATGGTGGTCCTGGGGGTGGGGGGACCCCTCGTTCCCGTTCCAGTCGTGCCTGCTCCGGGTGATTGAAGCGGAAAACGTGGTTCTTTCCCATCACGATCCTATTCCCTGGAGATAGGAGGAGGGAAGAGTAGACTCACTCCCACACAGCAGAAACCCATCCCACACTTGAGGCATAGGGGACCCTGCCTCCGAATCCCAGCGACCCTGACACCCTCTGTCCCCTTACCCCCAGGCCACGGGCAGCCATAGCCGATGCTTCCCTGGTTGGTTCAGGAACCACCCACCCCTGCCAGCCAAAGGGAACTGGAGAGCTTGGCATCCTCTTCCTGTTCCCCTGGGGTGGCAAGAGAGATCAAGGCCTAACTCCTCTATCTTCAGTTCCCAGCTCCTTCTTCCTGCTACTTCTTTCCTTTCCTTTTTAAGACGGGATCACACTATGCCTCCATCCTCCTGCCTCAGCCACCAGAGCAGGTGCACACCATCGTGATCGCCTCTTAGGGTGAGCTGGAAAGTGAACCTGGGCTCCCCACACAGCCTCAGCCTGCCAGGCAGCGGTCAGGCTACGGCGATGCTCCCCGGCCACACGGTGTGGTGTCCACCAGCACACACGACGGTGGCTGGGTCTGTGCTGGTTCTAATTCAGGGTCCTACTCTGGGATATACCCAGGAAGCCGTGTCCCAAGACTTCCCACATACACCCACGTCCCAGGACAATCACTCTACAGTGCGACTTCTACCTGACTTCAGCACCAGTGGCTCTGTCACAAGCTTCCCATTGACGTATGTCTCAGCTCCTTCGCAAGGCTCCAACGTGACCACCACTGAGGGAGGGACAGGGAGGAACATTAGATCCTGGGAGATGGTGGATCATGGTCACAGATCCCCACCTAGCTTTCTCCCAAAACCCACACATGCACCACTGGTCCCACCCCCAGTACCTGTGGGGGTGCCATGGACCCTCTGGTATAGGCAGCACAGGGAAGGAAGAGCAGAAGGAGGGTTAGAGCCCCAGCCACAATTCCCAGAAGCCTCTGCAATGGCTCCTCACTCACCGCACCTTTCCCCACAGTAACTTAGAAAACGAGTACATCTCAGAGGGCTTCACGACTCATACTGAGCTATCCCAGACATCCATTCCTTTCTTTCCCACTGGCATTATCCCTGGCAGGCCTGGATTCTTCCAGCAGGTTCTCAGTCCAACTGTGTCTGATGCATCTTGCAAACTGCCACCTGACTAATCTCAAGCCACAGACAGCATATGACAAGATAAAGTCAACCCAACCCAAACATCCATTGCTCCTTAGTATGAATCACTGGGCCCACTGCTTGGTGGGGATGCATGACACACACGCCTCCTGCCTTGAGGAGCAAGCACTCTGTTGTCACGGAGGGCCCACTGTATCCCAAAGACTCAAGCTCTACAACTTGCCCGGGATGTTGAGCAAGTCATCTAACTTCTCTGACCTTTTATTTTTCCTTTTATTTTTTTTTAAGATATTTTTTTGCTATAGGGAATGTGCACTCGCCAGAAACACAGAAAGAAAGCAGGAAATCACTCCCAGGGGGAATGGCCACACTGCAATCCCTTCTTTTCCATTCCCCTCTCAGGATTGTGGGCATGCATGCACACACACCTGATGTGAGTTATAAGCTGCCGAGCCCAGGACTTGAACCACAGTTGACTACAAGGGAGTCCAACAATATAACCATTATGCCATCTGCTGGTCCCAACATAGTCTTTCTTTCTTTCTTTTTTTCCCAACATAATCTTTCTTTAAAGAGTGGTCGAGGAGCCGACAAATGGCATAGCAGTTACGTAACTGAACTCCCACACAGCCGACCACAGTTCAAGTCCAGATCTAACGGCTTGAAGGTGCACGTGTGTGCATGTGTGTGCCCAAGATCCCAGGAGGAGAATGGAGGAGAAGAGATTGTGGAGTAACCATCCTCCCTAGAGAGTGATTTCTCACTTTCCCTCTTAGATCTCTGTCTTTCTCCCCTGCTAGTGCACAACGTCCGAAGGCAAAAAAAAAAAAAAAAAAACTTAAAAAAAAAAAGTTAAAAAAACAAAAACAAAAACAAAACACCACGCCAGGTGTGTGTGCATGCATGAAGGTTAAAAGACTCAAATAAGTAAATTATAAAATAATAGGCAATCATGAGTTTTTACTATCATTTCTGCTGAAACCGATCGAGAGACAGAGAAACCAGAATGGACTGAAACTGCCAGGCGGAGACAAGGACTAGGGATGCCGTAACAGGACGAAGAGAAGGCTGGAAATAACTGCGTGAGTGCTAACTTCTGAATGAGCACCTGAAGGGAGATTCCAATTCTAACAGGCGGAAGTGAGAGAGAAAAAAGATGATGGGCAGAGAGATGGCTAAAGGTGCCACCATGTGTCCTGGAACAGGAAGGGAAAAAGTGGCAGGACTGGGGACGAATGACTCCAGTGGGCACCAGCCACTTCATCTTCACTTCCTTATTTCCCACCATGCCCCCAAATTCATTCACTGACTCCACAAATCTACTGCACCTCTACTAACACACCAGGCACTATTTTATTAGATCTGAGAAGTACAGTGGAGAGAAAACCAAAATTCCTGTAGTCACAGAGCTTACCTTTGGCTGGTAAAACAGATAATAAACAAGATAACCTAAAGTTATTGGACCCTAGTCATTTCCTTAAAGGAGGTAACGTAAAATTTTCTCTAAAAGAGGGGACAGGTGTCGTGGAGGGAAAATGGGGCCAGTTGAGAAGAGATGACTGCTCCAGCCTGGCCAGGAAAGTCTCTTCCTTGTCCTTGAACCCATGACAACCTGGCAGCCCAGGGCAGACCTCAGCACAGTTCTGCCATTTCTTGTCATTCTGTGTGATGGTCTTGGGCAAATTTCCTAACCCCTGAGAGACCCAGGGTAGATGGTTAGTAAACACTATTCTTCTACAACCAGACCTCCTTCACACTGCCTGTCCCCTCTGCCTATCTCTAATTGAGTCTTAGGTCTGCTATAAGAACAAAGGTCCAGGGGGCCAGCAGGTGGCATGGTGGTTAAAGGCACTGGACTCCCACATGGCTAACTGCAGTTCGCGTCCCAGACCTGGCAGCTTCCTTTCTCACTTTCTCTCTTCCTCTCTGGTCAAATTAAAAGAAAGAAAGAAGGAAGGAAGGAAGGAAAGAAAGAAAGTTAAATAAAAAATAATTATTTAACAAAAAAAGAACAGATGGGGGCCAGCGGTAGCATGGTGGTGGTGAAGGTTGCTGACATTACCACATGGTTGAACCAATGGTTTGAGTACTGGACCTAGTGACTTGCTTTCTCACTTTCCCTCTCTCTGTGTGTGTCTCTCTCTGGTCAAATTAAAATAAATGAATGAATAGATAAAATTAAAAAAAAAAAAACAAAAAAAAAACAGAGGTCAAGAGCCAGCAGATGGCATGGAAGTTAAGGCAGCTGAATCCCCACAAATGGCTGTGTGATTTAAGTCCTAGATCCAGCAGGTTGAAAAACACGCTAGCGGGATCAGCAGGTGGCATCGTGGTTAGGGCACTGGACACTCCCATATGGCCAACCACGGTTTGAGTCCTGGACCTGGCAGCTTGCTTTCCATCTCTTTCTCTTTCTCTCTCTCTGCGTCACTCTCTGGTCAAATTTAAATAAATAAATAAATTTTAAAAGATTAAAATTACCAAAAAAAAAAAAAAAAAGAAAAGAAAGAAAAAGAAAAACACACTAGTATGTGTGCGTGCATGTCCAAAACCCTGAAAGGAAAATGGAGATGGGATTGCAGTGTGGCCATCTCTGCTGCGGGATGATTTCTCACTCTCTCTCCCACCCCCAGATGGCCCTGTGTGTTTCTGGCAAGCGTTACACACCCTATAGCAAAAAAAGACAAAAGAACAGAGCTCCAGGTGCACTAAACCTTTACAGCTCCATCCTTTGGAACATTGCTGCCTCTACTGTGACTGGTTTAACAATCTTGTGCATGTCCGCCATCTCCCCAAACACTGTGAGTGCCCTGACGGTGGGCTTGCTCTGTGGGCCTACTAGGGCTTTGATATCTTCCCCAGGTCATGGCTTGAGGTGACCACAGAAGAGGAACTTGGCAATAACTCACTGAGCAGAACCAATTCAGCAGCTTTCAGCCTGAAATGCCGGAAACATTTGCTGCCGCTGGGTACTTGAAGCACCCAGAACAACTGCCTTTAATCTGCTGACCCTGAACCACATTGAAACCCAAAAGGCATGTCTTAAACCTGACTGCGAGTCACACAACAGTGTCTTTTCTTACTTTTAAAGATATGCTGACCAAGCATGCCCCAAAGCCCTGCCCCTCAAAAGCATCAGGCTAGGTACTCATAGGCACAGAGCACGGGATCTAAGTTGATGGCATACACACTGTCCTTCCCTGCCCAACTCCTCCCACAGAGCTCAAGGTCATCAGGAGTATACCCAAATTATTATTTTTTTTTTGAAGAGGTTTTTGCTATAGGGCGTGTGCGCTCGCCAGAAAGACAGAGAGAGACAGAGAGACAGAAAGCGAGAAATCACCCCCCCGGGGGGGATGGCCACGCCGCAATCCCTTCTCCTCCATTCTCCTCTCGGGATCTTGGGCACTCATGCACACGCGCCCGGCGTGAGTTTAAGCCACTGGGTCCGGGACTTGAACCGCAGTCGACTACGTGGGAGCCCAGAGACATAGCCATCACGCTAACTGCTGGTCCCTGATTTTTTTTTTAAAGGACTAAACAAAGACCTACCCTGTGGTCTAGTGATTAAGAGAGCAGGATCACACATGGCCAACTGCATAGTTTGAATCTCAACCCTGGAGGCTTGAAGAACATGCTGAGTGTGTGTGAGTGCATGCCCAATATCCAGGCAGGACGGAGAAGTGAAAGAGCAGAGGTTGGGGCGTGACTACACCTCATCGGGGGATACTTTCTCCCTCTCTGTCTCTGGCAAGTGCATGTGCCCTTTGGTAAATTAAACAACAAAACAGAACAGAACAGAACTAGTAACCTCAAAAATACTCCCTGAATGGTACAAATGTTGCTGATATGTCAGAGCAGCTACTACCTTCACCCTTAGGATTTGTGAGTTCTAAAAGCTTTTTCTCTATGGTCATGTGAGGGTTGAAGTCTCTGAAAGTTGTTTTTTTTTTTTTAAAGAAAGATTTTTGCTATAGGGCACGTGCGCTCGCCAGAGAGACAGAAAGCGAGCCACCCAGAAGGGATGGCCACGCTGCAATCCCTTCTCCTCCATTTTCCTCTTGGGATTTTGGGCATGCATGCACATGGAATGAGTTTTAAGCTGCTGAGTCCAGGACTCGAACATCAGATGACTAAATGGGAGTCCAGTGCTGTAACCATTGATCTCAAAGTGTCTGAAAATTTTAAAACCACCAAGACACATGGCCTGCTAACTCTCAGCAACCTCTGTGGTCATAGCTAAAGAGAAGAAAAGCAGGGTTTTCACAGAGATAAATTCAGATATCCCACTGAAATGAATACAGATTTTCATTAAAAATGATCACAGTCGGGACCAGCAGTTGGTGTAATGGCTAAGTCACTGGACTCCCATGTGGTCGACCACAGTTCGAGTCCCGGACCCGGTAGCTTAAACTCACGCCGGGTGCGTGTACATATGTGCGCAAGATCCTGAGAGGAGAATGGAGGAGAAGTGACTGCGCGTGGCCATCCTCCCCAGGGATTGAGTTCTCACTTTCTGTCTCTCTTTCTTTCTGGCAAGTGCACGTGCCCTATAGCAAAAACCTCTCAAAAATAAATAAATAAATAAATAAGATCACAGGGCAGGGACCAGCAGATGGCGTGGTGGTTAAGGTGCTAGACTCCCATATGGACAACTGCAGTTCAAGTCCCAAACCTGGTAGCTTGCTTTCTCACTTTTTCTATCTCTTATCTCTCTTGTGAGCATGCAAGCCCAATAGTAAATTTTTTAAAAACAATAAATAAAATGAAATAAATCTATCTTTTTTAAGAGTTTTTTTTTTTTTTTTTCCCTTTGCCTTAGGGTGCATGTGTTCTCCGGAGAGAGAGACAGAAACAGTGAGAGGGAAAGTGAAAAATCCTCAAGAAAGGCAGGATCTCCTCTTCACCAAAATCCTACCCTCTGCCCTGCAACAGTGACCTGTTTCTGTCTCAGGACCCTTGCCACCCCCTTGCCACGATCTAAGAGCCTGCACTCTCAGAGTGGGCACAGAGACAGGGCCGTTGGCACTCCCCAACCCACACGTATGAGCTCCAAGTCCTCTGCGGGTAAGGCCACATCCCCTCTTGATATGGCTGCAGTCCCAGGCCTCCATATCAGTGTGTTCATAGAACAGAGACTGGTCTCTCACCCTGTCTGGCCACTCCTCCCTCACCCCCTCGCCATTACCTTCCCCATCCGGCTGAGGGATGCTCTGGAACAGACAGTGTTGCTCTCGAATGAACTGCCCGGTCAGCTTGATGTCCACATCTACCTGGCCAACCCTGGGGAAGCAATGGCCAACGTGCCCTGAGCGCAGGCCAGACATTTGCCAAGCCCCTCCTAAATGAGTTCACCCACCTCCACGGGCCGAGCATAGTTATTCCCATCTCGCAGATGAGAAAGCTGAGGCTCAGGGAGCTGAAGTAACTTGACAAGCTCATGCAGCTGGGCAGTGGTAGGGCTGGGTTATGAGCCCAGGTCTGCCTAACTCCAAAGTCCGTGTTTAGTCACCCTGTTGTGCTCAAAGGGGAAAAGTGCCCATAGCGATAGGCACCCTCAGCCATGGGCCTCCCCTCCCACACATCCCAGGGCTGATCACCCTGAGGGCTCACTCCCTACCCACAGCAATCATCAAAGACAACCACAAACTCCTTTCGTAGGAGGAGAAGGGGCACTCCCACCCCTTTAACTACAGGAGACACCAAGCCCCAGGGCTTTGTAAGATCAGCCAGGGAAGTCACCTGCCCTCACCCAAAGCCTGCCATGGGGTGGCCCCAACAATGTGGTGCCATGGCCACACTGTCCTCCTCCTTCCCCAGGGAGGTCCATGGCAATAGCACTAGAGGCTAAGAATGCAGTGGTCAAAGCTTCCTACCCACTCTTCTGCCTAGTAAATCAGAAGCCATCCCCACAAGTGCTGGATGGGTTTGGTCCCACCAGGTATGTCTTGCCCTAATCAAATTGGTGGGTGGAAGCAGACAGCCATGAGCAGCAGGCAGGCTCAGCAACTGTTCAAAAGCCAGGGAACAATTAGGGCTGTCCAGAGATGAGAGGTCCCACTAGTGACCACCAGACAGGGAGCGGCCAATGTGGCAGTTCCTCTGCAGCCACACCCCTCAAGGAGCCATCCCTCTGGCTGCTGGCTACACGCTACCTGGTGATGCCGTCTTTGATGTGGTACAGCAGACATTCGGACATCAAGGGGTCTTCGTTCAGGTTCACCAGGTGGGGAGTCTGAGGAGGAAGAAGGGAAGGTGAGGGGAAGCCTCCCGAGAGCCAACCAGGGGTGTGGTGGAGGCAGAGAGGGCAGGAGCGTGGGCAGACACGCCTGCCGCCCCACTCTCGGAGCATGCCCACCCTCCTTGCAGCCGGCAGCCCCACTTCTCACACCGACAGCATTCCCCTTATATGAGGGCCACCACCCATCCACTCCCTCCCAGGTCTGCAACCCTTCCCAAGGCCCCATCTCTTCAGAGGCACCTTGTGCCAACAGGCTCCCTGAGATTCTGCACTCTCCCTCCATGTTCCCTCTGTCCCTGGGTGCCACCATTTCTTCCCTCAGAGTGTATCTTGCAACTTCCAGAGAGTAAGGGAGGAGACTGAGTGAGGGGGCTGGTACCTCCCACCTTTCATTACACCTTACATTTCCGGTGAGCACAGATTACTCATATAATTACAACTTGAAAATAAGAACCGTCACTTCAATTTAAAAGCAAATGAAACAAAGTCTGTTTCTCACACCCGACTTCGACTTTTTCCTGTCTACTGCCCCCTCTGGGCGTTGGACTTAGGCCAGAGTCACTGCAGCACTGACACAGAGCAGACCCTGCCCAAAGCCCCCTGTGGGCTGGCTATGAATACCCACCCCCCTGCACTGAAAACCCCACCTAGGCCTCCCCACAACAGCTTTATCCTGACTGTTTTCTGTTCTGACACCCTGTCCTCCCCAGGCATGAAGCTCTGGATAGTACACAACCCTTGTTCCCTTCATCTCCCTCAAGCTGTTGGCTGCCACTGCCCCCATCTGTCCAGTCCACCTCCTTGCACTACTCCAGCTCAGACCTGACTGATTTCTGGACATCTCCACAGATCTCCCAGCTTCCTGCCATACCACACTGTGGCCACATCACTGCTTCCCCTGCTCCCCGGAGACTTCTCCATTACTGCCTGCCTTGCCCAGTGCTTTTTTTTTTTTTTAAGGTTTTTGCTATAGGGCGCACATACTCACTGGAGAGGGACAGAGTCAGAGAGAGAAAGTGAGAAATCACCTCCCAGGGAAGATGGCCATACAGCAATCCTTTCTCCTCCATTCTCCTCTCAGGATTCTGGGCATGCATGTGCCCATATCCAGCATGATTTTTAAGCCACCAGGTCTGAGACGTGGACCGTGGTCAGTCATGTGCAAGTCCAGCTCCTTAACTACCACGCCACCACCTGCTGGCCTGCCCCTGCTTTTTACCTGATATCCCCGGGTCTCCTCCAAGTCAGGGCCTCAGCCTACCCACTCAGGCCCCTTTTGTGGGCCCCTCTCCTGCTCTTTGCTCCTGCCCAGCAGGACGGAGAGCACTCGCTCCAGAAGAGACCTCCTATGTCCCTGACTGCCTGGGGCTGAGCTGGTCCTCAGCCTGGTACAGCCTCCCTCCCTGCCCCACCCCCAGCCCACTTGTCAAAATCACTCACTTCTTCACATCCCTCAGTCTATCCCTCAGTTTGTCCTGAGTGCCACTTACTCCATGAAGCTTTCCTAAGACTTCTAATTGAACTCCTGCCTCTGCCCTCCAAGAACTTTACTGTGGGTTTTCTATGCATGAGACCGGAGAGAGGTGCTGGGCAGGACACAGAGGTGAGCCAAACTCAGACACTGATGCTGTCAGTCAGGAAGCCATTGTCAACTCAGGGAAGTAAGACGGTGTGGAAGGACCAGCAGATGGCCTAACAGTTACGTCACGAGACTCCCACCAGACCCTGTGGCTTAGAACTCAGGCCAGGCACATGTGCATGGGTATCCAAGATACCAGGAGGAGAATGGAGGAGAAGGGATTGTGGCATGGCCATCCCCCTTGGGGCGTGATTTCTCATTTTCTGTCTCTATGGCGAGCGCACACTCCTTATAGCAAAAGTATCTCTACAAACAAACAACAACAACAAAACCCTGGTGTGGAAACATCAACACAAGTGGGGAACGAGTATCTCATGGGGAGTTTCTAATCTTCTCATACCCTGGCTTAGATCACTGTCCGTTCATTTGTCCGAGGAAGTCACTGAATTCTGGGAAGAACTCACATGTAGGAGGAACAGTGTGAAGAACTGTGAGGCAGGGGGCAACCAGGAGGACTCTGGGAAAGGCACCATGGGCTCTGGTTTTAGAGGATAAGAGGGCATGGACATATAGAAGGAAGAGCCTCCTAGGTGAGAGGAGGTCTAGGGGAGAGCACAGGGTGTAGGGGAGAACAGCCAGCGGAGGCCTGAATCTCTCTGGGACCTGCCCCTGAACAGGTGGAACCCAAGGCTGTGCCCAGTATGGATACAATGTGCATCCCTGTGTCTAACACTCCACCAGGCACCCCAACAACTGCTGTTGCAACAGTGCTCCCAAGGGACACTCAATGTCCCCTCCCTGCGCTGCAATGTCAGGTCTGTTCTGGGACTGACAAACACTGATGGGCTCCAGGAGCAGAAAGTGATCTGTCCCTGGGGAGAGGGGACATGATTTGGGGCAGTGCCTTTCGATTTCTGTTCAGTCCTGGAATTCTTTGTTCAAATGAAACCTTATCTAGAAGCCCAGGATGCCAAGCAGATAAGCAGGGAGCCACTCTGGCCCAGACAGGGGGTGGGGAACCCAGAGCCTGGTCCTCTTCTCCCTGCCCCCAACTCGGCCTCTGAGAGGAAGCTCAGAGCCAGGTTTGAGAGTCCTTAGGCCTGGTACTGGAGGTCCTGGCAAGAAGGTCTAAGAAAAACTTCATCCTGGGACCCAATTCCCCTTCTGACTGTGCCGAGGATGGAGTTGTCCCCAACAACCCTCTTTATGCTGTGATTCTAACAGTTCTCTCTGCTGAAAGATATGTGTTTTTTCACCCCCGAGGGGATGGCAACACTGCAATCCCTTCTCCTCCAATCTCCTCTCGGGATCTTGGGCATGCACGCACATGTACCTGGTATGAGTTCAAGCCATCAGGTACAGGACTCGAACCGTGGTCAACTACATGGGAGTCCAGCGACATAGCCATTATGTCATCTACTCGTCCCAAGACACATACCTTTTAAACTATGAGAATAGGTCCATCCTTACCACCTTGAAGAAAATGCAAGGGTGGGGACCAGCAGTTAACGTAATGGCTATGTCGCTGGACTCCCATGTAGTCGACCGCAGTTCATGTCCCGGACCCAGTGGCTTAAAACTCACGTCGGGCACGTGTGCATGCGTGCCCAAGATCCCGAGAGGAGAATGGAGGAGAAGGGATTGCAACATGGCCATCCCCCCTGGGGGGTGATTTCTCGCTTTCTGTCTCTCTGTCTCTCTCTGTCTGGCGAGCACACGCGCTCTATAGCAAAAACCTCTCCAAAAAAAAAAAAAAAAGAAAATGCAAGAGTGGACTACTCTAAGATACCTTTTTATGTTGTTTTAAATTTGCCAGAGGGTGAATGTGCTCACCACCGACAGAAAGACAGAGAGATAGAGAAAGGAAGAAAATACCCTTCTCACAGGGTATAGGCACATAGCAATCCCTTCTTCACTTCCTCCTTTCAGGATTTGGGGCAGGCACACACATGCACCTGGTATGTTTTTCAAGCCACCACAGCCAGAATTTGAACCACATGAGTCGTCCATTTGGGATTTGGCTGCCTCAACCACAGAGCTGGCCCTCTATCACACCAATTTTACTGAACACATTGGCAAAGATCAAAAAGTCTGATAATGATAAAGCCAGGATATTGCAAAGGGTAAGGAAAATACAACCATTTCAACATCTGCTCTTGTGAGTACAAATTGGCATAGTTATAATCATCAGAGGACACTTCGGTACTACAGAACAAAATTTTAAATGACTACTATTTGACCCGAAATCTCCACTTCCAGGAACCTGTCCTACAGACAACAGGCCTGTTTTTAAGGCTATCCATTTTTTTTTTCTTTTTTTGGAGAGATTTTTGCTACAGGGCATGTGCGCTCACCGGACAGAGAGAGACAGAGAGATAGAAAGTGAGAACTCACCCCCAGGGGAGATGGCCACGCCGCAATCCCTTCTCCTCCATTCTCCTCTTGGGATCTTGGGCACGCACGTACACGTGCCCGGCGTGAGTTTTAAGCCACCGGGTCTGGGACTCGAACCGCGGTTGACTATGTGGGAGTCCAGCAACATAGCCATTACTGCTGGTCCCAAGGTTATCCATTTTATATTGTTTATAATATGGAAAAATGGGAAACAACGTAAAGGTTAATCAGTAAGAAGCTGGTTAAATTATCCTGCATCAGGCTGGCAGGTGGTATGGTGGTTAAAGGCACTGGATTCCCACATTGCAATCACAATTTGAGTCCTGGACCTGGCAGCTTGCTTTCTCACTTTTCTTTTCTCTGTCTATCTGGTCAAGTTGAAAATTAGTAAGAACAAGGATTAGCAGTTGGCATAATGGCTATGTCGCTGGACTCCCATGTAATTGACCACAGTTCGAGTCTGGACCCGGTGGCTTAAACTCATGTGCGTGTGTGCTGAAGATTCTGAGAGGAGGAAACCAGCAGTTAGCATAATGGCTATGTCGCTGGACTCCCACGTAGTCGACCATGGTTCACGTCCTGGACCCAGTGGCTTAAAACCCACGCCGGGCACGTGTGCGCGCGTGCCCAAGAACCCAAGAGGAGAATGGAGGAGAAGGGATTGCGGCGTGACCATCCCCTCTGGGGGGGCGTGATTTCTCGCTTTCTGTCTCTGTCTCTCTCTGTCTGTCTGGCAAGCGCACACGCCCTATAGCGAAAACCTCTCCAAAAAAAAAAACAAAACAAAAAAAAGATCCTGAGAAGAGAATGGAAGAGAAGGGATTGAGGCATGGCCATCCTCCCTGGGTATTGATTTCTCACTTTCTGTCTCTCTGTCTCTCTGTCTTTCTGGAGAGCACATGCGCCCTATAGTAAAAGAAAAAAAAGAAAAAAGAAACTCTCAAAAAAAGAAATGGAATTAAATAAATAAATAATTCTTAAGGAAAAAAATTATCCTGCATCTACACAATGAAATATGCTGATACCATGAAAAAAAGCAAAGTAACCTTTAAAATAAGGTATGTACCCACTGTTATTAAAAAGACAGGCCATCCTATGTGCATATATGTGCAATTACATACATAAAATGCATGCCTGTACAGGTGTAGGCAATCTATGGAAAAACACCTTAGGAACTGATAATAGATAGTATCTGGCTGGGGAACTTGAGGATGAGGAGGAAGGAGGCTTCCTTTCCACATTATACACTATTTACTACCAGGCACACAACACTAATGAGAAGAATGTATTTCTTTTCTTTTTTTTTTTTTTTCACTATGAGACAAAAATATATACATTTTTTTCTTCTATTTTTGGAGACATTTTTGCTATAGGGCATGTGCACTCGCCAAAAAGAGAGACAGAAAGCGAGAAATCACCCCCCCCAGGGGGGATGACCACGTCACAATCCCTTCTCCTCCATTCTCCTCTCGGGATCTTGGGCACGCACGTATACGCACCTGAGTTTAAGGCACCGGGTCCAGAACTCAAACCGCAGTCAATTACATGGGAGTCCAGCGACACAGCCATTATGCCAACTGCTGGTCCCGAGAAAAGAATATATTTTAAGAAAGGCGCCATTGGGCAATACTGTCATTGTGTGAACGTTAGAGTATACTTACACAAACCTTAGGTGGCATGGCCGACTACACGCCTGGGCTGTATAGTATACTGCCTATTCCTCCACAATCACACAGAAGGCCTATCACTACCAAAACATCATTATGTGGTGCACGAAATGTTCTTTTTGATATGTATTACAAGAAAAACTAAAACGAAACGAGAGGGGCCAACAAATGGCATGGTGGTTAAGGTGGCTGGACTTCTACACAGCAGACCAGTTCGAGTCCCACACCCGGCAGCTTGAAATACATACTAAGTGCATGTCCATACATGCCCAAAACCCCAGGAGGAGAATGGAGGAGAACTGATTACAACATGGCCATCCCTCCAGGGGGATATGATTTCTTTTTTCTTTTTAATAAAGAATTATTTTATTATTTATTTATTTATTTTTTTAATTCAACCAGAGAGAGAGAGAGAGAGAAAGTGAGAAAACAAGCCACCAGGTCTGGGACTTGAACCACAGTTGGCCATGTGGGAGTCCGGTGCCCTTAACCACCACATCTGCTGGCCCCAGGGGTATGATTTCTTACTTTCCCTCTTACTGTCTCTCGGGGAGCACATGCCCCATGGCAAAGACTTTAAAAAAATATAAAAAGAAAGAAAGAAACAAGAAACCTCCTCCTAGCTTTAGTACACGGCATCCCTACTACTTCAGGAAAGGAACACCCACGCCATCAGTTTCTGCACCCCCTTCTGCCTTTCTCCCATCCACTGTGGTTGGAAGGGCCTCCAGGTATAGGCACCCACCAAGAAGTGGCTGAAAGCCAAAAAGAGCCCTCTGCAGCCATTCATCCCCCAGATGTGACTAGGTCCCAGAAGGGTCTAACTCCCACAGAAAGACCCGAAAGATCTAGGTACCCAGCCCCAAACCAGGCCCTGAGCCATCCACCCATAGCGCTTACTCCCTCACTGCAGCTTGCACCAGGCAAGGCAAAGCTCTGTCATCTTTTCAGAACGGGGTTCAATGATCCTGCTTGCTGTCTTCCACATGGATCGAACCTTACGAAATAGAGAGAAGCCACATTCCAGTAACCTACCCCCTCCTCCAGGCAGCTTCCATTGTCCAGAGCAACCAGAGCACACTGTACCTGACTTAGGGCCCAATCTTATTCTTTGTACCACGGACCAGACAGGCTTGGCTGGTTCCCCTGTGGACTGGAAGTTCCTGCTCTGCTCAGACGGGCCCCCACATCGTCCCTTCATCGGTATGCACAGGTACAGCCGTATCAGACAACCAGCGCCCTGATTGGTCGGTCCCCTTGCAGCTGTTACTAAATATTTTCTGTCATTCCAGCCTCCAGCTGAGCCTGACCACTCTTGCTCTGCTCTCTTCCTCTCAGCGGAGGTTTACCGGGCACCTGTGACCTAGCAGGCACGTCAAGCACAGGCATGTCCCGCTCGCCTCGCACAGACCGAGTCTGTTTAGCCTCTTGCTGTCCCTATTCCTCTCTACCCACTGAGCCCTGTTCATCACTCAGGCTCCACTTCCCATGCCACTTTCTTCAGGCCACACCGATGATCTACAACCAACCTGCGCTGCACTTACAATTGTCGCCACAGCACTCCTCCTCTAATGCCTTTGCAGGCTTGTCTCCCCTAGTTTTCCTTTTAAAGGGTATATTTTTTTGAATAGGTAACATAAAAAATGGAAATGAGACAAAAGCACGTACTGTGACTAAATCTCTAGCCAACCAACCTCCAATTTCCCAGTTTTCCCTCTCCTGAGAAAAAAACCACTATAACCAGTTTCTTTATAAATCCAGATAAATTCCACACATGAACTCACATACACGGGTGTGTGTTAGAGAGATTAGACTCTAAGGAGCTCTTATAATCCCCTAAGGGCAGAGATCCTGCCGTCCTCCCATGGTCCCTGGAGTCCTAGGCCACAGGCACTTAAAGAGCACTGGACTCAGGCTGACTGTCAGAGGGAGGGCGGGACAAAGCAGGGATGACTGGACAACACAGAGGAGGTGATAACGGAGGGGACAACGACGATGCCGGACAAGTCAGAGACTTCAGAAGGAGAGACTAGGGTTAGAACTCACTACCCCGCCACCTCTAATGCATCTCTAAGCATCTAGAGCTCCCTCGGCATAGAGCTCCCTCGGCGTTCTCCCCGGATCCTTCACTCACCTTCTTTGGAGAGAAGACACCCACAGTTCCTCCGTCCTCCCGGACAGCTACCCCCATCTCAGCCAGCAGTGCTTCTCTGTGGGCAGAGAAGATGTCAGTCGCCACAACCACCTTCCCTGCAGGGCCCAGCTGTCCTCCCCAGCCTCCCACTCCTCTCCTTCCAGACTCTAGCTGTCAGCCCTGATGGAAAACTCGCACCTTTCCATCCTCAAGGCTTCTGTCTTGCGCAGCTTCTCCTCCCAGGTCTCATTCAGCTCAGCTATAATCTTCTCTGTCTCCTGGAGGCACAAGGACAAGCAGAGATCAGGACGGTCCAGCACAAGCACCCACCAAGGGGACCATACTACTTCTGGGATTCTTCCTCCTCTTCAATCCCGGTTTGGAGAAATGACCTCCCATAGGCCACCAGACCTTGCCAGCTCCAGCTTCCCACCTGCAGCCTCTCCATGGCCTCTTCAGGCCCAATCTGGGGCTCAGCACTGGGAGAGAATGATGGCTCCAGCTCCCCATTATGTGCTGGGGGAGATGAAGGTGAAGCTGGGGCAGGGGGAAATGACACGGCTGGCAGAGCACCTTTTGGACTCCCCTCTTCCACCTTCAGGCCTGGGAGGGAGAAAGAGGCAAAAGAACAAAGCTAAGGAAAAATGGAGAAGCCAGGAACTTGGCAAAGGACCCATCTATAAGAACATCAATAGATATCTGATCAATCCCCAACAGGCAAGGAGCCCTCCTAAACAGTCTGACCCATTTCCTCCGTTTCCACTTGTACCCACAAATGGAGCACTCATAATTAAATGAGGCGGCAAGTTCTTTCCACCATTATTTGTCTTGCACTGTCAGAAAATTCTTAGCTTTCTTGGAGCCAGTGTGCGGTGGCCAAGGGGCCTCCCTGAGCTGCCCCTTCCCAGAAATTCTACCTCCCAGAGCAGAGGCTGAGAGCCCCTGAGCCATCAGCAGTTCCCGTAGCCGGGCCACCTCCTCCTGCAGCTCTCTGATCAGCCGGGCATTAGGGTCCTCGTTGATGACAGCATTGCAGCGGATCTGCTTGGTGCGATCGGCATACCTGGGGAGGAGAGAAGACTGGGACTGTTGAGGCCCACGCATAGGGGCCCTTGATCTGCTGCTGCCCATTTTTCTCTCTTCCTCCCTGGTCTCCAGATATCATGACGGGGAAACAGTAGACAGCGTAATGATTACATCGCTGGATTCCCACATAGTAGACCACAGTTCGAGTCCTGGACCCGGTGGCTTAAGACTCACACTGGGAGGGTACCAGCAGGTGGTGTGGTGGTTAAGGCGCTGGATACTCCCACATGGTCAACCATGGTTCAAGTCCTGGACCTGGCGGCTTGCTTTTTCACTTTCTCTATCTCTCACTCTCTCTTTCTCTGGTCAAATTAAGATAAATGAATGAATAAATAAAATTAAGTAATTCTTTAACAACAACAACAACAAAAAACTCACACTGGGCACATGTGCCCAAAATCCTGAGAGGAGAATGGAGGAGAAGAGACTGTGGTGTGGTCATCCCCCCCCAGGGAGGTGATTTCTCACTTTCTGTCTCTCTTTCTCTCTGGCGAGCACATGTGCCCTATAGCAAAAATCTCTTTCTCTAAAAAAAAAAAAAAAAAAGAAAGAAAGACATAATGACAGGGCTGGAGGTCTACCCTATCTCATAGGCAGGACCCTAGTAACCAAACTCTGAGCTCCTGGCACTTTTTTTTTTTTTTTTTTCCAGTTTTGCAACAGGGCCCAATTGCTCTCCAAAGAGAAATAGAGACAGAGACAAGAGGGGAAAGTATGAGGATGGGGTGGCCACACCACAATCCCTTCACTATTTTCCAACTAGGATTCTAGGCACGCATGCACATGTGCCTGGTGTGTTTTTCAAGCCACCAGGTCCAAACCAGTCAGCCACTGGGGATCCAGCCTCCCTAACCACCATGACACTGGCTGGCCCCACTCCTGGCATACTCTGTATGCTGCCCATCCCTGACAGAGCTGGAAGTCCCACCTGAGGGTGCTGAGAGTCTCCTCATAATTGATGTCAGCAGGGCTCAGGGCTGCAATCATTGCTGTGCGTGAGTTCCCACCTGTGAATGGAGAGGATAAAGCTTTAGCTGAGCTGGATCCTAAGAAAAGACAGACTGGCACATGGGGTCAGGGGAGCCTCAGGGCCCTGCAGGAATCTGACATAGTTGCGATCTAGGGAGAGTGAAGCTAAGAACTATGAGACTAACCATGAAATCTGGTGGATGGGAAGGGAAAGGCAAAGGTCAGGGAGAGATCAGGTATCTGTGGGACAGACACAGTCAATGGGAGGGAGATGAGGTCAGCAGTGGGTGTGAGATGAGGTCAGCAGTGGGTGTGAGATCAGGGAGAGGTCATAGGTGTCGGGTCAGTGAGGCCCTTGGTTTGGCAGGGAGGGTGTAGCCATTTTTTCAACATTAGGAAATCGTCAAAGGATTGTTCTCTGGGTCAGGAAGAGAGTCAATGGGACAATGGGGATTTGGGATTTTAAGAGTGACAAGAAGATTTGTCAGACATATCAGAGGTAGTTAGTGGGGTGATGGCAGAGTCAGAAAAGAGAAAGGAAAGCTCCTCACCCAAATTCTCCTTGAGCAGCCAGGTGAGCACAGAGTCTCTGTAAGGGATAAAATCTGACTTCCGCTTCTTTGATTGCTAGGGGATAGAAGAGGTATGGAAGTTAGAGTGGGTCACTCCCTTCCCCTCCTTTCCTGAGCCCCTTCTCTTCCCAACCCCAGGTCTCACCATATCCGCAAGGGCTGAGATCACCTTCCCTAGAGTAGTCAGAGACTTATTGATATTGGCACCTTCCTGGAAAGGGATGAGGAATGTGGGGATGAGACCCTCCTCTTCTGATCAATTTATTTCCCTTCTTCCTCTCCCCAACCAGAGACGCAGGTTAGAATCAGCAATTCTATGTGCAGCCCCCAGCACTGTCACCCTTCTGACCCTTTAAAGTCCCCTCACCTTTAGACGCATGCCCCGGGCCCCTGAGGAATCGGCCCGCTCACTCCCAGCAAGGTCCACCAAACTGATCTTACTGACCTGGGTTCAGAGAAAGAGGCAGGAGGTGATGGGACCAGCAAATCAGGGAGTACCTGGCAGGAACTGGGGTGATTATCAAGGGCTAGAGAAAGCCAAGAGGGGTGGGAACCAGCAGTTAGCATAATGGCTATGTCACTGGACTCCCACGTAGTCGACTGCGGTTCGTGTCCCGGACCTGGTGGCTTAAAACTCACGCTGGGTGCATGTGCGTGCGTGCCCAAAATCCCGAGAGGAGAATGGAGGAGAACGGATTGCGGCGTGACCATCCCCCTTGGGGGGTGATTTCTCGCTTTCTGTCTCTCTCTGTCTGGCGAGCGCACGCATCCTATAGCAAAAACCTCTCCAAAAGAAAAAAAAAATAGAGAAAGCCAGGAGGGGACAAGAGAAGGCAGGAGGAAGTAAAATAAATCAAGACAGTAATGAGGAGTTGGGTACTCATTCATTTCTTCATCTGTAAACAGTTATAGGACCACTGTGTGCCAGGACAGAGGACAGTGTGGGGTTAAACTCTGGCCCCGAGAACACTAAGGACAAACACTAAGCACACAGAGATTATAGCACACTGACCTGATGGAGAAGCACAGGGAGCCATGGCATGGACCCAAGCCCCTTCTATCACATCACAGTCCCTGTTACGGAGAGTAGGGGAGGAGGTCTCACCTTCTCTGAGTCCAGCCCCGTGAGCTGGTCATGGCAGCGCTGAGTGAAAACAATGGTGAAGACGGCATGGGATCGGCTGCTGGTCTCGTTCATGTTGGTGGCGGCCACAGTCCTGGTAAAAAAAGGGAGCAGTCACTGGGTCCTGCCCATCACCTTCCCCACGTGGGCTCCCTTCCCCTCCACTGTCAGCCTGCCTCACCGCGCCTTATTCCCACAGTCCATGAGGTCGGCAATGTCTGCATAGGAGGTCACGGCCAATTTAGACAGGTCCTGTACGTAGGGGCCCAGGATGGGGTGCTCCCGGACCCGCAGAGAGCCCCGACTCTTGGGGTTCAATAGGTCTCGTACCCGCTCACAATAGATCTCCATATAGCTCACCTAAGGAGCAAATGAGAAGTAACAAAGCTAGAAGAATTAACAAAATTTAACCTGAACTCCACCAGACCAAACAGAGTTAACTGCAGCTCATGTACACCAGGCATGGTGCTAAACACCTCACATGTGCTGGCTCACTGATCTTTCCAACAACCCTAGGAGATGGGTCTGAACATTGGCACAGAGCTGCGTGCAGGAGCTGAGGGATGGAATCATTTGCCCAAGGTCACAGTTAGTAACTGGCAGAGTCAGGATTAGATTCCAATTGTCTGACTGCAGAGACACCCTCAGTGACTTTTTTCTTTAGATTTTTGCCATAGGGTACATGCAGTCATCAGACAGAAAGAGAGAGTGAGCAAGTACCCCAGGGGGGCCACACCAAAATCCCTTCTCCTTCATTCTCCCCTGGGGATTTTGGGCATGCATGCACACGCACCCAGCATCCTTTTCAAGTCACCAGGTCCAGGACTCAAATTGTGGACGTGGCTATTTGGGATCTAACACCTTAACTACCATGCCACCTCCTGGCACAACTGCCCTCAGTCTTAATCCCACGACTCTCCTGCCTCCCTTCCCAGGGATACAGATTCCTCCCTACCACCTGCCATCAAGACCAGGGCTTACCTCTACAGAATAGGATAGCTGAGTACTCTGGTTCTCATTAACACGAGAGAAGAGGTCCTCACAGAGCTGCAGGAGGACACGGAGAAGCACAGAGAAGCTCTTGTTCACAATGCAGCCACAGTACCCTGCCCTAAGCAAGGCCTCATCCTAAGGGACTCCACTGAACTGATTTTTGTACAGTTAATATCCTGCCCATGGTACACAAGCTTGTAGGGGAACAACACTCACAGATAAAGTTAAAACAAAGTAAAAGAGTAATAAGTGGTAAAACCAAGGCTCAAACTCAAGGCTCTCTAATTGTCAAAGCCTTAGCTCTTTTCACTCTTGTCGTCTTTGGTCAGGGAAAAGAGCTGGTGTGCAGGCTGCAGCCAAACCCCTATCTCCGATTACATCCCCTGACGCTAATGGCCTTGGAGGGCCAGCTCTTTGCACCATAGTCTTTAGACTTCTGCCCTTCTTCCCCTGGGGGACAGGTAAAGATGCTCCTGCCCTGGTCGCCTGGCCAGTCCTGGGCGTGTACCTGGGGCACTATCCCTTGCTGCCCTGGCTCTTGCCGCCCCATCATGGTGTAGGATTTCCCAGCCCCGGTCTGCCCGTAGGCAAAGATGCACACGTTGTAGCCTTCAAAGGCGTGGAGCAGCATCTCTTCCCCAATGTCCCGGTACACCTGCTGCTGAGACGCAAACTGGGGGTCCTCGGCCTGGGTGAGAGGGAGCACAGAAAGACAGGAGCCCTGCTGACTTTGTCCTTGGTGTCCAAGTCCTAATAGTCTTGTCCCCATTGCTGATGACTGCCCCGAGGTCCTATGCGTTCCCCACTCCCACCCCCATCACTGTCCTGATTATCCATAGGGATTCTGCCTCTCCCACTGTGGTCTCAGTCACAACCTAAGGGTCCTACCCGCCCCCAGTCAGGGACCACAGTTTTCCCAATCTAGTCCTGAACAATCTCCTGGAGGTTCTATTTCCCAAGAAATTCCCCTCCCCAAGACCTAAATCCCCTGTCCTTCATTGCTAGGCCCTTCCCCCAGCTCAACAACCTCACCGAAGTGTGTGACCAGTAGGAGTAGTCGAAGGTGAAGCTTTTGGGGGCATCCTTGCTTTGTTTAGGGTTGATGATGGCTGAGGGGGCAGGAGAGCGAAAAAGAAGGAAAGCCAAGGTCAGCTCTCCCAACCTCTGCCCTCTCCCTCACAAGCCCATGGAATCCAGGCATCCCACTCCCCACCTCTGTAGTATCTCCTCTCTCCCCTTTAATACTCCCCACCCCCTCCAGTCACCAAAGCTAATTTTGGCTTTCTAGGACCCGCCCCCACGGAGCTGCCTCCCTGGATTGGGCAATGGAGGGCTCCTGGCCAACATTCCCCCTCCCAGGGACTGGGAACACAGAAAGGCCAGCCTGCCCCAGCCCCCGCCCTTACAAGTAGCACCTGCTCTGTGCCCAGCACAGCCCTCCTCCCGGTTCGGCACAGTAGGACTGGCCCTGCCTGTGCCCAGCCAGCAGGCCCCTGGGACGCACTCACAGGTGGTGTTGCCCTGCATGCTGACCACACACTTGGCATCGTGGCTGGTCTCACGGGCGTTGAAGGGCCGAACCCTCACTGCTACTTTCACTGAGGCACCAGCCATGACTCCAGATACTCCTGCCCTCCTCAGCTGGAGGAGAAAAAGGAGTGGTCAGAGTCACTGGGGGGAACCCAGACAGTTTCTCCACAGAACCAATCTTTCCTCTTGACCCTCTCCCCAACTACCCAGACCCTCAAAGACCCACCTCCTGTTCCCCTCCCTGGTCTTCCTCCCAAATGTAACTGTCTTGAGAGACTCCCAAAGATACCCCTGCTTTTCTCCCAACCACACCCCAGCTCCTAGGGACACAGGCCATCACCCGAGAGTTACCTGGTGTCCTGGCCCCAGACCAGAGGCACTCTATCAGTTCTGGCTGCCACCGGCACTCGTAGGGGAAGCCCCATCCTATACTTGAGGCCTGGCCACGCCAGCTGAGGCTGTAGGGGAAACCCTAGTTGTAGGGGAAGAGTGGTTAGGAGGCACCTGTGGCTCCAGAAGTCTGTCTAAGGTTTTGAGGTCAGGACCAAGTTGTAGGGGAGAATGTCAGGAAAGGTAAGGCAGGCCGCCCCTCTGGAGTGGCCGAAGCAATGTGAATCCAAGGACAGGGACGGTGATATTTTTATTCCTCGTCACTCACAAGTGTACTGAACGTTCAGACAGAGGAGGGAGAGAGCGAGTGAAGCTGGACAGAGGGCAATTCAGAGAGAGACACATGGGCAGAGACACTGAGGGTGGCAGGAAGGGAGTGAAGGGAAGAGAAGGGCAGAAAGTCAGACACCAAGAAAAAGAGATAAATGAGACAAAAGGCAAGATTGAGGTCATCCTATGAAAGAAAGAATGGGAGGAGAAAAGCAAGGAGAGACACAGAAGACACCAAACACAGAGATGTTACGCAGGTAGGGATGGGGGCTCTGGGGCCAAAACACAGACTGAGAGCCTAGAAGAGAGATGAGAGAAAAGAAAACCCCAAACACAAAACCTGCCCTAAAATTGCCCTACAGGGTCAGTAAGGGAGACCAGTTCCCACCTAGAGGCCTCGACCTCAGTCCTCGCCTGAGGCAGGGACTGCCGATGGGCAAAGTCCAAGGGCTGGAGGTACAGCCCTGCACAGGGATCCACTGGGCCTGCTTTGAGGGCCCCCAACCCCTTGCCCAGCCCTCAGCACTTCCTCCTCAGGATCCAGGACAATGGGCAGGGGAGGGTGGGGTCATCCTGTATCCAACACACCAACCCCTAGGGCTCCACTTGGAAGACCCAGAATACCTGTATCTTTGAGGGGGTGGGTGGAGCACACCAGGGACCTTTTTGAAAAGGGAGAGAAGGGAAAGGAAACAGGCTAGTCCCAGCCCCACCCTGGGGCTAATGCTATGGCGTCCACCACCCAGGAGAAGGTGCCAGGCTGGAGCCCAGGAATGTGGGTGATCAGGTGCCCACACCCTAGGAGGAGAGGCTGAGTAGCCCACACCCACAGACAGTAGGGTGGAGGACTAGGAAGGGGGATCGGGGATGCTAGGCCCCCTTCTGCGGCTCCAAAGGACCCCAAACTCCAGTCCTACTGAGCCTCTCCCCATCAGCCTCCCTGAGCAGAGCACGGTGTGGTGAGGAAGTTGGTCTATCCCAGGACAGGAAGGGAGTAGCTGAAACCACAGAGGCTGGCTCAGGAAGAGCAACCCTGACCCCCTAGACCCTGACCAGGGGAGGGAAGGACACTGATGGGGACACGCAGCAGTGACGCCGTGAAGGCTAATGGGACAGAGAATGCAGTGGCAAGGCTGGGGATACAAAACAGGGGGCAGAGAGGAGGTCTGCCGGTGCAGCCCAAAGAAGCAGCCGCGAGGAGCCGGGGCTGGGGTGGGACACACCGACCAGAAAGGGGGCTTCAAGCCACCTGCACCTCGCCCAACCAGCAGTTCTCAAACGCCCCCCCCCGCCCCAGGCCCTTCTGCGCGGCCATGCGGACAGCACATGATTCCGGCTCCCGCACCCAGCCGCCCCCACCGGGTGGCGCAAACAGGACCCCAGCTCCCCACCCCTAGCCGGGCACATTCCTCCGCGGGCGTCTCCTCCCTGCCCCCCCAACTCTCACCTCGTCACGGCGAGGCTCCCGGAGCAGCTCGGCTGAGTGCAAAGGGACAAAGTTGCCGGGAAGTGCAAGACGGGAGCGGGTTAGTCCTGGGGCCGGTTCGGGGCTGCCCCCGCCCCTC
>NW_006159824.1:2461281-2466600 GCF_000334495.1 Tupaia belangeri chinensis | reverse complement strand
CGAGTGGACGAGCGCGCGCCGTCCCGAGAAGGAGCCGGGAACCACCCGGGATACTCTTGTTAAAGGGGCGATGCTTCGGGGCCGTGGGGCCCACCAGCTGGGAGCCCGGGAGACGAGTTGTGGATGCGGAAAGGCGAACGGGACACCGGGATGCCAGAGGATTGCCGGCTCCTGAGGAACCGAGAAAGGTGGGGACCGGCCCCGGAGGGGACCCAGGCCCGGGACCCGCGCACGTCGCGCTCAGGGGGCGGGGCCTCCAGCTCGGCCCCGCCCAGGAGGCGGCTCGGCCCAGGCCCCGCCCCCAGGCGCGCCGCGCGACCGGCTCCGCCCTCGGCTCCAGTCACCGCCTCGTCTCCGCTTCCCCGTCGGCCCGTCGTTCTAGAACTCGCGGCGCAGCTGCCTCAGGTGCTTGGGCCAACTCCGGTCGCCAGCGGCGCAGGCACAGGGGCGCTCCGTGTCCGCCTGGCCCTCAAGTTCGGCAGTCCTGTCAGCCCGGCCGCCGCCTCCGGCCGGACGACCCCCTCAGGGACTGGAGCTGCCCTCTCAGGCCCACACGGCGCCCGGACCCAGCCTGCCTCAGGCCCTCACTGCCTCTTCAGACCTGAGCCCCCCACCTCAGGGCCAGAGGGATGCCTCAGGCCAGGACCCCCAGTATGGCTGCCGGAAGGTCCAGCCTTCCAGGCAGGCCAGTCCTCCTGCCGAGGGTCCCCTTGGCACCTTCAGGCCTGAGCCATGCCCTGGCCGGCATGGGACCCTGGGCTCCGGGCAGCCTCGTCCAGCCTCTCATACTTAGGTGTCCTCCAAGGCCTCGTTTATCCCCAGGTCAACGTTGAAGATCCCATCTGGCTTCTTCAGCTCCACCCTGCCCTTGGATCTAGGTTACCCACTTTGGCCCCACTAGCTGAGGTCCGAATGCCCCCTTCTGGCCCAGGCAGCCCATTCCAACCCCACCTACCCTGTCAGTCCAACTCTTGTCCCGTCTGCCACCTCAGCCTTCAAAGTTCCTATTCCTATTTTTTACCTCATGTAACTGCTTTCTCAGCCCATTGCTAGTTGGCCTTGGGTAGATACATCACCTCCAACAGTTTCCAATTGTTTTTTTTTTCCTGTTCCCTCTGCTGTCTGCGTGCACTCTTCTATTACATGTTTAGTATTTTTTCAAAGAATTATTTAATTTATTTATTTAATTTGACCAGAGACAGACAGAGATGGAAAGCAAGAAAGTAAGCCCTCAGATCCAGGACTGGAACAATGGACACCCATGTAGGAGTCCAGCACCTCAACCACCATGCCACCTGCCAGTCTGCATGTCTAGTATTCTTTGCTATAGGGTGTGTGTGCTCACCAGAGAGACAGAAAGCCAGAAATCACCCCAAGGGGGGATGGCCATGCTGCAATCCCTTCTCCTCACTCACTTCTCTGGGCCTCAGGGCCAGAGTGAGTCTCAAGCTGCAGGATCTGAGACTTGAACTGCAGTCATCCAACAATGTAACCATTACGATGCCATCTGCTGGTCCCAACATGTGTAGTATTCTTTTTTCTTTCTTCTTTTTTTCTTTTCTTTTTTTTTTTTTTTTTTTTTTTTAGGTTCTTTCCTTTCATGGAGAACAGGGCCAGTCCATGGCATGGTGTTTAGGCAGCTGGATCCCACATGGTCTACACAGAGGTCTACACAGCTGAGTCTGAAAGTGACAGCTTCAGAGAAACATGCTGAGTGATTTCTAGTATTCTTAACTCCCTTTTCTACCCTCCTCAGCAGGCTGTCAGATCATCTCAGACTCACACTAATTCTGGCTCTGTGCAGCTGACCTCAGCTCACCTTCTCACCCGTAGATATTCCCAACTGCTCCCTTCTTTCCTGTCACCAATTGACCACATTTAACTTGCACCAATTACTTATATGATTCTTTACCAATCATCAATTCTGCCACTTCTCTAACTGTCCCCAACCACCAATTCTTTATTAGTTAACCCCCCACACTTCTGCCCAGTCCAGTCTCCACTCATCATCCCATTTAATTTCATCATTGCTTATTACCAGATATATCATTTAACTTTCATCTATAAACTTATGCTGTACATTTAGCTTCAGAAGATTTGCTTTCTCCTTTACCTTTTACCACATTCTGTATGTATCATGTGCAACCTGTATGTATAGTTAATAGTCCAGCACTAAAAATACCTTTTAAGCTCTCTTTCCTTTTTCAGGATCCACAGTCTCTTTCTAATCTCTAGATCTGCTCTGGTCTCATCCTTACAGTCACTGCATGAATGAATGATTCATTTTCCATTATCTTCCTAGTTACCCAGCCCAGTCCAGTCATGCAGGTACAGGAAGATGGAGACAATCTCATTCCCTTTGCCAAGTGAGTACTCCCACTGGATGGGGAGGATGGGGATAGAAGGATGATTATATGCCCACGTCCTTCCCAGAATGGAGTAAGAAGAAAGAAATAGGAAGCCCAATGCCTGATCTCAGGGCATTGGTGATCCACTAATTTATTCAACAATTAGTGACACAGGAGATTCAGCAATTAGCAAGATAAGGATCCTGCTGTCATAAGGCTTACATTCTAGAGAAAAGGGAAACAAATTGTGTAAACAAATAATTGATGAGTCCTATGGAAAAAATAAAACAGCAGTATAATACAATGTCATGAGGGACACAGATTAGAAAGGGTAATTGTGGAAGATATTCTGGGGAGGTGTTCTTTTTTAAAGAATTATTTATTTAATTTTATTTATTCATTCATAATTTACCAGAGAGAGACAGAGAAAGAGAGAGAAAGTGAGAAAGCAAGCCACCAGGTCCAGGACTTGAACCATAGTTGGCCATGTGGGAGTGTCCAGTGCCTTAACCACCATACCATATGCTGGTCTCCAGAGAAGTGAATTTTAATTGAGAGCTAGAAAATGAAAAGAAGCTAGTCTAGATAAGGGGGGTGGAGGGCCTGGCAGGTGACATAGTGGTTAAGGTGCTGGACTTCTACATCGCAGACCATAGTTCGAGTTCCAGACCTTGTGGCTTGCTTTCTCACCTTTCCTCTCTCTCTCTTGTCTTTCTGGTGAGTACATGTACCCTGTAGCAAATTAAAACATAATGACGGGAACCAGCAGTTAGCGTAATGGCTATGTCGCTGGACTCCCACGTAGTCGACCGCGGTTCACGTCCCGGACCCGGTGGCTTAAAACTCACGCCGGGCGTGTGTGCATGCGTGCCCAAGATCCCGAGAGGAGAATGGAGGAGAAGGGATTGCGGCATGACCATCCCCCCTGGGGGTGATTTCTCGCTTTCTGTCTCTATGTCTCTCTCTCTCTGGCGAGCGCACGCGCCCTATAGCAAAAATCTCTCAAAAAAAAAAAAAAAACATAATGATAAATAAAATTGAAAGAAAAAAAAAAGGGGGCCGAGGGCTAGCAAGTGGCATCGTGGTTAAGGTGCTGGACTCCCACATGGCCGACCATTCGAATCCCAGACTTTCTCACTTTCCCTCTCTCTCTGGTCAAATTAAAACATAATCATAATACATAAATTAAATAATTATTTTTTTAAAAAAAGAAAGAGGTGGGGTGGAAGGAGGAGGGCAAGAATAGTAGGAAAAAAATAAAAAGAAAACAAGTCAAGAAGCCTGGTATGTTCTAAGAACATTTCAGTTTTGGGGGCTGGCAGATGGCGTGGTGGTTAAGGGTGCTGGACTCCCACATGGCTGACTGAGGTTCAAGTGCCAGACCTGGCGGTTTGCTCTTGCTCTCCCCGCCCCCAGTCAAATTAATAAATTTGTAAATAAATAAAGTTAAATAAAATAATTTTTAAAAAGAACATTCCAGTTGTAATAGAAACTTAGTGATCAAGGAAAAAATGGAGAGTAAAATCAGGTAGTGGCCAGATCAAATAGAATCATATAAGACATTGAGAAGAGTTTGGATTTTATTCTAAAAGCAGTAGAAATCAGTAAAAGGTTTTAAGCAAGAAGAGATGTCTTTTCTTCAACCTTTATTTATTTACTTTTAAGATTTTTGCCATAAAGCATGTTTACTTGCCAGATAGAGACAGAGAGGGACAAAGAGAGGGAAAATGAGAAATCATCCCCCCCACACTGGAGGGGATGGCCATGCTGCAATCCTTCTCCTGCATTCTCCTCTTGGGATTTTGGGCATGCACTTGCATGTAGCCAGCATAATTTTCAACCCACCAGGTCTAGGACTCGAGCTGTGGTCGACCATGTGGGAGTCCAGCATCTTAACCACTACATCACCTGCTGGCCTCTCTTTAAATGTTTAAACATTGAAAATTTCAAGAAGTAAAGAAAAGAGCATCATAACATATACACTTTGCAATCATCTTCAATGAATCATTATATGGATAATCTCTTCACCTCTACATCCATCTGGCCTTCTCCTTCCAAATTATTTTGATACATCTCAAATATCTTATATCATTTTATATAATTATATTTTAAATTGGTCTTGCTAAGACCAGCAGATGGCATAGGGGTTGTGTCTCAGGACTCCCACATGGCCAACCATGGTTCAAGTCTCAGACCTGGTGTATAAAAAATCACACTAGGCTGGGACCAGCAGGTGGCGTGGTAGTTAAGGTGCTGGACATTCCCACATGGCCAACCACAGTTCGAGTCCTGGATGTGGTAGCTTGCTCTCCCACTTTCCCTCTTCTCTCTGTCTTTCTCTGGTCAAATTTAAATAAATGAATTAATAAAGAAAGAAAAGAAAAGAAAATCACATTAGGCATGTGTCCATGCATGCCCAAGATCCCAGGAGGAGAATAGAGAAGAAGATTATGGTGTGGCCATCCCCCCAGGGATGATTCCTCACTTTCCCTCTGACTGTATCTGTCTGTCTCTCTGGCAAGCGCATGTGCCCTAAGGTAACCTCCCACCCCACCCACCCCCCAAAAAAAGATTAGTCTTGCTGATCTATGCAGAATAGATTTTAGGGGGATCAGAATGGAAGCGCAGAGAGAGGAGGAGGAGATCATTGCAATAGTCCAAGAAGGGGAAGATGGCTTGGAATATGGTGGTAGAGTGGTAGAGTGGAAATGCTGAAGAGTGATCAGATTTGGCTATATTTTAGTTGTAGAACTGATAAGACATGCTGGATTGAATATGGGTGGTAAGAGAAAGTGAGGCATACAGTTTTTTTTACCCTAGTAAGTGATTATTTGGGGCATCATTCAGCAAGAAGACTGAGATGTGTGGAGCCTAGGGCAAACTAGTGTTGGAAATATATAGATTTTGGAGTCATCAGTTTTGTTTTTTTTTTTTTTTTTTTGGGGGGGGGGAAAGGGGCTGGGGGGACCCC
>NW_006159824.1:2448469-2461257 GCF_000334495.1 Tupaia belangeri chinensis | reverse complement strand
GTAACAAGTACCTTCCATGGGAGATGATCATGCCACAATCCCTTCTCCCCGATTTCTCCCTCCCTTTAGGATTTTGGGTACACCTGGTATATTTCTCAAGATGCTGGGTCCTGGGGACCAGCAGGTGGTGTGGTGGTTAAGGTGCTGGACACTCCCACATGGCTGACCATGGTTTGAGTCCTGAACCTGGCAGCTTACTTTCTCACTTTCTCTCTCTCTCTCTCTCTCTCTCTCTCTCCATTTCTCTCTGGTCAAATTAAAATAAATGAATGAGTAAATAAAATTAAAAAAAAAAAAAGATGCTGAGTCCTAGACTCAGCTGCACACTTGGCCATGTGGGATCTAGCTGCTTTAACTACCATACTGCCACTGGCTGACCCCATCAGCATATATAAAATCATATATGGAGTGAGAGATATCACTTAAGGAGAGATAGAAGGGTTAGCCTGGGGCCAGCAGGTAGCATGGTGATTAAAGCCTAGACTCCCACAAGGCCTATCATAGTTCAAGTCCTGGACCCAGTGGCTTGAAAATCATACCAGATGCATGTGCGTGCATGCCCAAAATCCTAAGAGGAGAATAAAGAAGGGATTGCAGTGTGGCTGTCCGCCATTGGATGATTTATCACTTTGACTCTCCCTATCTGTCTCTCTCTCTCTGGTGAGTGCATATGCCCTAAAAACCTTAAATAAACAAACAAACAAAAAAAAAAACTAAAAAGAAGAGTTAACTTGTGGCCTGGTGGTTAAGGGATTGGATCCCACATGGCTAGGATGAGTCCTAGACCCAGTAGCTTGAGAAAAATACTAGGAATGTGTATGGGCATGCCCCAAATCCCAGAAGATGGGAGAAACAGAAAAGGACTGCAGAGTGACCATGGCCCATGGTGAGTGCTTTCTCACTTTCTCTCTCTCTCTCTCTCTCTGTTGAGTTCACATGCCCTCTGGCAAAAACTTAAAAAAAAAAAAAAAGGAAGAGATAAGAGATAGGACAAAGATAAAGGGCCCCAGACTCAAGCCCTAGGACACTCCACTTCTTAGTGATCAGGAAGGCAGTCATCATTTAGTCTGGGGGCCTTGGAAGTAAGGAGTACTATTGTCAGCTCTGCATAATTCTCCTTATCCACAAGGATATTAGTCCTTCCGAAATAAGGGAGACATAGTAGAGATAATCAGAGGTTCTCCCTTCTAAATTATTGCATTGATCTAAAAGAACTATCATATCACCTGAGTAGCTAGGACTTCCCACATTAACAATTCTGCTTGCTAAATATTATGTTCTGTGGCAGTGAGGTGTAGAAGCTTGAAATTCGTTGAGATCTGAGACTTAAACAATAACCAATCTCTTTTTTTTTTTTTTGGAGAGGTTTTTGCTAGAGGGCATGGGCACTTGCCAGAAAGACAGAGAGAGACAGAAAGAAAGACAGAAAGCAAGAAACCACCCAAGGAAGATGGCCACTCCACAATCCCTTCTCCTCCATTCTCCTCTCAGGATCTTGAGCACACACACACACACACACACACACACACGTGCCCAATGTGAGTTTAAGCCACCGGTCCAGGACTCGAACTGTGGTCGACTACATGAGAGTCCAGCGACATAGTCATTACACCAACTACTGGTCCCCACAATAGCCAATCTCTACACTCACACCAGCTCAAGTTTCCTTTAAAATAGGCTTCAGCACCTTCCTCAGCTAAAATGGTTAAGCATAAGAGAGGACATGGTCTGAGGGAACCTGGGCAGAGGAATGGTCTCATGGAAAGATGGGCTCATGTATCTTTGGGGTGAGTAGATGCTGTAAAAGAAGAGCTGAACGAACCTGAGCCTACCTTGTCCTCACCTCAGATGTTCCAGGGTGGTCAGCCGATCTCCACCTCCTCGCTTGCCTTCCCAGAGCATCAGACTGATGCCCCAGCGTTATGGAGATGTCTTCTGGGAAAACCTTAGTCAAAGGCCCAGGTGAGTCGAGAAGAAGAAAATGGAGACTAACAAGGTGGTAAAGTGAAACTGTACAATTTTTAACTACCATAAATCCTTATAGTAATAAATCTTAGTTGGGGATAATTGTCCATTGATGAGGACATTGTAGCTCCTGATGCCAGACAGGTAGCTAGAAGAGGTCATTACAGAAGCTATATGGATGGGGTATAGGGGTGTCCCATTGACACTTAGCCCCCTTTTTGTGCTTCACAGCCCCACCTGGATGGAAGAACAGTACATTCCACCCATGCTGGTATGACAGACTCTCTGCCCTTCAACACATCTCTGTTAAAATTGTACCCACTATTGTCCTATCCTTAGTATTCCATATTATCCTTTCCCTCAGGTGCTCCCCAATCAGTCCACTGACTAAACCCCCCTTTCAATTAATCAATCATCATGTTTTCCATATCCTAAGACCTCTAACTCCCACTTCAGTCTAGTCTCCCCTGGAAGACCCAGTTCTGCCTGCTAGCTTCTTTCCTCCCTCTCTGGCATAGAGAGCCACTGGTTGCTCCCAGCTTGGCCTATACCCTCCTGAGGGACTCACACCCCCTGAGATGCTTTGCAGAAGAAAGAGAAGGAAGCCACACTTGGAGAGAATGCAACTGGGACCTGGAAGCATCCCAGCCCGAGTAAGGGCTGTTGCTTATCACCTGGAGGACCTAAGGAGGCGCCAGAGAACCATCAATGAGTAAGGAGGGGAGACAGCTGGGCCGTGGGAGCAAAGCAGTGTTTCAAGGCAGGATGTTTAAGTTCAGGAAAGGGTTGAGAGCTTTGAGGGAATTGGAGAGTGCTTGGGAGGGAACTATGGTTGCTATGATCAAAAGAGAATTTCTGTAATGTGGAAAGGAGGAAACTTACAGATGGATGATGAGCCACATGAACTAGAAGAAATGGAAACTAGGTCACTGAAGACAGGAAAGCAAGCTAAAACTGGAGGACAGTGGGGAGCTAGGGGTCACCTCTAGGTGCCTGAATTGAAAATACTTCAGTCTGAGAGGAGCAGAAAATTGGGAGCGGAGAATTAAAGGTCAAATGACAATACCCTTGGGTCCCAGCATGAAGTATTTTAGAACAGAAAGAGGAAGAATGGAGAGACAGGAAGTCTGGCCTCCAGACCCCTCTCTCCTAAGCCTAAAATCTCCACAGACTGAAGAAAGCCCAGTGGGGCAGCTCTGGGGCTGCATCTGAGCCCCTGGGGGTTGACGAAGAGGGGTATAGGTTTTCCAACACCACTGTACCCCCTGACCTGGAAGAAGGCCACTCTCTCACTCCTGGCAGGGCCCAGGTATGACTGAAGAACTTCGTGGGGTGGTGGAGGGTGATGTGGGTCCCTGGTCTTGCACCACCAGATGGTGGAAGCCTAGTAGTAGGTTGGAATTGAGGGGAACAAAAACAGTAGGTAAGAGCCAGAGACTTGGGGGTATCTGGACTGGGGAGCTAGAAAATCTGGAAAGGAGAGCTACTCCCCTGTCCTCCTCCCCCCCCCCTTTTTTTTTTTTTGTTTAATTTCTCTCATCTTTGCAGCTGCTCTGGTCTCCCTGGAGCCCTCTGGGCGGGCAGGAGACTTGCTCCTCCAGGTGGGTGGGCCCTCAGGCCTCCTACAGCACTGTCGCCACTAGCAGGAACCCCCTCTCCACTCCCCATTGGGTGGAGTTCGAGCCAGAGGAGTGAGGAGGAACCACCGGAGGCAGAGGCGAGATGTTAGCCCAGTGCCATCACTAGAATCGCCCCATGGTTGACATCAAGGCATTTCCCCTTCCTCAGCCTCTCCAACTGCCTAGCCTAGCCCTTCCTCCTAGTGAGGCGCTAACAGCTTCCTAAGGCTCAACCCACCGCGCTCCCAGGGACTCTCCAGGTCGTTTTCCTGTAGGCCCCGCCCGCGGCCGGTGTTCTTCCCCGTTCTGTTAATAAAAAGCAAGCAAGTGGAGCCAGTGGTCTTTCTCTCCGCGAGGCTGAGATGCAGAGGCCAACGGGGGGTGGGGGGGCGCCTTTCACTTTGTCCAGGACCCAGCTCCAGTGAAGTCGGGCTGGGTCCCCAAATTCAAGAAGTCTGGCGGGAAGCGATAGGTCCCCCCACGTCCCCGCCCTCCGGCCAGCGTTCCTCGCCAGTCCCTGGGTTCCAGCACCGAACAGCCGCCTCCGCCCCACTCTCCTGGACCGGCAGCGCGTCAGTCGGCAGAGCTTCCGCCTCCCGGACCCCGGAATCCTAAGTCCCGACGCCGTTGCCCCTTTAGGGGCTCCCCAGCAGTCTACCCCTCCGCCTGGCTCAGGGCCCTGGAAACCGAGTCCAACCGCCCAGCGCCCCACCCAGAACCTCACACATGCTGACCCCAGGTTCCCTTCCCGACCCCCATCCCCTTAATTGGGAGGCCCCGCCCCGTGCGCAGTGACGTCGGACGCCGCTGTCAGCCGGCGCTGGGGGGGGTCGGTGTGGGGTAGAATGGCCGCGCGGGACCCCGGGAGGTAAGAGCCAGGGCCTCTCGCCCGCCTCTCCGCCCCCGCGCCAGGGGGCGCAGCTCCATTCGGTCCGACGTGGAGCGCCGCGACGGGGACCACCGTCCCTCCTTGCCGTTCACCCCTACCTCCCCGCTTCCGTCCTCCTCCCCCGCGCCAGGGGGCGCCGCTCCGCGCAGGGCCCCACGGCAGACCAAAGCGTGCCCGAGGAGTGTCCCGGGGACCCCCACACCGGGCACCCGCCCTGTCCCTCACCCGCCATGCGTCCAAGGACTCGGCCCCGCAGCTTCTGACCATCCCCGTGTGCGGGCAAGACCCTCCCACCTCGGAGGTTTTCCGGGGACCACCGCCCCACCCGGGGGGGCCTCCCTCAGTGCCGGGCTTCTGAGTCCGGCACCACCCGCCCGGGCCCACAGCCCAGGACCCGCTCCGGGACTGCGCACCTGCGCCCTGGGGTGGAGTCCTTACCCCAACCCCAGCTTCACTGCACACAGCCGCGCTCAGACGGCCTCCTCCCCCTTCCATCCCCGGACACCTGGCAGAGCCTGCGCCGAGAGCCTCCTCCAGCTCCCATCTGTTCCCCCTGGAACAGAGCGGTAGATGGGGAAGGGTAGGCCTGAAGGCCAGGAGAGGCAGAGGCGGCTGGGGAGACGGGTGCAGGGAGTGGTAGGTGGAGGGGGATGTTAGTCTCAGGGTGGAGGACCGGTTGTCCTGATGGTGGCAAACTGGGTCCCGAGTGTCTAGCCTAGAATATACCAGGTCCTGACCAATATGGAGAGAGCAGGTTAAGATCAGTTATCAGATCTGTCTTTCCCCTTGGAAAAAATCAAATAGAGCAGGAGCTCAGGGTGTGTCTAAGGCCTAGCTCTTCAACCAGACCCAGGTCTTCCTCTCAACATTCAGGCTTTCTTGCCAAACAACCTCCACTGACTGAATGCCCTGAGTCCCAGCCCCCAGGACCTGACCCCCTCCAGAGTTCCAGATACTGCCAGAGCCCAAGCTTCAGGACTTCTGAGGGCCCAGCCCTGGCAGCCTCTCCCCTCCCCCGCCCCACCCTGTTCTTCCTGATCACTCAGTCCTGTGGCGTCTCCCCACTCATGTTGGTTCCTGGCACCACCCTTGGGTTCCTCACTTTCATTCTCTGGCTGTACTGTCACATCATAGTCCAGCCCCTTCTCTCTTCCTCCTCTTTCAGAGATACCCTGACCCAATTCTGAAGCCCTTCCCCCACCTCATGCTCATCACCCTGGATTAATGTAGGGGCTGCTACCATGACCTTGTTCTCTCCCTTCCCAGCACAGACTCCCCCTCCCCCCGGCCCCTCAGGCCGGGGGTGACCTTGCCCCCTGGAGCCCTCACCATGAATACAAAGGACACCACCGAGGTTGCTGGTGAGTTCACAACCAGGCTCCCAGTTGGGCGCAGCCTTTTGTCCTCCCCAAGCTGTGGTGGCCCTCTAGTCCTTGGATCCCCTGCTCTTGTGTCATGGTTTCAGCCTTCCCAGTGCTCTGGATTGCCTTCAGCCCTTTCCTCGGGCTGTTTGTCACAGGGATGCCAAGGGCAACATGCTAAGCCCTGCCTTCTAATTCCCTCTAGAGAACAGCCACCACCTGAAGATCTTTCTCCCCAAGAAGCTGCTGGAATGTCTTCCTCGCTGCCCGCTGCTGCCTCCAGAGCGGCTACGGTGGAATACAAATGAGGTTTTCTAGGGAGCCTGGGGGATTAAGGCCTGGCAAGGCTGAGGGGGCTGGAGGAGGGCAAGTGGGGGTATTTTTGTGTCCCTCAAAGCTCCTAGTACTCTTTGGGGCTCATGGGAGACACTTAATGAGATGGATCTTGTTGGAGCCCATTTCTTGGCATTCCCCCCAAGGTAAAAGCAATAGCTACTGTCTATAAAGTATTTCTTACATACTGAACACCATGCTAAGCACTGGCCCTGTGTTGTTTAATTCTCTGAGGACATTAGAGAGCAAGCAGTGTCTTACCCCATGTTGTGGATGAGGAATCTGATTTACCTCGTGTCATTTATCTAACTTGCTTCAGAGCCCCTGCGTTTAACCATCATTGATACTGGCTCCTTCCGGAGGGCACAGTCCTTGTGTTACACACCTTCTGTATTCTGCGCACTTAGTGCCTTGTATGTAGGGAATGGTCCATAATTATTTATTTGATATTAGAAGAGCTGTAGCAGTGCAAAGGAGATACCCATGTGTGATTGCCATTAAGTGCTACAGAGCCTCCTGGAAGGGCCAAGGTGATCAGTAGGGCTTCATGGCACGTCTGGGAAGAGGTTCGACTTATAGGATGGATAGGCTGTCCAGACACAAAGAGAAGTGCATATGGCACTTCCGCCTCACAGGGCACTGACTTGCAGGAAGTGGCTGCTCAGGGCACATTCAGAGAGGGATCAGTGGATCCATCTGGCAGAACTGGTAGGTACAGTGGGATAAATAATAGCAATGATGGTTGGCTCCCTTGTTCGGATAACCCTGGGAATCAGCCTAAAGAATCTGGAATTTTTTTTTTGCAGAGACATTTTTGGCTATAGGGTACATGTACCCACCAGAGAGACAGAGAGACAAAAAGCAAGAAACCACCCCCCAGGGGGGATGACTATGGTGCAATCTCTTCTCCTCCATTTTCCTCTTGGGATTTTGGGCATATATGCACACACACCTGGCATGAATTTTAGCCACTGGGTCTGGGACTCAAATCGCCATTGACAATGTATGAGTCCGGCAAAGTAACCATTACAGCATCTGCTGGTCCCAAGAATCTGGAATTCTTGGCAGTGTCAAACCATTGAAAATATTTTATTAAACACTAAGGGGAGGGGCCAGCAGGTGGCGTGGTGGTTGAGAGCACTGGACTGCCACATGGCCAACTGTGGTTTGAGTCCCAGACCTGGTGGCTTGCTTTCTCACTTTCTCTTTGTTTCTCTTTCTCTCTCCCTCTCTGGTCAAATTAAAATAAATAAATAAAAGTTAAAGTAAATAATAATTCAATTTTTTTTTCTTTTTTTGGAGAAGTTTTTGCTATAGGGTGTGTGCACTCACCAGAAAGACAGAGAGATAGAAAGCAAGAAATCACCCCCCAGGGGGGATGGCCACGCCGCAATCCTTTCTCCTTCATTCTCCTCTCAGGATCCTGGGCACACACACACATGCGCCCGGCATGAATTTAAGCCACCGGGTCCGGAACTCGAACCATGGTCGACTACATGTGAGTCCAGTGACATAGCCATTATGCTAACTGCTGGTCCCAATAAATAATAATTCTTAAAAAGAAAATTAAGTGAAGCCAGCTAGTGGCATGGTGATCATGGCATTGGACTCCCACATGGCCGATTGCTGTTTGACTCCCAGACCTGGCGACTTTCTTTCTCACTCTACCCCAACCCCCCCCCCCATTTTGGTGAATTAAAATAATACAATAAAAAGACAGGAAGAGGCACAAAAATGGGATTTGAAGACAAAATAATACACAGTATGAAGAATAAATGATGAACTTGGAAATGGCTCCAAGGTAGAGGGCCCAGTTGGGAGGGAGGGAAAGGAATGATTAGACTTTGAGCTCAGAAGGAACCTGGGATTTTTTGAAGGGCAGTGGGCCTTGCTGGAAGCATCCTCCATTAGCTGCCATAGCTCCATAAGAGTGAGACTGACTAAGGGGATGGCCAAGAGGCTGAGCTCTATGAGGGGACACCCATCTGAGTACCTCCTCTTCTACAGGAGATTGCATCCTACTTGATCACCTTTGAGAAGCATGATGAGTGGCTATCCTGTGCCCCAAAGACAAGGTGAGAAAATTCGAGAAGGTAGGGAGTGGCAGGGGACCTGGATTCTGTTCACAGAACTTGAGACCAACCTTTCCATTCCCAGGCCTCAGAATGGCTCCATCATCCTCTATAACCGCAAGAAGGTGAAATACCGGAAGGATGGTTACCTCTGGAAGAAGCGGAAGGATGGGAAGACCACCCGAGAGGACCACATGAAGCTGAAGGTCCAGGGCATGGAGGTAAGAGAGTCAGGCATCCAGCACATCTGCCCTGGCATACCCTCCACCCATAGCGAAGCTCTAGTCCTGCCAGGGCTTGGTGACATTGTCCATCTCACCACCCTCCCAGTCACTCTTCCTTCTCACTTTGGATCAGCTGGCTGATTGCTTAGTCCACTTTCTGCTTCCCATTTCCTTCCATGACCCAACTCTCCAGGCCTTAGGACACTGAGGCCAAGTCCCTTCACTCCTCTTGCATTTCCCACGAGGATCCAAGCAACAATTCCCTAAGCACAGGCTTTGTTTCCCCAGTCCATTGCTCCTCATCTCAGATGCATCCTTGCTCTCCCTTCTGGTTTCTACGTAGTCCTGAATCTCAAATCTGGTCCTTGTTGTAAAGTCTCAGCCCTAGGGTCCTCCTGTCAATCCCTCATTTATGACTTGGGGCTGCCTGGGTTTGAAAGGGATGGGGAATAGATGTGGGTGGGAAGAGGGTTGAAGAGGAACTGGTGGAAAGATTGGGATTCCTGCAAAGGGACTGAACAGAGGAAGAGTTGGGGAGCAGACTAGCCCTCCCCCCACCCCAGCCTGTCTCCTGGCAGTGTCTCTATGGCTGCTACGTTCACTCTTCCATCGTCCCCACATTCCATCGGCGCTGCTACTGGCTGCTCCAGGTAAGGATGGAAATGCTCAGGGAGCCGGACTCTTCCTGGCTCTTTGAGGGTTATCGGGTATGAAGGGATGAAGTGGAGGGACGACTAGGTCTTGAGTGGGGAAAGGAGCCTGGGAAGAAGAGAGAGGGGATTGGGGATGGAGAGAGCCAGAGATTGGGAGGGAGGCTGGGGGTGAGGGGTGCCCAGGAAGAAAGTGAGGACTAGGAAGCTGTGGCCCTGGACCTCAGAACCCCATGGCCCTGTGTGTGTACTTTGTGCTCTCAGAACCCTGACATCGTCCTTGTGCACTACCTGAACGTCCCAGCCCTGGAGGATTGTGGAAAGGGCTGCAGCCCCATCTTTTGTTCCATCAGCAGCGATCGTAGAGAGTGGCTGAAATGGTCCCGGGAGGAGCTTTTGGGACAGCTGAAGCCTATGTGTAAGGCAGGATGACAAGGACAGAGTTCCGAGAGGAGGGAGGGGAGTAGGAGGGCCACCCAAAGGGGCTGGGATTCTGTGTCCGAGTCTGTGGAGTGATCATGTCTCTCCAAGCTGGATCTTTATTTATTTGGAGAGGGTTTTTTGCTATAGGGTGTGTGCTCTCGCCAGAGAGACAGAGAGAGACAGAGAGATGGAAAGCGAGAAACCACCCCCCCAGGGGGGATAGCCATACCGTAATCCCTTCTCCTCCATTCTCCTCTCGGGATCTTGGGCACGCATGCACACGCGCCTAGCATGAGTTTAAGCCACCGGGTCCGGGACTCAAACTGCAGTCGACTACGTGGGAATCCAGTGATGTAGCCATTACACCAACTGCTGATCCCAGCAGTGCTAGAATTCTAAGATGTTATGGAGAACGGAGTAGAGAACAGTGTGGGCTACATGTCCAAGAGGCCTTGGATCATTTCAGGTCCTTGGAGAAGCCATCAAGGTGCTTTTGGGGCTGTTTTGTGAGGGTCCCACAGTACTTCCCCCCAACTCTCTTCTAGTTCATGGCATCAAGTGGAGCTGCGGTAATGGGACAGAGGAGTTCTCAGTGGAACAGCTGGTGCAGCAGATCTTGGACACCCACCCGACCAAGCCTGCACCCCGAACCCATGCCTGTCTCTGCAGTGGGGGCCTTGGTGAGTCACCTTTTGACCCGGGAGCACTCTTCCTACCTAGCCACTCTTCTCTTATTCAAGTAGGGTGGGTGGGAATATCTGTCTTGATGGGATTTGCATGCTTGTTTGCAAGTCTTTTGCATGTCTCAGAAAGATGGGCCTGAGGGAAGAGGCTTTCACAGAGGGTGCACACTGGCCCAGGCTCCTTTGCCCTTCTCCACCCTCTACCTTTAGCAATGCCTGTCACCTACCCCTTTCCCCGTCCCACCAATTAGACCCAGCCTGAGGTTTTTTTTTTTTCTAATTGTCACTGGCTTGGTTGTGTTCTTTTGTATTTTTTCTATGTTTTGTTTTTACCTATTGCTCTCAGCTTCTCCCCCAAGCCTTCAGTTCTCTGGTCCTGTTTACTTTTAGGGGAAGAAAGGGCGTGGGAAGCATTTCTGATGCCTCCCAGTGGCCACAATCAATATTACACCTCTGGTTTCCAGAAGGGTAGTCTCAGGAAGTACTTTATAATAAAGGCTTCCAGGAAGAAAAGGCTGGAAAAGATGTCTTACCCCTTTTCTCCTCCCTATTTCTCTGCACTCCAGGTTCCGGAAGCCTTACCCACAAATGCAGCAGCACAAAACACCGCATCATCTCTCCCAAAGTGGAGCCCCGAGCTTTAACCCTGACGTCTGTTCCCCACCCTCATCCCCCTGAGCCTCCTCCACTGATAGCCCCACTTCCTCCAGAGCTCCCCAAGGCACATACCTCTCCATCTTCTTCCTCTTCCTCCTCCTCCTCCTCAGGCTTTGCAGAACCCCTAGAAATCCGACCTAGCCCTCCTACCTCCCGAGCGGGTTCATCAAGAGGAGGCACTGCTATCTTCCTCCTGACGGGACTGGAGCAGCGCACTGGGGGCTTGACGCCCACCAGGCACTTGACTCCCCAGGCAGATCCTAGGCCTTCCATGAGCTTGGCTGTGGTGGTGGGCTCTGAGCCCTCTGCCCCACCTGCTCCTCCCAGTCCTGCCTTTGACCCTGATCGTTTTCTCAACAGCCCCCAGAGGGGGCAGACATATGGAGGGGGGCAAGGGGTAAGCCCAGACTTCCCCGAGGCAGAAGCCGCCCATACCCCCTGTCCTGCCCTGGAGCCTGCTGCTGCCCTGGAGCCCCAGGCGACTGCTCGGGGTCCCCCTTCACAGTCAGGAGCAGGTGGGAGAAGAGGAAACTGCTTCTTCATCCAGGATGATGATGGCGGGGAGGAGCTCAAGGGCCAGGGGGCTGCCCCATCTGTACCTTCACCCCCTCCCTCACCGCCACCCTCACCTGCCCCCCTGGAGCCTTCGGGCAGGGTAGGAAGAGGGGAGGCCTTGTTTGGAGGCCCTGGGGGGGCCAGTGAACTGGAGCCCTTCAGTCTCTCATCATTCCCAGACCTTATGGGAGAACTCATCAGTGACGAAGCTCCAAGCATCCCTGCCCCTACCCCCCAGCTCTCTCCTGCTCTCAGCACCATCACAGACTTCTCCCCAGAGTGGTCCTACCCAGAGGTAAGTTGCAGGCTTATCTCCTTTCTTCTCCCTCCCATTTATTTTCCAGGTTCCCAAAACGAATTGTATTAATTCTTTTTTTTTTCTTGGAAAGGTTTTCGCTATAGGGCGCATGCGCTCGCCAACAAGACAGAGAGAGACATAGAGACAGAAAGTGAGAAATCACCCCCCAGGGGGGATGGTCATGCCGCAATCCCTTCTCCTCCATTCTCCTCTCGGGATCTTGGCCACGCACGCACATGCGCCCGGCGTTTAAGCCACTGGGTCTGGGGCACGAACCGTAGTCGACTACGTGGGAGTCCAGCAACATAGCCATTACGCTAACTGCTGGTTCCCTCGAATTGTATTAATTCTTAACCCATAGTTTGGAAACTGGTTTCCCACAGTGTCCATGGCTTCTTAGATGTCTTCCCAACCTCTGTTTTTATATGCAGTGTAGCTTCTTTCCCGATTTCGTAGTCCTCACTGACTAACCCTTATTCCTTTCCTCCCACTTCCATGTGAGCATCCCTCAGGGACTTCATTCCCCTGGTGGCTGTTTTTAAGGGGAGGCAACTGGGGCTGTTCAGCCTGGAGAAGAAAAAATATAGTGGGGCTATGACTGCAGATTCTGGGTTTGGAAGACTGTCTTCAGCACTTGTTTTTTGTTTTTTTTTGAGAGTTTTTTTTGCTATGGGTCATGTGCACTCACTGGAGAGACAGAGACAGACAGAGAGAGAGAAAGTGACAAATCACCCCCCTGAGGGATGGCCACACCACAATCCCATCTCCTCCAGTCTTCTCTCAGGACTGGCACACAGGCACATGCACCTGACATGAATTTTAAGCTGCTGGGTCCAGGACTTGAACCACAGTTGACTATATGGGAGGCCAGCAATGTAACCATCATACCATCTGTTGGTCCCACAGAGACATTATTTTGTGCTACCTCTAAAAGGAAAAGGAGGCACTACAGCAGGGATGAATTAGCCTAAGAACAGAACTTCCTCCTGATGGCACCTATTGACTTTGGTAGAAGCCCTGAATTCCCATTTCTGGCATATTCAGGTAGAGAGCAGGAAT
>NW_006159824.1:2434057-2448438 GCF_000334495.1 Tupaia belangeri chinensis | reverse complement strand
TGTTGGGATCAGCAGTTGGTGTAATGGCTATGTCACTAGACTCCCATGTTTTCGACTGTGGTCCGAGTCCCAGACCCGGTGGCTTAAACTCACTTGTGCATGCCCAAGATCCCAAGAGGAGAATGGAGGAGAAGGGATTACGGCCTGGCCATCCCTCCTGAGGATTGATTTCTTGCTTTCTATTTCTCTGTTTCTCTGTCTTTCTGGCAAGCGCACACGCCTTATAACAAAAAAACCTCTCCAAAAAGAAGGAGAGAGAGAGATCAGGAATGTTGACCTTGGTGGGACTATTAGGGAGGTGGGATAGAGTAGCTGATCTCCCCTTGTATCCTGTCTAACCCTGTACCCCCAGACCCTAGTACTCTAGGGTGTGCCATTCATATACTCAGATCTAAGGAGCTGAATAAGTAACTGAACAAGTGAGTAAATGAGTACCTAACTCTAGTCTCATGACTTTGACTTCTGTCTGCAGGGTGGGGTCAAGGTGCTTATCACAGGTCCTTGGACAGAGGCCGCTGAACATTACTCCTGTGTCTTTGATCACATCGCAGTGCCAGCCTCACTTGTTCAGCCTGGTGTCTTACGCTGCTACTGTCCTGGTACGGGGATTGGGCCCGGGAGGGAAAGGGACCAACATATGGGCAGTTAGGACAGATCAGGACCTCCAGGCGTCTAGACAACATTGGGAACGAATAAGTTGTTCTGAAAGCATGAGGACCTCATCCAGGCCTGAGGTCGAGTGCCAAGCTCACCCAGCAGGCAGAAGAGCCTGGGCTTTGGTGCAGAGAATCTACATTCTGGTTAAAGAAATTTAGCTAGGCGGTAAACTTAGATTAAAGCTTCTCTTTCGAGTGCTTGGCTTCCCCACCTATTTAAAGTCAAGTGTTGACTAAAGGGATCTCTAATGACTGTCCAAGTTCTCTGGCTTAGTTGGAGTCAGAGTATTCAACTCCAATCCAGGAAGAATGAGAAAGGAGAGATGTTAGTTTCCTCTGACCAGTCTTGTGGCTAAAAGACTTTGGCTTCTAGATGTGCACTGTCAATATGGTAGCCATTAGCCACTGGTTCCAGGTCACACTGATGTGCTCCATAGCCATACATGGCTAGGGACAGCACTGGTCTAGACTTCTTTGCCAAGGTTCATCTCTGCCCTTCGGCCACCACCCTTGCCCCTTACCCTTCACTCAGCAGTTTGCCTTCCTGTGGGATCTCAAGGACAGGCTGACAGCTTTGCTATGAGTGCGAACTTCCCCAGTCTCAACAGCCCCAATCAACCATGTGTGCAAGGAAAGGAGATAAGATCAGAGAAGCTGGAGATTGGGAGACCAAGTCTCAGGCCCTGTCTTGGGATCAGCACCTGGTGGTTCCTTCCTTAGCCATAGACATGAGACCCTGGGACACAGCTCTCAGTGGACACTGCTCATTTGCCTTTCCCACATCTTAGTAACAGGGTCTTGACCTCTAGACTCTGATATTGGGACATTAAGGGGTTTATCTACCCCTTAAGCATTGATAAGTGTAGGTGTCTCTTTTTCCCTCGGCTTCTAAATTTTGTTGTTGGATAACAAACATCCTTAACTACTGGGTTTAGAATCCGAGGGGTCTGTGGTTCATAGTAGGTATTAAGTCTCAAACGAATGGACTTCCTTCCTGGTCGGTGCCAAGGCCATGGAAGCCAGGAGCCTCTTGGTCCATAGCAGGGGAGAAGGGGACAGAGAGGTAGATGGACTGTGACTCCGACACAGGTGGACAGAGAGAGGGAACCGACACAGGTGGACAGAGAGCGGGAAAGAGCCCTTCTCACTGATCCTGCTCTCCCCAGCCCATGAAGTGGGGCTGGTGTCTTTGCAGGTGGCAGGGCGGGAGGGGCCCCTTTCTGCTTCTGTGCTCTTTGAGTATCGAGCCCGCCGATTCCTGTCTCTGCCCAGTACTCAGCTTGACTGGTTGTCACTGGATGGTGAGTACCTAAGCCCTCTGACCCAAAAGTGTCAAACCCTACAACCTTTGAAGATGACATGCCCCTAGACCCTCAGGAATCTGATAGACACTGCTCAGCCCTCACTTTACCACTCTTTTGCTATTCCTATTTGTTGGTCATTTCTTTTCTTTCTTTTTTTTTGTAAAGAAACCCTTCCTTCCTTCTTTCCTTCCTTCCTTCCTTCCTTCCTTCCTTCCTTCCTTTCTTTCTTTCTTTCTTTCTCTTTCTTTCTTTCTCTTTCTTTCTCTCTTTCTCTCTCTCTCTCTTTCTCTCTCTCTCTTTCTCTCTCTCTCTCTCTCTTTCTCTCTCTCTCTCTTTCTCTCTCTCTTTCTCTCTTTCTCTCTCTCTCTTTCTCTCTCTCTCTTTCTCTCTCTCTCTCTCTTTTTCTCTCTCTCTCTCTTTCTCTCTCTCTTTCTCTCTCTCTTTCTCTCTCTCTCTTTCTCTTTCTTTCTTTCTATTTGACCAGAGACGGACAGAGTGAGAGAAAGAGGGGGAAAGTGAGAAAGCAAGCCGCCAGGTCCGGGACTTGAACCACGGTCGACCATGTGGGGAGTCCAGCCCCTCATTGGACATTTCTGAATGTGGCAGCAAACTTCTCTCACCTCTTCTTGCCATAAATCATGGAGCTGTCTTTATCCTAGTATTTACCCTGTCTTCTTCATCCCAAAGGATGGGATTTCAACCAAGAATGCCAGAGGCTAGGGCAGGGACAGGGTCTAGAGCAACATATAGGGGCTATTCGGGACCAGCAGTTAGCGTAATGGCTATGTTACTGGACTCCCATGTAGTTGACCACGGTTTGCATCCCAGACCCAGTGGCTTAAAACTCACGCCGGGCGCGTGTGCGTGCATGCCCAAGATCCTGAGAGGAGAATGGAGGAGAAGGGATTGCAGCGTGGCCATCCCCCCTGGGGGTGATTTCTCACTTTCTGTCTCTCTGTCTTTGTCTGGCGAGCGCACAGGCCCTATAGCAAAAACCTCTTAAAAAAAAAATGTATATATATATATATATAGGGGCTATTCATGAGTATCATATACACATACAAGTGTATTTATTTACTTATTTATAATTTCTGGATTTTAAGAATTATTTTATTAATTGCATTTATTATTAATTTTTAAAATATGACCAGAGAGAGACAGAGAGAGAGAAAGTGAGAAAGCAAGCCACCAGGTCCGGGACTCAAACCATAGTTGGCCATGTGGGAGTTTAGCACCTTAACCACCACACCACCTTCTGGCCCCCATACAGACATATTTAAATTTCTATCAATTTTCCCTCTGGTTATAAAGATAACATTTTAGGTATATGAAACTCAGAAATTACAGAAAAACACAAAGTAGAAAATAAAAATTTCCTATTACAGTACTATTCAGTGATATGCATTGGTAATATTGTAGTGTACTTTCTTGCACAAAGATACATACATACACATATATGCATGGAGTCTTCAAAAAGTTCATGGAGGGACCAGCGGGTGACGTGGTGGTTAAGGTGCTGGACATGCCCACATGACCAACCAGGGTTCGAGTCCTGGACCTGGACCTGGTGGCTTGTTTTCTCACTTTCTCTCTCTCTCACTCTTACCCTCTGTCTCTCTCTGGTCAAATTAAAAAAAAAAAAAAATGAATGAATAAATAAAATAATTATTAAAAAATGTGGAAAATGCATATTATGAAACAACTATGTATGGATTTCAGAGTTTTTTTGCACTAAAATAAACTTGCACCTCTTATTTATTTTTTTTATTTTTAATTTGTTACAGGGTGTGCATTTGCCAGAGAGAGAGAGAAAGTTAGAAAGCACCTTTCAAGGGGGATGGCCATGCCAGCCATTCTCTTTTCAGGACTTTGGGCACACATGCACACATGCCTGGCATGCATACATGCCTGGTGTGTTTACAAGCTGCTGGGTCCGGGACACAAATCATACAGTTAACCATGTGGGATCCAGCTACTTAACCACCAAGCCACTTGGCTGGCCCAATAAATTTGTACCTTCACTCTATTTTTCCATAAACTTTTTGAAGGCCTCCTGTATGTATGTGTGCAGGTGTATTTATCTAAGTCTGGGCCTGTTTTTACTCCTGTTACTGGTTCTCTTTCCTGTAGCTTTGAGAACCAGTTCTATCAGCCCCTGCTGCTTGCTCAAGGGTTTTTCTGTCTCTTCCTCTTGGTGTCTTTTTTGTTGCCTTCTGGCTTCACCCTAATTCTGTCTGTCTCCTTCCTTCCTGCTTCTCTCTCTCAGGGGCACTGCTCCCTAGTTTTTCCTCATTTGTGGAGGCCCTCTGCTCTTCTCGTCACCAGGCTTTGGTGGGTGTGTTGGGTCGCCTGCCTCCGGCCAGGTCTTTCAGTCCTGCTTTTGTCCTGCTCTGTGACGGTTCATCACCTTATTTTTCCATCTCTGTCTAAGCTGTTTTACCATCTCTCCTATAGGTCTCCTCCTCCCTCTTCTTTCCATTTCTTTCTTTCTTTTTTAATTTAATTTATTGCTATAGGGCATGTGCACAGAGACAGAAAGAGGGTGAGATGTGAGAAGGCATCCCCTCGGAGGGTGGAGGTGGCCATGCCACAACGCCTTCTCTAGTCACCTCTTGGGATTCAGGGCACACACAGACACATGCCCAGCATGTTTCTCAAGCTGCCGAGTATGGGACTTGAACCACGCAGTTGCTCATGTGGGATCCAGCTGCCTTAATCTCCATGCCATCTGCTGACCCTTTTTATTCCATTTTTTCTTGAACCAATGTCTTAACTTTCCTTTTGATCTTCCTTTCTTACTGCTTGCTTGGTAGGCTTTTCCCCCAGCTTTCCTTTGTCCTTGCTCTCTTCTCCTTCTCCTTGTTTATCTTTTCTGCTCTCTCTCTCTTCTGCCTGTTCTACCTGGGTTTCTGTTTATCACTCTGTACCTCTCTCCCCTCCTAACACCTCGGAACTTTCATCCCCTTCTATCCTGGCACCTCAGAACATTACCCGACCTTTGCTTTATCTCTGCCTGTTTTCCCATGGCTCTGAGCCCCTCTGGCCTTCCCTCCTTATCCTTGTTTGATCTCAGAAGGGGACAGATATTGTTTGGTGTGTGTATGTGTGTGTATGCATGTATGCATGCATGCGCATGTGTATCTGTGTATGGCAGGGAGGAGGAGGAATGAACATGGCTATCCATCTCTGTCACCTTCCCTCCCCCACCATCCTCTTTGTGGACAGCTGCAGGGGGCTGGGATGAGGGGGCGGTGCTTTTCAAATCGCAGTCACTGAGCTCTTTTGGGCAGTGGTTAACAGAGAGGAGGGACCCTGGAGTCTTTCAGCTCCAGCATGGGGGACAAAGGTAATGTCTGGGGCAAGAACTGACCAAACATTTTACCTAAGGAAGGGGGGAGCATGCAGGGGCGTGTACACGTGTGATCTGGAGCAGCTAGGGGCTAGATGGTCATTTGGGAATTTCTACCATCTCTGTGCCTTAAAGGAAACAGCCTTGGTTCTGGATCCTGGTTCTAGGTCTGTGAGTAGTGTTACCAGCCCTAGTCTACACCCTGGTAGGCTTCGTTTCATTAGTAGCCAGCTAGGTAAAGGGCTGTGGGGAAGAGAAAAGAATATGATTGTGTCTCTGCCCCCAGCTCTTGGGACACGTCCTGTTATGGTGCTGAGGGCATCGCCTAGCCCCTGCCCACTCAGCGTCCCTGCTCATTCCCCCTCAGACAACCAGTTTCGGATGTCCATATTGGAGCGACTGGAGCAGATGGAGAAGCGGATGGCAGAGATCGCAGCAGCTGGGCAAGTGCCTTGCCAGGGTCCCGACACTCCTCCAATTCAGGTACTTCCGTGAGGAGGGAGATGGCCTACGGTGGGACACGGGGAGGGTCCACCTAGAGAAAATGGCTCTTGCATGTGACTCCCCTCACTCTCCTCAGCTGGCCCTCCTCCCTCTCCCTGACATCATCCGCTCCCACCCCCACCCAGTGGCAAGAGTGGCTATTCTGGGCACCTTCTTGGCATGGCAGGCTTCAGACTATTTCTGGTCTAAAGAGAGTGGAGGTGAAGGAGGGGTGGGGGAGGGGTCAAGCAGGTTGGGGCTCAGAGCTCTGTGGGTCTCTGAAGAAAGAGGGCTGAGGAAGGGCTTTGAGACTGCTGCTGAGGGGGAGAAGCCACATGTGGGTATGGCACTGATCTGCATTGGTGTGAAGGCACAGCATGGGCTAGGGTGTGTGAGGTCTGACGGGAGTAGGGGACACCCAGGACACAGGAACTCCAACTGGGAAAACCGAGGCTGACCTGGTGGGGACCTGGAGTGAGAAGTATAGGGAGGGGGCTAGATTAGAAACTGGGAGAACAGATGTGGGGTGGCCAAGGCTACCCCAAGCCAGGGTACCGGATGTTCAAGTCACTGCCTAAGGGTGTGTGTACCGCAGGATGAAGGCCAAGGGCCTGGGTTCGAGGCACGAGTGGTGGTCTTGGTAGAGAACATGATCCCACGCTCCACCTGGAGAGGCCCTGAACGTCTGGCCCATGGAAGTCCCTTCCGGGGCATGAGCCTTCTGCACCTGGCTGCTGCTCAGGGCTACGCCCGCCTCATCGAGACCCTGAGCCAGTGGCGGTGAGCAGGGGCAGCTGGGAGGAACTGGGTAGCCATTGGGAGTGCCAAGGGACAAGGAGGAGCCTGGAGGATCTGGAGCCCTGCCAAGAGGGAGCCAGGGTCTCTGTGGGAAGGAAGAGGGGCTGGGCAAGGGCTTATATTTGGGGGATTTGAATATCCTGACTTAGGAAACTTTGACTTCTTGGGGTCCTTAAATTGATTACCGTCTTTAACTGCCTCCTCCCACTGGCCTCAGTGCTTCTAGACAGCTCACTTCCCAGTCCCGTTACTTCTGATGTTCCTTGCCCTCTGTTTCCCTGACTGGGCTCTGGTGTCCCTTTCCCAAACCCTCCAGGAGTGTGGAGACTGGCAGCTTGGACTTAGAGCAAGAGGTTGACCCGCTCAACGTGGATCATTTCTCTTGCACCCCCCTGGTGAGGATGCCAGAGTTTTGAGTGCATGGGGGGCAGTGGGCAACAGGAAGATCCTTCCAGGGAAGCAGGGAAAGGTGGATGGGCAAGGGCCTGAAGACCTAGCTACCTGGAAGAAGAACCCCAGCTTCATCTCCACCATCCATTTCCTTCTCAGATGTGGGCCTGTGCCCTGGGACACCTGGAAGCTGCTGTGCTCCTTTTCCGTTGGAACCGACAGGCCCTGAGCATTCCCGACTCTCTGGGCCGTCTTCCCCTGTCTGTGGCTCATTCCCGGGGCCATGTGCGCCTTGCCCGCTGCCTTGAAGAACTGCAGAGGCAGGAGGCTTCAGTCGAACCCCCTCTTGCCCTGTCACCACCCTCCTCCAGCCCAGACACTGGTGAGGGCTGCCTCCCATCTTTTTGAGAGAGGAATGGGGGTAGCATGGGCCAGAGCAAAGCCAAAAGGTGGGCTAAAAAGACAGGGAGAGGAGGAGGCAGGGTGGGGGTGCTGAGAACAAGGATGGGGACGGGACGGTGGGAGACTCGACAGATGGCTGGTGCTCCTGTTGCCCTCACCCTCTAACCCTGCCTCACAGGTCTGAGCAGTGTCTCATCGCCCTCGGAGCTGTCAGAAGGCACTTTCTCCGTCACGTCAGCCTATTCTAGTGCCCCAGATGGCAGCCCTCCCCCTGCTCCACTGCCAGCCTCTGAGATTACTATGGAGGAGATTGTCCCAAGCCAGCTATCCTCTGGTGCCCCAGAGGCCCCCCTACTCCTCATGGACTATGAGGCCACCAGCCCCAAAGGGCCCCCACCCTCCCCTCCTGCCCTCCTGCCAGCCCCAGATGATGGAGCTGCCCTGGAGAACGCAGACAGCCCCCAGGCTGTGGATGTGATCCCGGTACTGCTCATGCTAATGGAATTATAGGGGCTAGAAGTGCAATGGGGTGCAGAGCGGGTGAGGCAGACTAGTCCATGAAACAACATCAGAGTCTGGGTTTGTTTGGGAAGAAGGGGCCATTTATTTTGACAGGCAGGGGAACACTTACTTCCTTTCAGACCTTGAACTTCTGGAGAGTGTCTTCAGTTAGGGCTGGTCCATGAAAGGACAAGGTTCTTGGGGAACCAGGGTGAGGGCAGCTGGGAGTTGTGTGAAGCAGAGAGGTTGGCAAGATGACAGAGGTATTTGGCAGATTTTTACTATAGTGTATGTGCTCCCTGGAGAGACAGAGACAAGAAATCATCCTCCAGGGGGGATGGCCACGCAACAAGCCCTTCTTCACTCTCCTCTCGGGATTTTGGGCATGCACACACATACACCTGGTGTGAATTTCAAGCTGCTGGGTACAGGACTTGAACTGCTGTTGGCCACATGGGAGCCCAGCACCTTAGCCACCGTGCAGCCTACTGGCCTCACGAGAAGACTTGAACAAGGGCTAATGAAGCTTTGTAGGATGAATGAATAGGGAGTGAATCTTCAGATGTAGCAATGTATTTCTGTACTAGAACCTGAGATGTACCTGCTTTAGGGTGGACTGATAATTAGGTAGCACGCTCAGTACAAAAAAAAAAAGGAACTCCACAAAAAGTGTAGGCTATGTTGAACGTGGCCAGAGGAAGTGCTAGAGGCTTCAGAGCTGGAGCAAAGGCCAGGCTAGAGCCATTTGACAGGTGTCATTTGGTCAGCAACATCAGACTGGTTCTTTTTTTGGGGGGCGGGGAGAGGTTTTTGCTATAGGGTATGTGCGCTCGCCTGAAAGACAGAGACAGAAAGCGAGAAATCACCCCCACGGGGCATGACTACTCCACAATTCTTTTTCCATTCTCCTCTTGGGATCATGAGCATGCACGCACATGCACCCAGTGTGAGTTTAAGCCACCGAGTCTGGGACTCGAACCGCAGTTGGCTACATTGGAGACCAGCGACATAGCCATTATGTCAACTGCTGGTCCCCATCAGGCTGGTTCTTGAGAACTGAGGAGGCCGGGGAGGGTGGCATGACCAAACCTATGGGGAGGATATACTAGTGAGCTGGCATGAGATAGGCCCAGGTAGACAGGGCACAATCGACCTAGAAAGGGGTCGAATATTTCATAGAATCTTCATCTGGAGCCTGTCCTTCCTATGTCCTCCACAACCCCTTGGCATACAGGGCTGAATCCCCACGTGGGAGCCCAGTAAGGATAAATGAATGAGTCTAGAATAGTCGCCAAGAAAGGAACGGATAGTAGGAAAAGCAATCCCCGAGGCCTCGGTGTCTGGTGAAAGAAAGAACTAGACAGGAATGAGGTAGTTTGGCAGGGCAGGGACATCTGGCAGTTTGAGCCCCCAGGGCTCACCCAGCTTCTCTCTTCATCCAGGTGGACATGATCTCACTGGCCAAGCAGATCATTGAAGCCACACCAGAACGGATTAAACGAGAGGACTTTGTGGGGCTGCCTGAGGCAGGCACCTCCATGCGGGAGCGGACAGGGGCTGTGGGGCTCAGCGAAACCATGTCCTGGCTGGCCAGCTACCTGGAGAATGTGGACCATTTCCCCAGCTCAGTCCCTCCCAGGTGACCAGCTCAGGGCAGAGCTTCCAGATTCTTCTTTTTTTTTTTTGGAGAGGTTTTTGCTATAGGGTACATGCACTCACCATTAAGACAGAGACAGAAAGTAAGAAACCACCCCCTCAGGGGGGATGGCCACGCCACAATCCCTTCTCCTCCGTTCTCCTCTTGGGATCTTGGGCACACATGCACATGGCGTGAGTTTAAGCCACCAAGTCTGGGACTCGAACCGCGGTCAACTACATGGGAGTCCAGCAATATAACCATTATGCCGACTGCTGGTCCCCCAGATTCTTCTTTAAAGGAGGATGGGAGGATGCAGGAGGCTTCCTCACACCCAAAGCTCCATTCTGGCTGAGGCCCTTTGAGAAGGAAACTGAATTGGCTGATAAACCCTGAAGCCACTTTCTCAAGATTATTGCTAGTGGTCTTCCTTCATAACAGTCCCTAGGTGGGAGGGGAGAGACTTCAGATGCCCCGTGACATCCCTCTTCTCTATCTCCTACAGCGAACTGCCCTTTGAGAGAGGTCGCCTAGCTATCCCTCCAGCACCTTCCTGGGCAGAATTTCTCTCTGCCTCTACCAGTGGCAAGATGGAAAGTGATTTTGCCCTGCTGACACTATCGGATCATGAGCAGCGGGAACTGTATGAGGCAGCCCGCGTCATCCAGACAGCCTTTCGGAAGTACAAGGTCAGGGGGCCAGGGGTTGTGGGATGAATTACGCAGGGCCAGCTGTGGCCTCCCAGGGCGTTTGGTAGAAGAGCAAACATCCAGACAAGTCTCAGAGTGAAGAGTCAGGGGACCCTAGGAGAGCTGGAAGGACAAATGAAGTGCCCGTTAGGTGCTGAGATTTCTCTCCCCTCAGGGCCGGCGGCTGAAGGAGCAGCAGGAGGTAGCAGCAGCTGTGATCCAGCGCTGCTACCGGAAGTACAAGCAGGTGAGACCCTTCTCTGGAAAGCATGCCCACAAACCCACACGCACACACCCAGCCCAGCCCAGAGCGCACAGAATGCTGCCAGAGCCCTAATTCCCCTTCTCTCTCCACAAGCTGACCTGGATTGCACTTAAGGTATTAGGCATGAGATCTGGGTGTGAGGTTGTCTGTGATGATTCAGCCTTTCCGTGAGTGTGTGGGTTAGAGAATGAGACTTGCATTAGCCTAACCTAGGGGGTGACTCTCAAGGGTTTGGGTCTCCGTTCCTCCATTTCATCCCTGTCCCTCTTCCCTGCTCCTGCAGTTTGCACTCTATAAGAAGATGACCCAGGCGGCCATCCTGATTCAGAGCAAGTTCCGAAGCTACTATGAGCAGAAGCGGTTTCAGCAGAGCCGCCGGGCGGCCGTGCTCATCCAGCAGCACTACCGTTCCTACCGGCGTCGGCCCAGGCCCCCCCACCGGCCCTCGGGCGCCCTGCCCACCCGCGGCAAGTAAGGCCCCATTCTCACCATCCTTTCCCCTGGCTTTCCCTGCTGGGGTCCATAAGGGGCATGGTATGCCTATGAGGTCTCCTCATCTTTTTTTTTTTTTTTTTTTTTTTCTCGCACCAGAGGCTCTTTTCTCACCAAGAAGCAGGACCAGGCAGCCCGGAAGATCATGAGATTCCTGCGGCGCTGCCGACACAGGTACTCATCCCTTCTCTCCTTGGAATTTTGCCCTGCCTCTTCGCCTGGTTCGACCATCATCTCTGACTCCTTCCTTGTTTTTCTACAGGATGAGGGAACTGAAGCAGAACCAGGAGCTGGAAGGGCTTCCCCAGCCCGGACTGGCCACCTGACCTCTCCAGCGCCTTTCTCACCACTCTGGGGGCTTCTTGCAGTCTTAACAGGAAGAGGGCTTTCTGGGGCAGGGGGAGCTCCTTGTCGGCAGCTTTCCCCTTCACCTTTGGTGGAGCCCCTCATAGGCCTCCACCCTCCTCCCCTCTCCCCAACTCCTGTTTCCACACCTCACTTCCCTCCTGGTCGTGCCCCCTCTCTTTTGCTCCCTGGCTCCAGAAGACCCACGCCCCACATACCTGCATCTTCAGCCGTGACCTACGGAGCCCTGCCTGCCCCTTCTCCACAGCTCCTTCCCTGCCTGCACCCGACTCAGCCCCTTCCTGATTTGCCTTATTTATTTATTCGACGCGTCTCTGAATGTATCCGCCTCGGTCCCCACCTCTGCCTTCTCTGCGCGCGCCCCTTGTGTTTCAGGGCTGACCGTGCCCCCACCCCGACTCCGCATGTTTGCGTCTGTTTCCTCCCTTTCTGGCCCTGTCTTCCCCCAGCATCCCGACCTGGCCCAATCTCGGGGCCAAAGGGGAGGGGGTGTACATAGGAACGCGTTGCGGAGTCCCGCCCCCGTCCCCCGAGGGGAGGGGGCTTGTACATACTGTAACATACAGAGTATAGTGAAGAATCTATTTAAGGCGCCGCGGGGAAGGCTGCACGGCCGGGCTTGTGGTTCCCTGGGGCTCTGTCTGCGGCGGACGGGCGGGGCGGGGAGGGCGGGGCCTCGGCCGGCTAGGAGCGACCGCGCGCGGCTGGACTCGGATCAGAGCCCAGGCAGCGAGGGCGCGCGGTTTTCCGCCTCCGACGTGTTTCCGGTCTTAAAGGCATTTCGCCTTTCCCTTTAAGACGCGCCGCCCTCTCTCAGTCACTCCCAAGATGGCGGACCTACTGGGCTCCATCCTGAGCTCTATGGAGAAGCCACCCAGCCTCGGTGACCAGGAGACTCGGCGCAAGGCCCGAGGTGAGGATCCCAAATTCACGACCGCCTTTCTTCGCCCGGTTCTCGGGACCGTACTCTTCCCCCTTTGGACGATGCCGCTTCTTCAACCTTGAAAGACCCCTCGGAGGCCCCTTCTGAGACCCTCAGAGTCCCTAACAGGGCGGCCGACCCGCCCGCTGTTCTTAGCAGACGATGATTGGCTGCCCGAAGCCTAGCTCCAGCTTTCTGCTCCTTCTCCCTAGCCTTGCCTTCCGTAGTCCTTGTTTCTGATTAGCCTGCGGGCCCGCTTGTCCGCTGCTGGCGTGCTCTGATTGGTAGAACGCTTCCAACCTGTCATCGCAGCTCCGCCCACCTCCAGCACTATTTCGATTGGGTGCAAGACACGTCCGTCCGCATTCCTTTTACGTCTATTGGTCAGCTCAACTTAAAGGTCTACCTCCTAAGTCTCGGACTTTTCTTTCTCACCCACTGCACCCGCTGCAGCTCCCATTGGCTGCTGAGGCTTCCCGGTGTCTTTACGCCCCTCCTACATGATTTAACTCGATCACGTCTGCCTCGCAACCCTTTCCCCATCTGTAGCCTTAAATTCCCGAGTTGCGCGGGTTGATCGTGATGCTGATTGGAGGGACGAGATTGCCCCGCCAGGTCCAATTGGTCTGTCTCCCGACTAGGTTCTCTTAGCGGCTTACCTGCCGGAGGGCTTGAATTCCGCAGCGCTCTAGGGCGCGGTCTAGCGGGAGAGTCGAGGCCTTGACCATAGACGAGCCTAGTCCTGAACGGTGCTCTCTACCTGCCCGAGGTGGGGTAGGTCAGGCGCGATACTGTCAGAGTGCTCAAGGGCAGCTTAATGTCTAAATATCGTTGCTTATTATTATTTTAAAGAATTGTTTATTTTATTTATCATTATTAGTCTTTATTTTGACTGGAGAGAGAGAGAGGGAGAGTGAGAAAGCAAGCTGCCCGTTCCAGGACTCAGACTACGTTTGGCCATGTGGGAGTTCATCACCTTAACCACCATGCCACCTGGTAGCCCCTACCGTGGCTTACTTACTAAATGCCTTGTAGGGGTTAGTCCAGGACTGAGATGTTCATTGATGAAGTTTAATAATCAATAACTCAGAAATGTAATAACCAATTTGATAAGTGCTCTGAAAGGAAGATAATTATGAGGGTCACTTGGGTCCTAACTTAACTTGCAGTGAGCCAAGACCCGAAGGATAGATAATTCAGTAAAACAAAGGGGAACGAAGTGTTACAGGCAGAGATGTAGATCTGAAAGCTCCAAGGAAGTTGGGAGCATAATAGGAATGGGGAATTGGAATTATTTGATGCTCATAACTGTCTAGGTGTGGGAATCACTAGCAGCAGTTCACAGGCTAGAAAGCTTAAGCTCAAAATTTAGTAACTGACTGAGGTCACATAGTAAGTGATAGATTTTTTTTTTTTTTTTTGGAGAGGTTTTTGCTATAGGGCGTGTGCGCTCTCCAGAAAGACAGAGAGAGACAGAGACAGAAAGCGAGAAATCACCCCCCAGGGGGGATGGCCACGCCACAATCCCCCTCTCCTCCATTCTTCTCTCCGGATCTTGGGCATGCACACACACACGCGCCCAGCATGAGTTTTAAGCCACCAGGTCCGGGATGCAAACCGCAGTTGACTACGTGGGAGTCCAGCGACATAGCCATTACCCTAACTGCTGGTTCCAGTAAGTGATAGCATTTTTAACTCAGGTATGACTTTTTAAAAGCTTTTTGTTATTTTTTAAAAATTATTTTATTTAACTTTATTTTAATTTGACCAGAGAGGGACATAGTGAGGGAGAGGGAAAGTGAGAAAGCGAGCCTCCAGGTCCAGGATTCAAACAATGGTTGGCAATGTGGGAGTCCCCCCCCAAACACCATGCCCCCTGCCAGTCCCCTAAAAGCTTGTGTTCTTAACCATTATTTTTTCCCTTTGAATGTTTGTTTTGTGTGGATTCTATAGTCTAGTGATGAATACAAGGCTTAGGCTTCGTCTCACTCTCTCTGTCTTCTCTGGCAAGTGCAAGTGCCTTCTGCCAATTAAAAAATTTTGCTATCTGGCACGTGTGCTCGCCAGACAGAGACAGACAGAGAGATAGAAAGCGAGAAATCACCCCCCAGAGGGGATGGCCACGCCG
>NW_006159824.1:2416871-2433328 GCF_000334495.1 Tupaia belangeri chinensis | reverse complement strand
TTTTTTTTTTTTTTTTGGAGAGGTTTTTGCTATAGGGCGTGTGCGCTCTCCAGAAAGACAGAGAGAGACAGAGACAGAAAGCGAGAAATCACCCCCCAGGGGGGATGGCCACGCCACAATCCCCCTCTCCTCCATTCTTCTCTCCGGATCTTGGGCATGCACACACACACGCGCCCAGCATGAGTTTTAAGCCACCAGGTCCGGGATGCAAACCGCAGTTGACTACGTGGGAGTCCAGCGACATAGCCATTACCCTAACTGCTGGTTCCAGTAAGTGATAGCATTTTTAACTCAGGTATGACTTTTTAAAAGCTTTTTGTTATTTTTTAAAAATTATTTTATTTAACTTTATTTTAATTTGACCAGAGAGGGACATAGTGAGGGAGAGGGAAAGTGAGAAAGCGAGCCTCCAGGTCCAGGATTCAAACAATGGTTGGCAATGTGGGAGTCCAGCACCCCCAAACACCATGCCACCTGCCAGTCCCCTAAAAGCTTGTGTTCTTAACCATTATTTTTTCCCTTTGAATGTTTGTTTTGTGTGGATTCTATAGTCTAGTGATGAATACAAGGCTTAGGCTTCGTCTCACTCTCTCTGTCTTCTCTGGCAAGTGCAAGTGCCTTCTGCCAATTAAAAAATTTTGCTATCTGGCACGTGTGCTCGCCAGACAGAGACAGACAGAGAGATAGAAAGCGAGAAATCACCCCCCAGAGGGGATGGCCACGCCGCAATCCCTTCTCCTCCATTCTCCTCTCGGGATCTTGGGCATGCACGCACACGCGCCCGGCGTGAGTTTAAGCCACCGGGTCCAGGACTCGAACCACGGGACTACGTGGGAGTCCAGCGACATAGCCATTACACTAACTGCTGATCCCCCAATTAAAACATTTTAAAAAGCTTATTTATTTCAAGAAAGAGAGAGAGAGAGACAAGCACTGTCAACTGTGATCCCCGCAAACCTCCCCAGCTAGCCAGGATCACAGGCAAATGTGCCTAGTGTGTACAGGTCAACCAAGGAACCTGTGATCTTCCGTACAGAGCCAGCATTTCTAGAACAGTGTGTTGTCACTGTGCCAACCAACTGGCTCAATCCTTTGTTCGTTTGTTTGTGTTTCGTTTAATTGTATTCATTTATTTCTTCCATGAGAGAAAGTCACCTCCAACAGGCTCGCCGAACCACGGTCCAGCCTAAGCCATCCATTATCACGGGCAGTTGTACCCAGAATGTATGGGGAAGTCTTGGGATGCAAACTGGACCTTGTCATGTGAGTCCAGGTGCGATACCACCGTACCACCATCTCACCTCTTAACTATATTTGTATGCCACTTCCTCAGATGTAGAGGAGACCTGGAAACCAGTTAGAGAACAGTGGGCAAGATGGGATGCACAGAGGGTCATCGAGGTCAGAGAGATGCAAGCTCCTGTGTTGTCCAGTCCTGGGGTCCTGACAGATAACTGGATAGGAGATGAACAGGTTCCCTGCCTTCCAGGAGCTCATAATCTGGTGGTGGAGATGAACAAAAAGATACAAAGCCAGATCAGCTGGTGCTTACCTGTACTATACTGAGGATGCTGAGGCAAAAGTGTCAGAAACTCACAGTGTGGGCAACATAGCAAGATCCTGCTTTAGAGCCTGACATGACGCAGGCCTGTAGTCCAACCCTCTCAGGAGGCCAAGGCAGGAGGATCATGACAGTGAGAGCTTGTCTGAAAATACTATGGCCATGTACGCATGGATATGCACATGCACACTAATGGGAAGACAAGAAAAGGTTACAGTAAGTTCGTTCTCAGCACAGACACGGGTATCGGAACCACATGTGCTTAGTGCCCAAGGAAGAAGTAACCGATTCATGACAAGATCCTCAACATTTGCCAGTAGAAGAAAAGCATTCTAAGCAGAAGGAAAAACATGCACAAAGGCGGAGTGACTAGAAAAATGGGAAGAGATTCAGTTCAGCTTAGGGGAGGGGAGAATTCAGATCCTGTAGAGGTGGGCCTTACGGATTTCAAATGGCAGGACCAGCAGTTGGTATCATGGCTATGTCGCTGGACTCCCATATAGTTGACCATGATTCAAGTCCCGGACCTGATAACTTAAACTCTCCCCGGGCGCATATGCATGTGTGCCCAAGATCCCAAGAGGAGAATGAAGGAGAAAGGATTGAAGTGTGGCCATCTCCCCTGGGGGATGATTTCTCTCTTTCTGTCTCTGTGTCTCTCTCTCTCTTTCTGGCGAGCGCACGTACCCTCTAGCAAAAACATCTCAAAAAAAAAAAAAAAAAAGGAAAAAGGATTTCAGATGTCAGGAAAGGAGGAATGGGAGCACTTTAAATAGGACCAGGAATCAGAAGAAGCATGTAATCCCAAATCCCAAGAGGCAAGAAAAATCACATCATGGGTGTTATAAATTAGAGAAAAAAAATCTTATCATTGGGCAGGCATGGAGAGCTTAGGTTAGGAAGGCATCCCTTGTACCAAGTGGTGTGGTAGCTAAGGCCCTGAACTCCCACCTGTCTGACCATGGTTCGAATCCTGGCCCTGGCAGCTTGAAAATCACACTAGGAGTGTGTGCATGTGTGCCCAAAATCCCAGGAGGTGAATGGAGGAAAAGGGACTATGATATGGCTGTTCCCCTTGGGAGAGGGGGATTTCTCACTTTTCCTCTCACTGTGGCAAAAACCAATAAATAACATACTTTTTTATTGAGAGAGATATTTTTGGTATAGAGAGTGTGTGATCACCAGGGAGACAGAGAGAGATGGAGAGAGAGAGAAAGTGAGAAATCACTCTCTGGGGGGATGGCCATGCCACCATCTTTTCTCCATTCACCTCAGGATTTTGGGCACACATGCACACTTGCTCAGCATGAGTTTCAAGTCACCAGGTCCAGGACTCAAACTATGGTTGGCCACGTGGGAGTCTAGAGCCTTAACCACTGTTCCTCCTGCTGGCCCCAACATACATTGTTTAAAAAAAAAAAAAAGAAGAAGAAGAAGAAAAGAAATGCACCCCCTCCTCCAGAGGCAGAGGAGATCTGGTACAGAAGCAGGATCTGAGGAAGGAGAGGGCAATTAAATAAGACCGAAGGGTAGACAGTTCCTTGGCAGCTAACCTTGCACACCTATTCTTCCTAAGGAAAAGGGTGTCAGATTAGCCATTTCAGCTTCGTCTTATCTGTAGAAGTGGGAAGTGGGGGTGTTACTAAATACAGGAAGTTAAATAATTTCCGCTTTCTTATGTATACAATGAGGTGATAAACTCTTTAAGGCCCTAGACTTAGTCTGTTCTCACCTCTCCAGGTGCCTTAGGATTCTTTGTCTTTTGTGGATATTAAGTAAGTGGTCATTAATTGGTTTCCCCGGTGGAGATGGGAAATGAGGTTAAGTGTGATTACAAACTTTGTCACTCCCACTACACTGTGAGCTCTTTAAGTGTCTTAATCATTTTGCTACTCCAGGGCCTAACACAGAGCCAGGTGTATAGCACACATTGATAATGCTTGGTAGATGGCTGGCTCTGTGGTCTGGTGGTTACTGAGCTAGATCCCACAAGACCAATGACACAGTTTGAATCCCAAACCCAGCTGCTTAAGAAACGAGCTGGGTACACCCAAAATCCGCAAAGGAGGGAGAGATGGAAGAGAAGGGACTGTGGAGTGACTGTTCCCCATGGAGGGTGTTTTTCTCCATCTTTCTCTGGCAAGTGCCTGTGCACTCTAGCAGAAAAAAATTAAGAAGAAAAAGAATTAATGCTTAGTAAATAATAATCCTACCTTCATAGGCTGATACCTCCTATGGGACACCAAACTTTCTCGGATGCCTTATGACACCCTCCTCCACCCATGCTTATAGCCCTGGCCTCATGCTGCCAATTCTCACCCACAGAGCAGGCTGCCCGCCTGAAGAAACTACAAGAACAAGAGAAACAACAGAAAGTGGAGTTTCGTAAAAGGGTGAGAACAACTGGAGGGACCAGAGTCAGCCTCAGGATGGGCTTCTTATCAGTTAGAATGGGAAGGTTGAGGACTCAGTTTTGTTGAAAATGTCTTGAAGCCTGACAGCTAGCGACATGGAGGCTGGGCAGGCTGTGGGGTAGTGTAGAAGGCCAGTAGGCCCGTAGGGGAGAGAGAGAGGTTTGGGCAGCGTCACGGTCTCAGTCTTCTTCCTTTTCTCTCTCCCAAGATGGAGAAAGAGGTGTCAGATTTCATCCAAGACAGTGGGCAGATCAAGAAAAAGTTTCAGCCGATGAACAAGATAGAGAGGAGCATACTGTGAGTGTCTCTGGGCTGGGGGAGGCAGGAAGGGGGTGGCTAAGGGGCCATGAAAGGGCCAGCAGGTCTCCTCCCAAGGAGCTTATGGCTCAGCACTTCCCCCTCCACACCTCACTCTCCCTTCCCAGACACGACGTGGTGGAGGTGGCCGGCCTGACATCTTTCTCCTTTGGGGAAGACGATGAGTGTCGCTATGTCATGATCTTCAAAAAGGTAGAAGGCCCAAGTTCTTCACTCTCTCCTTTCCCCTTTTCAGCCCGTTCCCAAGCAGAAAGGAATGAGATTCCACATTTTTATGGACCCCTGCCCCACTCTTCCCTTCTTCCCCAGGAGTTTGCACCCTCAGACGAAGAACTGGACTCCTACCGTCGTGGAGAAGAGTGGGACCCTCAGAAGGCCGAGGAGAAACGGAAGCTGAAGGTGAGCTGTGCTGGTGGTGCTGAGAGCCCTGCAGCCCACGGCCTGGGAGGGGTCAGGGCCAGCCCCTGAGCAGGGGGCCCTGCCTTTGCACCACTAGGAGCTGGCCCAGCGGCAGGAGGAGGAGGCGGCCCAGCGGGGCCCTGTGGAGGTGAGCCCTGCCAGTGACTACAAGGACAAGTACAGCCACCTCATCGGCAAGGGAGCAGCCAAGGATGCGGCCCACATGCTGCAGGCCAACAAGACCTACGGCTGCGGTGAGACAGCAGTGGGGTGGAGGGAGGCCTGGGGGGAAAGTCCAGGCTTAGGGCCATGGGGGCCAAGGCGTAGGGCTCTGAGCCCCCCACCTCTGCCCACAGTGCCTGTGGCCAACAAGAGGGACACACGCTCTATTGAAGAGGCCATGAATGAGATCCGAGCCAAGAAGCGTCTGCGGCAGAGCGGGGAAGAGTTGCCACCTACCTCCTAGGCACCTCACCCAGCTCCTTTGACCCCTGGGGCAGAGCAGGGGGCAGGGAGGGACAGGCTGCTGCTATTTGGACCCATCCTGGAGCCCCCAGTTTTGAACCACCTCCTACCAGCTGTCACTCAGGCTGAGGGGAAGCAGGTGTTCGGTGTATCACTGTTGGAGCGTGGATGTGTGTGAGGTATGCATGTGTGTATCTGTGTGTGTGTGTGTGTGTGTGTGTGTGTGTGTGTGAAAAAGCGTGAATGCACAGGTGGGTATTTAATCTGTATTATTCTCTGTTTTCCTTGGAATTTTCTTCCCCATGGGGCTGGTGTTTCTTTACATTCAATAAACACTGTTTGACCCAGTGTCCTTGTTTTTACACCAAAGGGTGGGTCCTGTTGTCTACTCGCAGAGAAGCGAATAATTTTAGGATGAACAGCATAAAATTGCTTTTGGTGGGGTCAGCAGGTGGCATGGTGGTTGAGGCACTGGACTCCCACAGGGCCGACCATAGTTTGAATTCCCGACTTGGCAGCTTGTTTTCTCACTTTCCTTCCCCCTCTTTCTCTGATGAGCATATGTGTTCTATAGCAAATTTTTAAAAATGATAATAAAATCACATAAATAATTTGTTAAAAAAATTGCTGTGTGTGTAGGTAAAAACGTGGTCAGTACAGGACCAGTAGTTGGCCTAATGGCTATGTCACTCGACTCCCATGTAGTCAACCGTAGTTCAAGTCCTGGACCCAGTAACTTAAACTCATGCCAGGCGCATGTACATGCGTGCCCAAGATCCTGAGAGGAGAATGAAGGAGAAGGGATTGTGGCATGGCCATCCCCCCTGGGGGGTGATTTCTTGCCTTCTGTCTTTCTGGCGAACACACTTGCCCTATACCAAAAACCTCTCAAAAAAAAAAAAAAAAGAAAAAAAAAATGCCAGTAATTGGCACCATAACAGGGAATTATATAGATCTTTTTTTCTAGTTCACTATAGGTCACATGTGCTCGCCAGTGAGAGAGAGACTGAGAAATTACCCCTTGGGGATTTTGGGCACACATGCACATGCATCCAGCATATTTTTCTTTCTTTTTTTTTTTTTAAAGAATTATTTCATTTAACTTTATTTATTTATTTATTTTAATTTGACCAGAGAGGGAGAGAGTGTGAGAGAGAGAAAAGGAAACTGAGAAAGAAAGCTGCCAGGTTTGGGACTCAATCTGTGGTCAGCCATGTGGGAGTCCAGCACTCTTAACCACCACACCAACTGCCGGCCCCATCCAGCATATTTTTCAAGTCATTGGTCCAGGACTTGAACTGTGCATCTAGCTGCCTTAACCACTGTGTCACCAGCTAGCCCACAATAGACATAGATATATAGGTATATCTGTATATATATAGCTTAAATGAGAGAGAGACAAACATCTTAACAGAGTCTCATACAGCCCTCCCAGCCAGTCAGGATCATGGGCACACGTACTCATGCTTGGCCTGTATAGGTCAACCAGTACGCTGAACTACATCTTCAATATGGCTTCCAGCATCGTAGTGCAGTGTGCTGCTGCACCTGGACCAGGTATAGTGTTTTGTTTTGAAGTTTATTTGTTTCTTCTGTGAGAGAAAGAGACAGAACAAGCACCTCAACAGGATCCTCATGCCACCAGCCACCCCCAGTCTCAGCCAGCCCAGATAAGAGCATGGGTAGGCCCTTTGTGCAGACGGAGCCTTGAGGTGTGATCCCTGGACCTCCCCATGTGGATCCAATTCCATTACTGCTGATCCACTGCCTTTCCCCAAGGCAACCGTGTTTCATGAGTGTGAGTGCTGGAGCCAGATGGCCCTATTTTAGATCCCAGCTCTGCTCATTGCTAACTCTTATTTTGGATAAGGTAGGGGGTTTTAGAATTATTTACTTATTTTAATTTTTTTAAAGTTTGCTGCAGGGCATGTGTGCTCACCGGAAAGAGAGAGAAAGTGAGCTGCCAGGTCTAGGGTTTGAAGCACAGTCAGCCACATGGGAGTCTAATGCCTTAACCACCAAACCACGTGCTGGCCCCTGAGGTAAGGTATTTTTAATCCTTTATGGCTCAGCTTCCTCTACACAATGGGCTGGTAATGGTAACCACCTGATAGACTGCTGGACAGGCAGTAGAGGAGATCTGCAGATGCTGTAGCTCTTGTTACCATTGTCACCCCACAGAGCACTCAATGGGACTGCGACCTTTCCTCACAGTGCACTCTGCACACTGTTTACTCCCACTTGGTCCCTGACTCTGGTTCCTTGTTCCATCAGCACCTCTTCAGCTTCATTTCCCTTTGGCACCTGCTTCCCCCAACCTCCCGCCAAAATGTGAACCTCTGTTCTAGGTCCTCCCAGCTTCCTCTCTCAGTCTCTCACTTCCTCTTGTTCCAGCAGGTTACAGGTCTGTTCTCTACCTCCCCTTTCCTGCACCCATTTCTTCACCTCTTGTCTCTTCCTGGTCTAGAGACCGGCATCTCCTTCCTCACTCTTTTCCACAAAAGCACGGCACTGTCTTGGTTGGCACCAGTGTTTATTTCAGGGAGAAGGGCTCGAAGAACTGGGTCTGTCTGGGTGGGCTCTGGGGATTCCATCTTCTTACTTGGCCTTTGGATTACGGAACTTGCGTCCAGCAAAAACGGCCTTGTCTCCAAGAGCCTCCTCAATCCTAGAATGCAGACAAAGTCAGAGCTGCTGCCTCCCAACCCAATAGCCCTCAGCTCCCTGAAGCCCAGGCCCATTATACCTCATAAGTTGGTTGTATTTAGCCAGACGCTCAGAGCGGCAGGGGGCGCCTGTCTTGATCTGAGGAGGAAGAGGGATTTGGAGGGTTGGGTGAGGCTAGAATTGGGGTTGGGCCTGACCCCAGGGTAACAGCCTCTGATGACCAACTAGAGGGCAAGAAGCCAGGGATCCCAAGCAGACTTGATCAGACTGAGGAAAGAGAAGCCATGAGTACCTGTCCTGTGCAGAGTCCCACCACGAGGTCAGCAATGAACGTATCCTCTGTCTCCCCTGAGCGGTGGCTCACCATCACCCCCCAGCCATTAGACTGAGCCAGTTTGCAGCTGGGTAGAGAGGACATTTAATGAGACATTATGGGACCTACTCAGTGGGAAGGCCAGGGGCCGAGTGGGGTGTTTCCCTTCTGTGTTGGACAGTGGGCACTTTTTTTTTTGGAGAGGTTTTTGCTATAGGGCGCGTGTGCTCGCCAGACAGACAGAGAGAGACAGAGAGACAGAAAGCGAGAAATCACCCCCCAGGGGGGATGGTCACGCCGCAATCCCTTCTCCTCCGTTCTCCTCTTGGGATCTTGGGCACGCACGCACACGCGCCTGGCATGAGTTTAAGCCACCGGGTCCGGGACTCGAACCACAGTCGACTACATGGGAGTCCAGCGACATAGCCATTACGCTAACTGCTGGTCCCGACAGTGGGCACTTTTCAGGGAAGGCAAATGACTCTGTTCTTTGGGAGGCAGGAAAGAAGAGAAGACGTGTGTGTTTTTGTTTTGTTTTGTTTTGTTTTACTTTTTAAATTTTTGTCAGAGGGCACACGTGTTTGCCAGGCAGAGGGAGAGAGAGAAGGAAAGCAAGAAGATGGCCCCCCCCATGTGGGGGATAGTTATGCCACAATTTCTTCTCTATTTCTCCTCCTCTTAGAATTTTCTACATGCAGGCCAGCAGGTGGCGTGATGTTCAAGGTGGCTGGACTCCCACATGGCTGACTGCAGTTCAAATCCTGGACCTGGCAGCTTGCTTTCTCACTTTTCTTCTCTCTCTCTGTCTCTCTCTGGTCAACTTCAAAAAATAAAATAATGACAATGAAAAAAATTAAATAATTCTTGAAAAAAAAAAAAGAATTTTGGACATGCACTTGCTTGCACCTGACATGTTTTCCAAGCCATCAGGTATGGGACTTGAGCCACACAGTCGGCCATGTGGGATCCAGGTGCCTTAACTACCACATCACAGACTGAGCCAGATTTCTGATCTTATATTTGGGTTTCTGAGATATTGGTGGGAAGAACTGCAGAATGTGGGAGAGAGGAATAACATGGGTTGGGGATAGAGACATGGCAGGGCCACAGTGGCAAAACTGTGGGGTCCAGAAGATGTGGGTGGGTAGGTGTCAGGACAAAGGTGGACTTGGAGTTAGTAGGCAAGACTGTGGCTGGATCAGGCAGAGGGAGGCTACCATGGGCCCCAGGGTCAGAAGGTACTCACGCCTGGATGGACTCGGTCACTGAGCCAATCTGGTTGACCTTCAGCAGCAGACAGTTGCAGGCTTTCTTCTCAACAGCCTGGGCAATCCTCTTAGGGTTCGTGACAGTGAGGTCATCCCCCACGATCTGGATGTCCACTCCCGAGAGGAACGAGGTCCAAGTGCCCCAATCATCCTGGTCAAACGGGTCCTCGATAGAGACCACTGGTATGGAGTGGGAGCAGAGTCGGGGTTAGAAGTCAAAAGGGGCCTCTTGGAGGGGTGACAAGCGAGGAGAGTTTGGAAAGATTGCAGTAGGGCTGAGGATTAGAAGGACCCGAGTCAGTGGCGAAGCAGGACATTGCGATCAGTGTGGCAGGCAGACACAGGGGACTTGGGCAGGAGCGTTGGTGGGTCTGGGAGACTCACCAGGGTAGTTCTTTATGAAGCTCTTGTACAGCTCCCCGAGCTTCTCGCCAGTGATGTGCCTTGCGGGGTCATCAGGTGACTTGAAATCAAGATCGTACTTCCCATTGCGGTAGAACTCAGATGCCGCCACATCCATGCCAATCACTACCTTGTCCGGGTAACCAGCAGCTTGGATGGCCGTCTTCAGCAGCTCCAGGGCTGGGAGAGGAGCAAAAGAGGATCTGAGACCCCAGTAGCCCTGTCTCTACAGCCTCCCCAACCCCCATGATGGCCTGGAGGAGGGGAGTCCGTCCACCGGGATACTCAGCACTGACCTTCATTGTTCTCCAGGATGTTGGGTGCGAAGCCGCCCTCATCACCCACGTTGGTGGCGTCTTTTCCATACTTGGCCTTGATGACTCCCTTGAGGTGGTGGTAGACCTCGGCGCCAATGCGCATGGCTTCCTTGAAGGAGCTGGCTCCCACGGGCAGAATCATGAACTCCTGCATGGCCAGCTTGTTCCCAGCATGGGAGCCTCCATTGATCACATTGAAGGCCTGGGATAGGGAGACAGTGCTCAGATGTGGCCCAGGGTGGCCTTTTTCCCTTCAAGAAGGGAAGAGGGGTGGCGGCAGAATCCTGGCTTCCCTGCTCATTTGTTGAGTAGTCTAGGATGAGTATTTTTACTCCTCAGAGCCTGTTTCCACATTTTTATGTAATGGGGAAAATATCTACTTCCCTGTAGTATTTTTTGCTGAAAATTAGAGAAGTTTAATGTAGAATTATTTGCAAGTGCCTGGTATGTAATAGCTAACACTTTTATAACATTTATTACATGCCAGGCACTGTTTAAGTGCTTTACAAATAGCTCATTTTCATTCTCAAAGTCCCTCTATTAACTGGGCACTACCAGTATCATTGCCTCCTGTTTTACAAGTAAGAAAACTGAGGCACTGAAACCTTAAATGACTTGCCTAAGTAAGATTACACAAAGTAAATATAGCCAGAATTTGAACCCAGCAGCTTGTCTCTGAAGTCCATGCTCTTACACAATCTTGCTAGTAAGTAACAGTCAATGGCAACATTATGATTGAGATTAAATTCAAAGGGTTCCCATTAAGAGAGCGTTAAATAAGGGCTCTAGAAGATACAAAGAAATGCCAAGATCTTTGCCACCAAGAACCTCTGAATCTGACGCGGGGGTGGGGTGCAGGGTGGAATAAGGTTACAGTTCCTGAGCCTAGGACTGGAATGTGAAGGAACCGGGTTCCAAGACCAGGGAAGGAAACTCAGAGTTTAAGGGAAGGCTAGGATTGTGGAGTAGAGGGAGGGGCTAGACCGCAGCAGGAGAGATTGGATTTCAGGAAAGCGCTTTTTCTGAGCTCAGTCTAAAAGGTGGATTTCCCAGCTGCTTAGGCACCCTTGGCTGGGCAGGGTCAGCCGCACTCACAGGCACTGGGAGGACGAGGTCCGGGTTCCCAGCGAGATCTGCGATGTGTCGGTAGAGTGGGACTCCCTTCTCAGCAGCTCCCGCCTTACACACGGCCAGGGACACGCCCAGGATGGCATTGGCCCCAAACTTGGCTGGAAGGAAGCAATTGGGAAGACAGGGTGAGAACTTCTCCTGCAGGGTTTGGGATTTGAACATCCCCTCTGGCCACTTCAGGAAAAATCCAGAGCTCCAAACCACGGGCCATGAAGCGTTTATTAACAGATCTCTTCCCCAGCGGCCTGAGGAACTCTGAGGAGTTCATACCCTAGGAGATTATGTCAGTCTGTGTCCGCAGCCGGCCCAGGCCTGGCAGAGGGCAGGCATCAGGAAATGCCTGTGGACTGAATAAAAATCCATCCAGCTACAGCGTGCCCTGCACTGCGGGACACAGAAATAACCCTCGCCAGACCTCAGCCCCTGTTGGCGCCACCCCCCAGCACACGCCACCCCTTCCCATTTCTAGCCTTTCACTCACACTTATTCTCGGTCCCATCCAGCTCAATCATGAACTTGTCAACTTTTTCTTGATCCACAACACTTAGTTTCTGGAAGGGTGAGTTTGAGAAGGGGAGGGCAGAGGTCAGATTTCTCAGGAGTCAGGGTGTGGTGAGGGAGGAAGGATGGAGAAATTATTTGGGGGCGAGGTGGCAGGGGTGTGGGGTGGGGTGGGGGGGGAGAGGAGGAGGCCCCAGCACTTGCCTTCTCCAGCAGAGCAGGGCCTAGAGTCTTATTGATGTGCTCCACAGCCTTCAGGACTCCTAGAGGGGCCGCAGGAGAGGAGTTTCAGATCTCCCATCCCATCAGGCCTCTTCCTATGGACCCGAGCCCCTCCCTCGAGAGCTCTGAATTCCAGTCCTCTCCACATTGTTGCCCATGTCCTGAAACCACCCACCCAGGCTCTGCCCTGGTCTTTCCTCACCTTTCCCCAGGTAGCGGGATTTGTCTCCATCTCTTAGTTCCAGAGCTTCATAGATACCTGTGGAAGCTCCGCTGGGCACAGCTGCTCGGAATCGGCCTGGGGCAGGAGGAATTGGAGGATCAGAGTGTCTGTCTCCCCCCCACAACCCCCCAGGGCTGAGGTGCTCTCCTTGAGTCGAGGGATCAGAGACAGTGCAGAGACTGCCACTTCTCTTGGCTACAGAGCCAAGTTGGAAAAGGAGGGCCTGGCAAGAAGTCTGGGGAAGGGGCCCCAGAGAGAGGTGAGAATGTGGCACTGCACTGGAGGCAAAGGCCAGATGGGGCTGGGATCTTCTGGGGCAAACCAATGCAATGGGCCTGTTACCCTTGGCTGTGTGCAGGTCCACCTCCACCGTGGGGTTGCCCCTGGAGTCCAGGATTTCCCGGGCAAAGATTTTCTGCATGGCCATGGCTGCTGGATAAGAGGTGTGAGCGTGGACAGTTGATCCCTCAAGGAACCAAAAATCCCTTGCCCTTTAAGAGTCTTCCCCACCCCAAGAAGGCAGGTGCTAGAGCTAAAAATATCCCACAAAAAGGTCACAGACCAAAGAGGCAGAGGCAGCCCCCTCCCCCACTCAGAAGAGCTCCTATTCCACCCTCCTACCCTAATAATCCAAGGGCCTCTCTTTTTGTGTGTGTGTGCTGTTTTAGACAGTGTCTCAATGTGTCCCAGTCTCCTGCCTCAGCCTTCCGAGTAGCTGGGACTTGGGACAACAGGCAAGTGCAACCACATCCAGTTTTTATGTATTGATTTTAATTTGCTAGAGGGTGCATTTGCTTGCAGGAGGGAGACAGAGAGAGAGAAAGTGAGAAAGCACTCTCCTATGGGAGATGGCCACACAGCAATCCCTTCTGCATCTCACCTCCTTTTACACACACACCCAGTGTGTTTTTCAAGATGCTGGTCCAGGACTCGAACTGCACTGTAGGCCATGAGAGATCTAGACCTTTAGGACCAACAGATGGTGCCATGATTATGTCATTGGACTCCCATGTAGTCAACAGGGTTCGAGTCCCAGATCCAGCAGCTTAAAACTCACACTAGGCACATATGCCTGTGTGCCCAAAAATCCTGAGAGGAGAATGGAGAAGAGACTGTGGCATGGCCATCCTCCTGGGGGCGAGGGTAGTTTCTCACTTTCTCTTTCTCTCTAGCAAATGCACATGCCCTACAGCAAAAATATCTCTTAAAGAGAGAGAGAGAGAGACCTAGCACTTTAACCATCACACCCCTGACTGGTTGTACTTTTTTTAAAATAGGGAGGTAGGATTCAAACTGGCCGGTCAGGGTGGCCTCAGCCCATGAAGCAGTGCCCAGCGTGTGCTCGGCTGCCTGGGCCCTGGGGCTTTTCTTTTATAACTTCTCAATTTCACCCCTCTACAAACTCTGGTTTCCCCCAAAACTGCACTTAGTTTTTTCCCTCAACCCTTCTGGATAACCTGTTTTTCATGGTCTCCTAGTTCTCAAATTCTTTCTGGATCTCATCTCTGGCCCCAAATTCCCTACCTGGCTCCTACTCTGACTACCCTTCTTCACCCATCCCTCCTGCCTCTCCTCACAGCCTCCTTCTCTATCCTTCTGTACTCCCAGCTTGCCCCCTGCTTGTTTGGGCCCTGCCAGTGTTTTTCAAACATTCCCCAGGCCCAAGAGGAAAGAAGCTGAACCCCTTCCGAGCTTCAAGATAGCACCACCTAGACCCTGTACTATCTCCACTCCCCTGCCCCCAAAGGAAAATCCATCAGACCTGGGATGTCTTCTCTGGGGTTTAGATGGAGCTCCAAGTCGATGGCAGCTGGGACAATGTCAGCTCACCCCCTCTCAGGCTGGGCATTTATTCCCGAGCCACCCTGTCCCCCAGCCAGCCACGCCTCTCTCTCCATCCTCCCCCCTCAACACTGGGCTGGCAGCCAAATGCCCACTACAGCCTAAAGCAGAAATCTTTGCCCTGGGCATCTGCCCCGTTCCAAAGGTCAATGTCTACCACCCCACTATATATTTCCTGTCCCCCAATACAAGTCCCTACTTTTAATTTAACTCCTTGGGAGGCATAGGGGAGCCGCTTTATATTGGGGGGTCTCCCAGGATTTCCCCTCCCCAGGATTATATTCCCCTTTTGCAAAGGTTAAAGAGGAAGGAGTGCCCTTTAGGAAAGGCCAGGGGTAACCTGAGCCCTGCAGGGCTGGGGAGGGGGCCTGGAAGAGGGGCTGCAGGATTGACATCCACACATGCTCTGCTCACTTGGCGGGACTCTCTCTTCAGTGGGGGAAGGGACCGATTGGATTCCTTAGATTCCGAGCAAGCTCTGAAGTCTAAAGTTAAGTCCCTCACCCACCACCCAGAAGGTGAGAGGCTCTCACCTCTCAGGGTCCTCATAACCGCCTCTTGGAGCTCCCCCACACTACCCTGTTCTGGCAGCGAGTGGGGTGAGAGAGGAGGCCAGGAGACGAATTTAGATGGGTCTTTTGAGCTGGCGCGACGCCCGACTGATAGCGCTGGGACAGCACTTGTCGCCAGGCGTGGGACTGTCGGTCAAGAGCCCCTTTCCCCCACCGACTGCGGGCGCTTCAGAGAGCAGCCCCAGCCCCATCAATCAATAGTGTTGAATCAGGAGTTTAAAAAAAAAAAATGAATGGACGGGAGGAGGGGGCCCTTCGAGTGCGTCCGAACGCCTGGAGCCGGTCTGGCTGTCTGCTAGCAGCACTGCAGGGAAATGCACCGGGTAACTCTCCTCCTCTTAGCGGGTCTGGGAGGAATGTGGGGTCTACCCCGCGTTCTGCTGCGGCCCTGGCAGCCTGGCTCCGGACCCAGAGGCCCCTCCCCACTCCAGGATCCCTACCCGCACCCCCCCACCCCAGTCTCCCATCTCGGACCTCCCCCCCTTATCTCTGGCGGCTCCCTCCAGGATCTTTCCAGCCTGGGGTTGGGGGTGCACTGCAGGCCAGAGGTCAGGGGATGGCGGGCGGGGAGCGCCGCCACGTGCCCAAGTGCCGCCCCGCCCGAGGGCGCCAGTGACTCAGCCGCGCGGCTGTCGAGGAACGCGGGCTCGGGGGGCGTCGGGGACCCTGGGTCGGGGTGGGGCCAAAGAAAGCGCGAACAAGACAGAAAGGAAGCCCCTGCGCGCCTGAGAGGGGCTGCCTGACCCCGCGCCCCTCCCCCGGGGGACCGGAAGAAGCCAAGCCCCTCAGAGGCGCAGGCTCCAGCTGGTGCTAGTCCATCCAAGGCGGCCATCCCGACCTGCCCGGCCCCTTCCCCGGCGGTGGCGAGCAAACTAATTGCAAATACTTAGCATAACTTTTACTGGAAAAAAAGAAAAAGTCCTATGGGCTCAAAGTAGAAGGGACTTTCCCTTTCTTTAAAAAGTTGTCAATCTTGAATCTTCGGTATTCTTCCGCCTTAAAAAATAGCCCCGCCCGTCTTGTCCCGCCGGCGCCCGCGCTCTGCAGAGAAGGGCCAAGGGGCACAGCCGGTGACCCAGGTTGCTGGCCCGGGACGGGCGGGGCCGGGACGCAGGGTGAGGCCCTCAGCTGGAGCCGTTCCAGAGAAGGGATAACTCCCTGGAGTGGAGATGGGCTTGAAGGAACCCAACCTGTGCGATGCGCGCAGACGCTGGGCACAGAGGCACCGCTGGTGGGTTCCCTGAGCTGTCAGAAAGACCGGGGCATTTTGTCAAGTTCTCTCTCCTCTCTTATTTCTTGAAAAAGCAGAATTAAGAGTGGAGAGGCGGCAGCGCGCTCGCCTTCGCTCCCGCCCCTTCCGCCAGGCAGGAGACACGTCCCTGATCCTCCTTCCTTCCCCGGGAAGGAGGAGTCGTGCCGTTTTAACCCTGGGTTCCCCGAACCCACTTTAATTTGCTAAATTTGCAATTTGCTAAGCCTACTTAGTCCTTTCTCTTTCGTTCCTCCTGTGGCTCAGTCCCGTGCCTTATACCCAGGTCTGGTTTATATTGAGTGCGAGCTAGACCGAGCCCTAACCTTAACCCCTTTCCTGTCCCCTCCCCAGCCATTTACATTGCTTTCCATCGAACTCTGCACATTTTGCAATAGGGGGAGGGATTTTTAAAATTGCATTTGCAAAGTTCGGTCTCTGGGCAAACGAGAGAGGGGGGAGGGAATGGGGAGCAGGCCCCGCCCCTACCGCCCTTTGCAAATAAAAATCTAGGGGGGGGGGAGGAGCAGGAAGTGGCGGTGCGAGGGCTGCTGCACAGCTAGCAGAGCCGCGGTCCGGACGGCAGCGCGGGC
>NW_006159824.1:2414081-2416829 GCF_000334495.1 Tupaia belangeri chinensis | reverse complement strand
GAGCCCGGCCTGGGGCCCCGGAAGCAGTGCCGAGAGCAGCCCCAGTAGCAGCGCCATGGCCGGGTGGAACGCCTACATCGACAACCTCATGGCGGACGGGACCTGTCAGGACGCGGCCATCGTGGGCTACAAGGACTCGCCCTCCGTCTGGGCCGCCGTTCCCGGGAAGACCTTCGTCAACATCACGGTACTGCGAGGCCTGCGAGGTCCGGGGCACTGGGTGGGCTTGGACCCTGAAGAAGGGACTTGGGTGGGAGCGGGCGCGGTCTAGGGAGGGTAGCGAAAGGCCCTGGCCGGGTCCTTGCCCTGAAAGCGGCGCGAATTGCGGCTGCACGTGAGCGGGTCCCTCCGTTGACCCCAGAGCCCTACACCCAAGGCGGCGGCGCCCATCCCGCCCGCCGCCCCGCTTTCCGCGACGGGGCGTTACATCCGGGGCACAGGGCGGGGAGGGGCGCGCCGCCCCGTGCGGCGGCCCACTTCCGCCTCCTCCAGGGCGGGGCGGGCATGCGCTGCAATTTTAACCCGGGATTGAGATTGAGAAGGGATTTGGGGACCCCTGGACCTCCAGCTCTCCGTCTGGCCGTCAGCGTGCTCCCCTTCCACCATTGTTCCCCTTTGGGCGCCCGCTTTGCTGCCGTGCCCGTGGGCTCCCGGCCCCTCCCAACTCCGTTAGAGAGGGCGAGGCCGCCACACGCCCCCCCTAACTCGGCACGTTGGACTCAACATTCCTGCGAGGCCAGTCCCGGAAGTCCCCTTGCCCTCCCTTCCCGCCATCCGTCGGGGCCTGGAACAGGGGAACTTTGTGAGAAGTTCTGAGATCGCTAAGTGAGGGAATAAGGGATGCCTGCCGCTGTCCCCACCACAACCTCGCCTGTCCACACTGCCCGGAAGTGGGGAGGGGGAACGGAAGTTTGAAAGGGGGGAAGGGGATTTCTCAAGGGGCCTTTCAGTTGGGGGTGCTTTTGGGGTGCAAGGGGGAGGGGAAGAAAAGTTCCCTGGGGTATCTACAGGAGAGGAGGCTTGGCGGGTCTCCTCCTGGGCTCTCCCCGCTCCCTCTGAAAAGTTTCCAACTGTGCTGAAAGCCCCCTGGGGTCTGCTCCCTCCTCGCAGGATGTAGATACCTGGACCTACACTCTAGGTACTTGGAGACCCAGGCGTCCGGGGCCCCTAACAACTCCTGCAGAACCTTTGACCAAATAAGGGCAAAGTTGCTTCTCTTGCCTCGCCCGCCCCCTCCCTTCCCCTCTCTGCTTCTGCTTTTCCTGAAGGAGAGTTCTGAGCATCCAAGGGCTCCCCACTCTCCTCAATGACTTTTGGATCGTTTATTTTCTGGCTTTGCTTTCCGTATTAAACGCCGAGATCTTAGTCTCCAGAGGACTTTGTCATCTCTTCCTCCCTGGTCCTATTTTCTAGGTTTGAGAATGAAATGTCTTTTTGGTATGGACTTCTTACAGTCCTAAGAGCTTCTCAGATTTCATCGATGTGCACAAAGCATATAACATACATCCTCCGGGGGAGGAGATCTAGCTGTCAGTGAAGCCAAAGGGAAGTGGGTCCTGGGAGAACAGTGTAAGAAGCTTGATGTGCTAACTTGTTTGGGTGTTCGGTTCCTCTTCCAGCCAGCTGAGGTTGGTGTCCTGGTTGGCAAAGACCGGTCGAGTTTTTTCGTAAATGGGCTGACACTTGGAGGCCAGAAATGTTCTGTCATTCGGGACTCACTGCTGCAGGATGGGGAGTTTACCATGGATCTTCGTACCAAGAGCACCGGTGGAGCCCCCACCTTCAACGTCACTGTCACCATGACTGCCAAGAGTGAGTTTTGAACCCTAACCCTCTAGCTCCAAGATCTCTAATGGACTGCCTTCTGTTCATCTGTTGGGGTTTTTCTCTGTGTCATTCGCAGTGTAGTCAGCAGTGTACTAACACTCTACTTCAGTCTGCTGCTGCACTGGTAGTCCCCCCAGTTCTGTCTCAGTTCCTCATCTTGTAATGAAGAAGCTGAACTGCATTACTTAGTTCGTTCTCCTTGAGCCTTTGCAGATGAAAAACTGTTTTCTTGGAGTTGGTAGATTGTTGGGGTCCTGGTCCTAAATCAGCATTGAGCTCTTTTGAACCTTAGAGGTAGCAGGCTCATCCACAGCCACTTGTGGCTGGAACACCAGAGTCCACAGTCCTGGGCCTTTGACCCCTAAATTTTAGTCTGTTCCTCTCCAGCCTTTAAGCTTGATTTTCTCCTTTTGAAAAGCTCTATTGTTTCAGGGTGACTGACAGCCTGCCTGTGTGTGGGGGGTTGGGAGGGAAGAGGTTGGGTTACAGCCCCTAGGGCTGGACAGCTGCTCAACAAACAGCTGGCAGGGGGTAGAATTGTGACACCTGGGTCCTAGCCTCCTTTCTCTTTCCTTCAGCGCTAGTCCTGCTGATGGGCAAAGAAGGTGTCCACGGTGGCATGATCAACAAGAAATGTTATGAAATGGCCTCCCACCTGCGGCGTTCCCAGTACTGACCTCGTCTGTCCCTCCCCCCACCACTCCCCACAGCTTTTGCACCTCTCCTTCTCGTGTACACACACACACCATTTTTATTTTTGGGCCATTATCCCCCACACCCTCATTGCTGCCAAAACCACATGGGCTGGGGGCTGGGGTTGGATGGACAGACACCTCCCCTACCCATAACCCCTGTGTGTGGTTGGAAAACTTTGTTTTTTTGGGTTTTTTTTTTTTTTTTTTTTTGAAATAAAAAATATTT
>NW_006159824.1:2404140-2409689 GCF_000334495.1 Tupaia belangeri chinensis | reverse complement strand
TAGCCCCTGTGTTTGGTTGGAAAACTTTTTTTTTTTTTGGGTTTTTTTTTTTTTTTTTTCTGAATAAAAAAAGATTCTACTAACAAGGTGCTGTGTGGTTTGCCGCTTGGGTGTCATACGGGAGATAGGCACTGTGTCTTGCCTCCTTTATTCCTGGCCTGGGATTGGGAGGAGGACTGAGGCACTAAAAGTTGCAGAACTTGAGCTGCTTACCTCAGTGTCCGGGACTAAGCCTTGGCCTCAGGCCTACCTGGCCAGTTGGCGTTTCCTAGCCTTGGTCCTTAAGCGTGCAACTCAAATTGGTGGATAAGGGAATAGAGTCATCCAGACCAGAGAATACACCGTCCAGGCCTGTGGGCAAGGCAGGGCCAGTTGAGTCATCCCCCATGTGTGGGTGGGGCTCCCCCTCTGAGTCACAGCAGATGCATGCTGGAGCTGTCCCCATGACTACAGGTTAGTATCCCAGTGTTCCCCTGCCCCTTTAAGGCGAAAGGGGGATTCTCCAAAAGATAAGTTTACCTGTATGGAATTGAGCTCACCCTTCTTAATCCACAAAAACAATTTTATTAACCCAAGAAGTAATGACCCAGTCCTTTTCCTCTAATCCACCCCACCCATTTCCATCCAAAGGGTGAGGCTTAGATAAGGGAGAAATTTGGGGCAGAAATGTCCCTCATCCTTAAGCTCAGAAAGAGGGAGGAGAGGGCCTGTGCAGGTAAGTCACTGAAGGGGACTATCAGACCAGAAGGGCAGGTGAGGAAGAGGAGGAGGAAGGAGAAGAGGGTGGAGGATCTGTTGAGGGCCCAGGAAAAACAAGGGGGGCTGGGGCTAGGGAACCAAAGGACGTGGGAAGAGAGGGGCTAGAGCCCAAGAGAGGGGTCCGTTCTGAGGCAGGGTGGTCCCGTGGTTCTCCTTCATCACCCTCCTCTTGGCCCTGCATCTCTTCCTCCTGTTCCTCGTCGCCAGGACTCCGATGAACAGGCTGCTTGCAGATGGGGCAGGTCTTCCGGGTCTGAGTGAGCCAGGGGTCCACACAGCGGCAGTGATAGGCTGGGGAGAAAAGTGAGGTGAGATGCCTGGTTCCTTTTGGAGTGGGCACAGGCAGGCAGTGGAGTCCTCACCATGAGTGCAGGGGAGTACCCGCAGCTTGTCTCCATCTTCATATTCATCCAGGCAAATGGCACAGACATCATACTGGTCTCCTATGAGAGATAGTAATCTCTTCACTGAGTCACCCTGAACCAAGGCACCTGGCAATGTTCACTTTCCTGGGCTCCATAGAGCCAGCGGAAGAGAGGACTGGGTAAGGCAGGAAAGGCCCAGGGCAGAACACTGAGCTGCTAGAGGGGGACAGGCACAAAAACAGAGGTAACAAGGGAAGTGGGTTTTGGGGGAGGAGGTATGAGGGTGTAGATAGAGTGGGAGGAGCGGAAATGGGGGGGCAGGGCTTCTGCTATATCCTTATATGGATAGAGGCTCCAGAGCCTAAAGACAGCCCCTCCTTACTTGTTTCTTCTGTTTGAAACTGTCCCCACTCCTTCCATTTTTCCGTTCTCTACCTCCCTTTCTAACATGTCTGTCTCTCCGCTATTATCCCCAACAACTTCACTTGATCATCTTTGTTTTCCATCTCCCACTTTTCTTGCTTATGCACATATTTGTGGGTAAAAAGAAAAGGAGCCAGCCAGGTGTGGTGATTAAGGTTCCATGTGGCCAACTACTTAATTCAAGTCCCAGATCCAACAGCTTGAAAAAAACACCAGGCACAGGTACATGCCCGAAATCCCAAGAGAAGAATGGAGAAGTTAATATATATATTTTTTTCATTTGTTTTAATTTGACCGGAGAGAGAGAGAGAGATGGGGCGGGGGGGTGAGAAAGCAAGCCACCAGGTCCGGGACTTGAACTGTGGTCACCACCCATGTGAGACGGTCCAGTATCTCAACCACCATGCCACCTGCTGGTCCCATCCGACACTTCCTCTTTACGCCTTATCTCTTGACAAATACCATCAGAACCAGGTAAGCTATGGCAAAATTCCTCCTCTCCCTTTTCCCCCTCACCCTTCTGATAGTCATGTGTAGGAATCTGTTTGAGTTGCTCTTTGGTAAGTCGATTCCTCTGGAGTCGTTTTCGGTGCTGGATACAACGAACTATCTGGGGGAAGGAGAAGTGCATGGACCACATTAGGAAACAAAACTGGACAATCTGGTACAAACCATCCCCACCGCCCAACTCCAGATCCAGCTGGTTTATAGCCCCCAGCACTTCCCATCATGTCCCCTGAGCTACTCACCATTACTGCTCCCATGGCCAAAACCAGCAGTCCCACAATCCCTGTGAAGGGGATGAGGTAATAGCCCAAGGGGAAGCTATTGTCTGGAACCAGAAGCACCTGAGCCCTGGGGAGGGGGTGGGAAGACCAGTTTCAGACAGGTAGGAAAAAGCAAGGAGACGGAAAGGAACAAAATAACCGGCTCTGGACACTCCATGGGTCGGGGAATAGGAAGTCATGAGTACGGACGACCTGAGGCTGAACAGTTGGTTGGAGGCGTGAGGCTTGGGCCCTAGGTTGGCATGGAACTGCTAAAGGAAGAGCTAGGAAGGAGGCACAGGTCCTACCCTTTCTCATAGACGAAGAGGGCACGCAGGTACTCAGAGCTCCTCTCCCCAATGAACACAGATGGGATCCAAATCTGCTGCTGGATTTCCTCTGCAGGGAGCAGGGTGTTAAACAAGGGACTTGGCCTTCCACTCAAAAGCTTTGAGGACCCTGGCATTTGGCACTTCTGCCCCATCCCACACAAAGGATTGGCTTCTTTTTTCCCTAAGCCTTTATTTGGCCCCCCGACTATCTCAGTCTGAGCTCTACGGAAAACCCAGCTGTCCTGATCCCCCATCCTTACCACTGTTCCACACCATGTTCAGAAGTTCATTGGAATTCACATTGTGTACCACAGCTGCACCATACCCAGCCTTCTGAGCGTTTAAGACCTAGGGAGACAAAGACTGCAGGGATAAGGAGCCATCATAGATCTTGTTCTCTCCCTTCCTGGTGCCTTTTTTTACCCTCAGCTTCCCAGCTCCCACTCCATATTGGCAACCTTGAGGTCAAAGTTGCAGTCGAATCTTCGAAGCAGTGCAATAAAGACTGACCCATTGACCGGGGCTGGGGGTGGTGGGGCAATGGGGCTGCAGGCGTTGTCTGGGTGAGCCTCCACAAGGAACCCCTAGGAAGAGAAGCAAACAGCAGCTAGATTTCTTCCTCCTAAATCCTGCTCCCCACAGGCCCACTGAACACACTGGCCCCACTTGCTGCATGTTCTCTATCCTCACTTCTTTCTCGTCCCTGGGGTTTGAGAATCCCACCTAACCGAGAAGTCTACATCTTCTCTTACCCTCTTGAAGATGTAATTACATCAAAGCATATTCCTTTATCACATCCACCCATCACCCTTCTCCTCCCAGATGGGCTAACCTGTACCCCTTATTCCAAGCTAATTCAATCCTTCTGTCTTCCAGTTCCCCTCTGATTATAATCCAAATCTCCAACCCACCCAGGTCACTTTTCCTCAAGTTGTTTTACATTGTCCTCCAGCACATACTCCTGTTAAGTGTGTACACTCCTCTCCCTTCAGCTTCCCAATCATCCACCTCACAAACAACTCTACTAGTATCTAGGGCCCAAATGAGCAGCCTTGGTCATGAGACACTACAAAATCGCTTACTGAATTTGATCCTTACAATAACCCAATAACTTCTTTTTAAAAATTATTTAATTTTATTTGTTATTATTATTATTATTTTAATTTGGCCAAAGAGACAGAGGGAGAGAGAGAGGGAAAGTGAGAAAGCAAGCCACCAGGTCCAGGACTCAAACCATGGTCAGCCACGTGGGAGTCTAGTGCCTTAACCACCACATCACCTGCCAGGACCCCCCTCCCCATGATAACTTCTATTTTCCCTTCTTATAGTACAACGAACCAAGGTTCAGAGGCATAATTATGGTTATATAAACAATAACTGGCTCCAAAGACCCTACTGATAAGCACCACTTCATTCTGCCTTTTTATCTTGGTCCACTTTCAGCCTCTCTCATAAGCCTGGCGTTCCAAGGGCGGACACTTTTTTATTTTTTCCCTCCAAATTCTGGATTCCACATTAGACATGCTCGTGCTCTTAGTTTCTAACCTGATTAGTTTCCTACTGTCAACTTTACCCAGGACAAGACTCCTCCACCTCTGCCCAGGATAAAGGATTTGCGAAAACGAAAAGGGGAGAAAAATCACCTGGAGTCCCTCCTGGCTCAGGGTGGCCCCAAATAGAGCTGGGAGGTCTGCAAAGTCCATGGTGGTATTGTGGTCTGAGGTCTGTGGACAAAAAGAGTCCATGTTCCCCTTCTGCTGCAGCCCCTTCCTTCAGCGCCCTTCCTCCCCACCCCGCCACTCAGACTCACCGCTCGAATGAGCCCTTGGATGGGGGCCGCTCCCCACAGTACAGTGGCCACAACCACAGGAAGCGGGAAGGCCGCAGGGTGCATGGCAGCGAGAAGGGGAGAGGCAGAGGAGGCTGCGTCCCGATAGCAGGAGTAGAGCCACAGTTGCGCGCCCTCCTCACTTCTTCAGGATCCCAGGGGTCCGACCACCCCCAGGTCCCACTTCCCAGCTACATCGGGGCTCCGGGGAAAGAACCTAGCCAACCCCTTTAGTGGAGCTAGGAGGGAGGCACTAAATGTACCCTTTTCTAATACAGGTATAAAACGGGAAAAAGGACGGAGGGAAACACAGGTGACAGAAAAACTTCTGGAAGGGAGGGGGAGCTCAAGGAGGTGGGACTTCCGGCCAGGTGGGCCGTCTTCTTAGACCCTGGAAAAGGGTTTCCGGTAAAGAAAGTTAGGCCACTTCCAGAATTGGAGGCTCACGATGGGCTTCCGGTCCTAAAAGGCCGATTAAAAGGAAGGTTAGAGAGAGGCACTGCCTGTGTGGATGGGAGGAGTACCGATACATCAGAAGCTGACCTAGTCGTCTCCGCTTTAGTGCCCCGGATCCTGTAGTTGTTCTGTTTACAAACCTCTCCTCTTCCCTGTGTCCACCGTCGCCATCGCTGTAGCTCCAAATCTCGCGAGAGCGCTTCAAAACCTCCTTCCCTCGTACCTGGAATCTTGGTACATCTATCGCGAGATTCCGCTTCTGGAATGGTCTGGCTCACTCGATCTCGCGAGATCAATAAACTCTTTTTCCCGCGATTCCAATTCGGTGAAAACTGCGCTTGTACTCAGGCGCCCTAGGTTAGCCACACCCCTTCTCGCACGCACCCTTCAAGCCGGTCTTCAGCTCCGCCCGACTCCCGGCTGCCTTTGCGCTGCGCGCCTGCGCCGGCGCCAGCTGGCGCTGGACCTGAGAGTTGAGGGGTGTGCGCGCGCGCCCTCGCCCTGTTGCGCGCTCGGTGTCACCTTGGGCGCGAGCGGGGCCGCGCGCGCACGGGAGCCGGAGCCGAGGGCCATTGAGTGGCGATGGCGGCGAAGGCGAGTCCAGGGGACGGGGGGACAG
>NW_006159824.1:2391112-2403347 GCF_000334495.1 Tupaia belangeri chinensis | reverse complement strand
GGGCGGTGGCGGCGACGGCGAGTCCCGGGGCCGGCGGGACGGACGGGAAGCCCCGTACCTCCCCTAAATCCGTCAAGTTCCTGTTTGGGGGCCTGGCCGGGTAAGCTCAGGCCCCAGGGATGGGAAAGGAGGAGGAAGGGATGGGACAAGGGACTGGGCCCAATTCATCTCTTGGGTCTATTGCAATACACTGAGCCAGCGCGGGGTCAACGTGATCCACAGTGTTTTGCGAGGTCCTTGATGGGCTGCCAGGATCTTTTCACCCATTGCAGGGCCATTGCACAACCTCTGCCGAGCCACCTGAGTTTCCTAACCCATTGCTTGACTCCCATCTGGCTGTTTGGGATTCCAGGTCATTAAATGGTTCCTCCAAGGCTTGGAGTCTCAGGTCATGGCTGCCCTCCTCCTCCCCTCCCTGGATCAGACTGCATGCAGGCCCAGGCAACTGCTTGGCTCCCATGGAGCTTTTTGGAGCACTTTGATTGCATGGCCTCTACTGGATAACTGTACTTTTCAAGCCTATTGCTCTTGGTTACACACACACTCTAATGCACATACCCACGTCTCCTGAATCCTTAATGCCATGGCAGGCCCTGACTTTTGTAACCCCTTGCTATCAGACTCCAGGTCTGGAACACCTGACCTTTGACTCTATGCCTGTCTTCCTCCAGGATGGGAGCTACTGTTTTTGTGCAGCCCCTGGACCTGGTGAAGAATCGGATGCAACTGAGTGGAGAAGGGGCCAAGACTCGGGAGTACAAAACCAGCTTCCATGCCCTCACCAGCATCCTCAAGGCAGAAGGGCTCAGGGGCATTTACACAGGGTACGGGGGCCTCAGGATGACCCCATAGGGTGTGGGGTGGCAGCTCCAGATCTTGGACTGACGTGCTGACCCCTCCACTCCCCAGGCTGTCAGCTGGCTTGCTGCGCCAGGCCACCTACACCACTACTCGCCTTGGCATTTATACCGTACTGTTTGAGCGCCTGACTGGGGCTGATGGTACACCCCCTGGCTTTTTGCTGAAGGCCCTGATTGGCATGACCGCGGGTGCAACTGGTGCCTTTGTAGGAACACCAGCTGAGGTGGCTCTTATCCGCATGACTGCTGATGGCCGGTGAGTTCAGATCTGAACCTGACCCCAGCCCCATTCCCTGGAGTCTATAATGAAGAGACAAGTTTCTATTTTTTTTTTTAAGTTTTTCTTTATTTCTTCCACAAGTAAGAGACAGAGAGAGACACACAGCACCGCTCCGCTCCCCCCCCCACCATGTTGTAATCCACCCCCAGCTTCAACCAGCCCTGGATCATGGCATGAGTGTCTGGCATACTCAGGGAGGTATCCAGACCTGAACTAGTAACCTTCCTGTGTGGGATTAGCTTACAGAGTGCTGCGTTTTACCACTGTGCCACTGTCTGGCCCAAAAGAGACATGTTTCTTATCCTAGATCCAGAGCAGAGAATTGACCTCTTCTGGTTTTTCTTTCTTTGCTTCTATGGGGCAGGGTGGGCTGTCCTGATCTCTGCCCCTCTCTGCCTTCCTGCCAGTCTTCCAGCTGACCAGCGCCGTGGCTACAAAAATGTGTTTAATGCCCTGATTCGAATCGCCCGGGAAGAAGGTGTCCCTACACTGTGGCGGGTGAGTGAGAGAGCTGGAGGCTTGGGGGTTGTGGTGACATCAGCAGAGTCTAGGTCTCGCTGTGGACTCTGACTATCCTGATAGCTTCCAGTCGGTCCCTTCCCCTCAGCTCTGTTTTGGTTTCACCACTGCCCTGGGGGCCTGGACTCTGCTGCCTGTAGGGCTCAGGCATTTCTTTTTTTTATTTTTTGTTTCTATTTATTCATTTATTTTTTAACTTAACCAGAGAGAGACACAGAGAGAAAGAGGGAAAGTGAAAAAGCAAGTCACCAGGTCCAAGACTCAAACCATGGTCAGCCACGTGGCAGTGTCCCGCGTCTTAACCACCACGCCACCTGCTGGTCCCGGGTGCAGGCATTTCTGACTCCTCCTGTACTCCCCTGTCTCCAGGGCTGCATCCCTACCATGGCTCGGGCTGTCGTCGTCAATGCCGCCCAGCTTGCCTCGTACTCCCAATCCAAGCAGTTCTTGCTGGACTCAGGTGAGACCCAGAGCTGGGCCTCCCAACTTCCAGCCTGGCCTGGGCCCCCTCTGAGCTGACTCTACCCTGTGCTTTACCCATCCCCCAGGCTACTTCTCAGACAACATCCTGTGCCACTTCTGTGCCAGCATGATCAGTGGCCTCGTCACCACTGCCGCCTCCATGCCCGTGGACATTGTCAAGACCCGGTGAGTATATAGGCCTGGGCCTGGAGGGGGTGGAGATGACCCATTTTTGTGTCTCTCATGCCCCGTCTCTTCTTTAGGATCCAGAACATGCGAATGATTGACGGGAAGCCTGAATACAAGAATGGGCTGGTGAGGAAGCAGCACTGGGCTTGGACTAGAGTATTGGATGCCTGGGAAGGGCTGGGAGGGTTGCTGGGTAAAGGGGATAGAGCTCCAGAGGCCAAGTCCTAGCCCCTGTGCCCTGTCTGCCTGTCTGTCTAGGATGTGCTGGTGAAGGTCGTCCGCTATGAGGGCTTCTTCAGCCTGTGGAAGGGCTTCACACCGTACTATGCCCGCCTGGGCCCCCACACCGTCCTCACCTTCATCTTCTTGGAGCAGATGAACAAAGCCTACAAGCGGCTCTTCCTCAGTGGCTGAGGCAGCAGGGTCCCCAGAGCCCAGGTGCCTGGGCTCCCTGGGCTCCTATTTGACCGCTGCTCCTGCAGTCACTCTGCCCCAGTGGCCTGGACTCTGCTGCCCCAGGCCCCTTTATTTATTTCCCCTCCACAGTGTGGTTTCCTCCTTTGTGGCAAAGGACTTCGGTCTGTCCTACCCCCCTACTCAGCTTTCCCTGCCTGTCCTGATTCTTACGACTGCTCTGTCCCTGGCTATTCCTTGCAGGGAGCTGGAAAACTCCCTACGGATTTCTGGCTCCCTCTTGGGTGTTAGTTTCAGGGTACATAGGACAACAGATGATCCCCCTTCTCAATGGGGAAACCAAGGCAAAGCTGAGGAGACAGGAGAGCGCAGAAGCAGTCAAGATGGTCACAGGGTCTGCAATGGGAGGATATGGCCCTTCCTCCCTCCACCTCACTGAGGACTTAATCAATAAATTGGATTGATGACACCACCCCCAAATCTGAAGAGTTGTGGGAGTCAGGAGGGGGAGGAGACTGGATGGAGAAGCTGGTGCTCCTGGAAAACAGAAACTGGAGTTTCTAAGAAAACTATGAAAAAAAAAAAAAGAAAGAAAGAAAAGCACCTGCTGGTTGTCTGCAATGCTATGTAAATTAATCTTGCCACAGCATCCAACGGGGCTGGGGAACCTAAATTCTGCATGCTGTTTGTTGCTTCACAAGAGTCACCTCACATAATCCCCAGGAAAAGCCTCTGGCCAGGCCATTCCTGCAATCTACAGAGGGAAGGGATAAAGATATTCTGAGGTGGGAAGCAGATCTTTATGGGGTGGAAGGGCCAGGCCCCCAAAACTCAAAGGCTTTAGGAAAAAGAGGGTGGGCTTCAGGCTGGGAGGGTAGCTGCTTTCCCCATTTCTTTAGGAGATGTGTGCTTCCCATGCCCTGCCCTCAAGGAGCCTGGAAACCTCTTGGGGCATGAAAGGGTATGGGAAGGTCATACTGGAAGGAGTACTGGGCAGTGTGAGGCCGAGGGCGCCAGGCCAGGTCAGGGGACAGGCAGGCAGCAGGTGGGAGCTGTCCCTCGGCAGAGTCTTGTCAACAGAAGTGGCGTTCAACACCCTAATGCTCTGCTGCAGCTTCCCTACTCCTCTGCCGGGAGGGCTACTCCAAGACGCTTGGAGCCTGGACCTTGGCCTTTAAGGAGTTCCAGGTCCAAAGGGGACGCTAACACAGGGGCAGCTCAAAGTGCTGGGGCCGTGAACTGTGGCCTGCTGACTTGGACACCTGGCCCAGCCTCAAAGGCACGCCTGCGCACAGTCCTTTAGGCTGGTTGGGGAAGGGGCAGGGACAGCACTTAGAGCAGAAGCACAACTGGGGAGCAGGCGTGTGTAAGCTGGCCATGAATGGGACACAGACTGAAGTGTCCTGTGAGAGAAGCTGAACTGCTAGGAGAGGTCAGTGTAAGATAGTCCTCAGCTGCTCGAGTGTCTTCTACCTTGGGAGGAGTTTGAAGGAGAAATGTCAGATTTTCAGGTTGGAAAGATTTAGTACCCTCTAAAGGAGAGGAGTGTCCATGGAGCCAGAAGGGCTCAGCCTTTACTTCCATCTTTGGAGCCCTAATCCCTGGCTTGAGCTGAAAGCAAAGCAGAAGAGGGAATGGCAGAATTTAGACCCAGAGGAGAGAAGGGAATTCCTCATGTCTGCATCCTAGCTTGAAAACAGGAAAATTGAGTCCAGTCAAACCCACCAAGATAGCACCCACTGCCAGGCCCAAACCCTTCTGTCCTACCAACTTGGGCAGCGAGGAGAGCTGCATTTCTGAAGCTGCAGCTGCAACCAAGCACCCACCTTGTCCCTGGCACTATGGTCTGGAGGCAGCTAGGTTTCAGCAGTGGTTAACCTCCAGGGAGACTTCACAGTTCTTGAGCTGGATCTGAGGCTTGGGGTGGACTAGAGGGTGGTCACCCCTGGAAAAGAGAAGAAGGCATCCTGGGCAAGAGAGTGCAGGCTGCAAACTGAGGTCTGTGGGGTGAGTAGTGACCAGGAGAGGGACAGTTGGGAACTTGGGGATTCTCAAGACAGGTGCCGCAGCCACTCTTATTCTTAAAAATTAAAATGTGGGGCCAGTAGCTAATGTGATTAAGGTGCTGGACACTCCCTCATGGCTGACCATGGTTCGAGTCCCAGACCTGGTAGCTCGCTTTCTCACTTCTCTATGTGTCTGTCTTTCTCTAGCGAAATTAAAGTGAATGAATGAATAAATAATTTTTTAAAAATCTTGGGACCAGCAATTAGCATAATGACTATGTGGCTGGACTCCCATGTAGTTGACTGTGTCAAGTCCTGGACCTGGTGACTTAAACACGCTGGGCACATGTATGCATGCTCAAGATCCCGAGAAGAGAACAGAGGAGAAGGAATTGTGGCGTGACCATCTCCCCTCAGGGGGTGGGGGAAATAATTTTTAAAAAAATCTTGGGACCAGCAGTTAGCGTAATGGGATGTCGCTGGACTCCCATGTAGTCAACCACAGTTTGAGTCCCAGACCCAGTGGCTTAAATTCATGCCAGGTATGTGTGCGTGCGTGCCCAAGATCCTGAGAGGAGAATGGAGGAGAAGGGATTGCGGTGTGGCCATCCCTTCTGGGGGGTGATTTCTTGCTTTCTGTCTCTCTGGTAAGCATACTTGCCCTATAGGAAAAACCTCTCCAAAAAAATTATTTTTTAAATTTTGAGCTGCCAGGTTCTACATGGCTGACCCTGATTGAGACCCAGCCCCAGTGCCTTGAAAACACACTGGGTGCATCATGCATGTGTGCCCAAAATTTCAACAGGATGGAAAGATGAAGAGAAGGGATTGCAGCATGACCATGTTCTGTTGGGGTATGCCTCCCCTCCACCCCATCTCACTCTGTCTCTCTCAGGCAAGTGCATGCCTCTAGCAATTAAAAAAAAAGAAAAAGCTAATTTTTTTTTTATTATACAAATAATATACAGTAGTGATAGGAAACTAGAAAATGCTAAGCAGAGAAAATGAAAATTAAACTACCCATATTGAAAACCCAGAAGCAATCAGTGGTCACATTTTCACAAAGTCCTTTCCGAATTTCCTCTGCATGGGTGCATGTGGGAGCCATGCTCTATTCTGTTTATTTTTATCCTAAAAGTTCTTCCTAATAGTGTTGGTAATAACTGTGTTATCTCTCAGCCCCACATGCAACACAGGGAACATTGTTCCAAGACCCGCCCTCTACTCCCATCTCTACCCTTCCTAATTTGCTGGGTCTGAGATTGTGTGGCTGTGGTGTGAAGAGGGGGCTTCTGATTAAAGAAAGGTAACTAAGACCTCCCCGTGAACCTGTGCTCCTTACCTACCCTCCCCAGCTAGATTCCAATAGCAGAGCCTATCAGAGCTTCTCTCAGGGTCCCCAAACCTCCCACCCTCAGAGGCTGTGGCCAGAGTACCTAATGCCCACTGTGCCCAACAGGTCCTGGCCACGGCCATGACTCAGGGCTGAGGGCCGCCGTCCTGCTACCAGAGGCCCAACACGGCCATTAGGCCGTACCCACAGGAAGAGACTGGAGCGGAAAATAGGGAGTGACCCTTGGAGGAAGAGCAGCCAGGCCCGGGGCACAGTCACTTGCTTTCCCTTCTGCACCTCCAGGTGTGTGGTTTGTGTGGCTGGGGCCAGGGCAACAGGTTGGCCAGAGTGCAGGACCTGGGGCTTCACATGCTGGACCCAGGTCAGCAGCAGGATAAGGACAACAGAGGCAATCAGGAGCCAGAGGATACCCAAGATGTAGAAGGCCAGGGAAAGGAGGCAGCAAAAGTCAGGGTTGAGAAAAAGGTCTTTTCTGGAGCTATCCCAATTCCCTTCGGCCAGCCCATGGACCTTTGGGAGATCGACAAATTCAGTAGTAATTACTGTGGCGGATTCCGAAGTAGCAGAGGTTGAGGTTGGTTCTGTTTTAATAAAGAGTGTGGTGGGCTCTGGGGTGGTCAGGGCTGTGGTGGGCTCTGGGGTGGTTGGGGCTGTGGTGGGCTCTGGGGTGCTCGGGGCTGTGGTGGGCTCTGCGGTGGTCGGGGCTCTGGTGGGCTCTGGGATGGTCTTGGTTGTGGTGGGCTCTGGGGTGGTCAGGGCTATGGTGGGCTCTGGGGTGGTCAGGGCTATGGTGGGCTCTGGGGTGGTCTCGACTGTGGTGGTCTCTTGGGCGGTCGGGATTGTGGTAGTTTTAGTAGTGGGTTTTGGAGTTTTGGAAAACATGATGGATTCTATGGTAGTTGGGAATGTGTTAGAACCTGGAATCCATCTGGTTGGAAATGTGGTCTGTTCCTTAGTGTATTCTTGGGTTGGAGACGAGAAGAGCACTTGGCTGTAGAGAGGAGTAGTAGACTCTGAGTAGAGCAGACCCCACCGGGTGGTATGGGCTTTGGTGTTGGTAGAGATCTTGACCACACTCCATGTGGCATGCACCTTACCATCCTTAAGGTCCTCTTCTTCATAGTCATCATAGATGTCTGTATTATCCCCATCACCCAGGGTTGGGCAATCCTTTCCTGAGAAGGTGTAGACAGGCATATCGTGTATATTGGAACATCGCACAGTGGTCACATTGGAGGTTGTGCTCTTGACATCCATACCCTCCTTCCACAAGTAGACATTTTGGGCATTGTCCTTCAGCCAGCGTTGGAAATGGAGGATCTCGCAGTCACAGAACCACGGGTTGCCATGGAGAAAAGCATATGGCAGGAGGCGGTCCCCAAAGAAGCCCTTTGGTATATTGTGCAGCATGTTCCCTTGGAGATAGAGGGTATCAAGTTTATCTAACCCATCTAGGAGCCCAGGGGGCAGCTCAGTCAATTTGTTGTCAGCCAGACTGAGCTTCTTCAGCCGGGTGGTAGGCGCCAGGAGCCCAGGGGGCAGGGTCTTCAGCAGATTGCCACGCAGGTAGAGCTCTTGGAGTTGGCTCAAGCCATCCAGGACACCAGGAGATAACGAGGTCAGCTTGTTGAAGGAGACGTACAGGATGGTGAGGGCAGGCAGTGCCTGCCCTAATGCGGGCAGTCTTTTCAGGTTATTGTGGCTTAGATCCAGGGTCCCCAGCAGTGGCAGCACCCCATCAGTCTGTAGTGTGGTCAGCTCACTTTGATCCAGGTACAATTTAGTGAGGTGAGTGAAAGATACCAGGGATCCCAAGGAGAAGGTACCAAGGGGGTTCTCCCTGAGGTAGATGGTATTTGCATCTGATGGCAGGCCCAAGGGCAACTTTGTCAGCTTCTGCTTCTCACAGTTCACTTCCACCTTGTTGGCCCCTTTGAAGATCTCACAGTTGGGGTGGGAATAGGAGAGGCTTGGCAACAGGAGCAGCAGGAGGATGAGAGGCATGGGGACCTGTGAGCAAGGGGGACTTGAGTGGGCTCCCCATCAACCCTCTGCAGCTCCCAGGACCCTTCTAGGGCCCACACCTTTCATCTTCCCTGCTCCTCTCTCCCACCTTTGCCCTCAAAAGCCTAAGGTCCTCTGTTCTCCCTCCCTCAGACAACACCCCCCCTCCCCAGTCCCCACCCCAGCTTACAGGCAGGCAGAAAGACGTCTGGATGCTCAGAGCTTCTTTAAGGGAATGACTTGGTCCTTCTCTATTCCAGCTCCAGGGAGGCCTTGGCCAGGGGCAGGAAGCGGGTAGGGGTGAGATGGAAACGCCAGTCCGATAGGGACTCCCAGACCCAAGGAACAGCCTCTCTCTCAGACACAGGCCCTTATCAGCCTTCCACCACTTTCCCCCAGGCTCTCCTTTTGGCTCTGTGCTCTCCCACTTTCCTCCCACACTGGGGAGATCAGAGGTGGAGGCCGACCACCACCCTCACCCATCCTTTTATAACCCTCCAGGATGCCACCTCCTCCCTTTTGCAGCTCCATGCTTTAGAGTTCCCTAATTTTCATCCTCACCAGCCTCACCTCCCTCTGCCTTTCCGTCCCTCTAGCTAATTTCTCCACCCACTATGCCACCATTCAGTCACCCGTGTCCTCCATTCCTTTGCATCCACTGGATACTTGTTTGTTATGCTTTTCCTTGATTTTTGCAGCTGGCATCCCTTCTTGGGACTCCCACCTTGGGACTCATTTTTTGCCCCCACACAAATGACACTGTACTTTTTTTTTAAGAGATATTTTTGCTATAGGGCACGTGCATTCACCAGAAAAACAGAGAGAGACAGAAAGTGAGAAATCATCCCCTGGGGGGATGACCACACCGCATTCCCTTCTCCTCCAGTCTCCTCTCAGGATTTTGGGCATATATGCACGTGCGTCTAGTGTGAGTTTTAAGTTACTGTGTCTGGGACTTGAACCACAGTCGACTACATGAAGTCCAGTGACGTTCTGCCATCTGCTGGTCCTGATGCTGTAATTTTCCTGGTTTTCTTCTTCCCAGCCTGGTTGGTTCTTCTCCATCTCGTTTGTGGATTCTTTCTATTGACTATGTGGTCCGAGTCTCCACTTGATGGCTTAGAAACCACACCAAGCATGTGTGCACATGTGTCTAAAATCCAAACAGGAGGGAGAGACGAAAGAGAACAGACTGCAGTGTGACCATCCTTCCCACCCCCCTGGGGAGGTGCTTTCTCACTTTCCTCTCTGTCTCTGGCCAGCACACAAGCCCTCTGGCAAAAAATCAATCAATCAATCAATCAATCAATAAAAGAAGGCCTACAGGCAAGCTCTGGGGACACAGTAACTGTTCAGGAGAGATAGGGTTCGAATCCCTGGGTCAGCTTTAAAACATACAGGACACGTGCGTGTGCGTCCAAGATCCTGAGGACCTGGAGAACTGGGGAGAAAAGATTATGGCTTGATGACACCCTCTAAGGAGTGCTTCTCTCTCCCTTGTGCACATGCAAGTGCTCTCTATGTGAAAAGCGTAAATAAACTTAAAAATAATAATTATTTTATTTAACTTTATTAATTATTATTATTATTTTCCAGTTTGAACAGAGAGGCAGAGAGAGAGAGAAAATGAGAAAGCAAGCCACCACATCTGGAACTTGAACTGCAGTAGGCCATGTGGGAGTCCAATGCCCTTCACCACCACACCACCTGTTGGCCTCAAATAAACTTTTGAAAAAGAGAGAGACAGCACCTCCAACAGGATCTTTCTTGATGCCACTACTCACTCCCAGCTCCAGTCAGCCCCGGATTATGGGCGCACGTGTGCCAATGTACTCAGGGTGGCCTCTGGATGTGAAGCCAGGACCCTCCTCTGGGGCCAGCCTCACAGAATATTGTGTTTTACTGCTGTGCCACCATCCAGCCCTGCCTTCACTTTTTGTTTTTTTAGAGAGAGTTTTTTTGCTGTAGGGCACATGTGCTCGCCAGACAGACAGAGAAAGAAAGTGAAATCATCCCCAGGGGGGATGGCCATGCCGCAATCCCTTCTCCACTCTCCTCTTGGGATCTTGGGCATGCACACGTGTCTGGCATGGATTTCAAGCTGCTGGTCTGGGACTTGAGCTGCAGTCGGCCATGTGGGAGTCCAGTGACGTAACCATTACACTATCTGCTGGTCCCTGCCTTCACTTTTGATCATTTTCTCTCTCTCTCTCTCTTTTTTTTTTTTTTGGTTTTGCTATAGGGCAGTGTGTGCTTCTGTGGGGGAGTGGGGAAGGAAAGCAAGAAATCACCCCCCGGGGAAATGGCCATGCAGCAATCCATTCTTTTCTTTGGTTTTTGGACATGCAGGCACATGTGCCTGGTGTGCTTCCTAAACTAATGGGTCTGGGACTCGAAACAGTCAGCCATGTGGGATCCAGCCACCTTAATTAACCTCCATGCCACCTGCTGACCCAGTCATTCTCATTCTTATGCATGAACTTTCTCCCCTTTCGACATCCCCTTCTGCCTAACTTCCTTATCTGGCAAGTTCCAATTCAGAATGCTTTCCTCTCAAAAGCTTTTTCTGATTTTCTAGAACCGGATGAGGTGTGTCAGCTCCCGTACCTGTTAGTTCATTGCCCGCCTACTGTTCCCCAGGAGAGGTGCTAGGCAACCAGCTGAGTCTGCCCTGGTCTGCTTACATGACAGGACAAGTAGTAGACACTTGAGAGAGGCAGTTAATTAATAGGTTTGCAGTTTGTTTGTTTGTTTATGTGTTTTAATTTTGCCAGAGGGCACATGCACTAGCCAAAAAGAGACAAAGAGAGAAAAAGAAGGAAAGTGAGAAAGCACCCCCCCCATGGGGGATGATCATGCTGGAATACCTTCTCCATTTCTCCCTCTTGTTGAGATTTTGAGATACACACGCAAATGTGCCTGGAGTGTTTTTCAAGCTGCAGGATCCAGCACTTGAACCATGCAGTTGGCTGCCTTAACAATCATATCAAAGGCTGGCTCACCTTGCCATTTTTATAATTTTGTTTTCTTGTTTTTTGTTGTTTTAGAGATTTTTGCCATAGGATGTGTGTGCACACTGGGGACACAGAGAGAGAGAGAGACAGTGAGAGAGAAAGTGTTCCCCCGGGAGGGATAGCCGTGCCACAATCCCTTCTCCATTCTCCTCCTGGGATCTTGAGCACGCACACACACATTTGGTGTGATTTTCAAGTCACTGGGTCCAGGACTCGAACCGCGTTCAGCCATATGAGAGTTCAGTGACGTAACCACTACACCATCTGCTGGCCCCACCATTTCTGTAATTTGCCAGCTGCAAAAAATATTGAAAAATGGGCCAGCAGGTGGTATGGTAGTTAATGCAGTTGGATCCCACATGACTACACAGTTTGAATCCTGGACCCTGCAGCTTGGAAAACATGCAGGGTGCATGCATGCGCCTTTGCCCAAAATCCCAAGAGAAGAATGGAGAAGAAGGGAAAATACATGGTTGTCTCTAATGGAGAGCTTCCTTGCTTTCCCACTCTTCTCCCTCTCCTTTGGTCTCTCTGTCTGTCAAATGCACATGTCCTATAGCGAAGTAAACAAAACAAAGCAAAATTATTGGAAAATGTGAAGAAAACAAGACAGTGTCAGAAAGTATTGTGGGCGGTTACATAGAGAGAAGCCATGAAGTGAAGTGAGAACTCTGAGATTTGATTTTTATTGCATTGGTATCAGTTTTGGTTGTAAGCAACAGAAAATGTTCAGATTAATTTAGATTGAAAAGTAATTTATGTGGGGCCAGCAGGTGGTGTGGTGGTTAAAGGTGCTGAGCTCCCACATGGCCAACGGTGGTTTGAGTCCCAGACCTGATGGCTTGCTCTCACTTTCTTTCTCTCTTCTCACTCTTGCTCTGTCACTCTCTAGTCAAATTAAAAATAAATAAGTAAATAAATTTAAAAAGTTAAATTAAACATATATATATATATATATATATATAACTGAGGTGACTGGGTCCCGCATGGCCAGCTGTGCAGTTCAAGTCCTGGACGAAGTGGCTTGAAAAACATTCTGAGTGTAGGACCAGCAGTTGGCGTAATGGCTATGTCACTGGACTCCCACGTAGTCAATCGTGGTTTGAGTCCTGGACCTGGTGGCTTAAACTCAT
>NW_006159824.1:2386284-2391070 GCF_000334495.1 Tupaia belangeri chinensis | reverse complement strand
AGCAAAAAAAAAAAAAAACTCAGAAAAAAAAATTCTGTATGTGTATGTGTGTGTGTGTGTGTGTATGCCCAAAATGCTGAGAGGAGAAGGGACTATAGTGTGACCATCTCCCTTTGGGGTGCCTTGTTATCTCCCCCAACTATCTCTTTGGCAAGCACATGCACCTGATAGTAAATTTAAACACACACACACATACACACAAACACACACACACATGCATGTACAAACACACTGGCAGGACAGCTGGTGGCATGGTGGTCAGTGCAGCTGAATCCTACATGTCCACTGTGTGATTCGAGTCCTGGATCCAGTGGCTTAAAAAACATACCAGATACCTGTGTGCATGTGCCCAAAATCCTGAAAAGGAGAAGTGGAGAAAGAATTGTGGCATGACTATCCTCTGTGGGGATGCTTTCTCACTTTCCCTCTGTCTCTGGTTAGCACACAGTGCTCTCTAGCAAATTAAAAAAAGAGAAAAGAAAATAAAAGGTTATTTCACTGGGTTTTCAATGAGGGCTGAGAAACCAGACATGGAGTTCTGTAGTGAAGAAGAATGCTCAGAGCCTGCTGCAGAACCAGCATGAGCAGAATGCCCTAAGACCTGGTTGCTGAAGCTTGAGAAGCTTGCATCACTGCAGCTGCTGAGCCGGAAACTCAGTGTTAACCACAACCTCCCCGGCTGCCAGAAGAATCCCGCACCAGGCCTACTCCCAGGAAACTAGCTCCTGGCTATGTACCTGCGATGCAGCTGTGACAGTCTGGGAAAGTGACTCTGGCAATTTCAACTTTAAGAGGAAGTTCTGCTTCTCTACAGAGTTCTAAGTTGAAGGATTTTTTCCAAACAGAAAAGAAACTCACTTACTTTTGGCACCTACTGAAGTGACCCTGTTTTACTCTCTTCAGATGTCAGTATCCCAAATTATGTTAATGTATTTTCAAATTTTGCAACTCAGAATGCTTGGAATTAACTCTACTTGATCATTAGGAATGATCCTTATAATTCTGGGTTAATTGGCTTACATTTTATTTGGAACTTTTCATCTAAGTTAGAAAATAGGAGTGGCCGGGGTCAGCAGGTGGCGTGGTGGTTAAGGGTGCTAGACCACATGTCTGACCACGATCTGAGTCCCAGACCTGGCAGCCTGCTTTCTCACTTTCTCACTCGCTCTGTCCCTCTCTGGTCAAATTAAAATAAATAAATAAATAAAGTTAAATAATAAATAATTCTTGGGGCCAGCAGGTGGTGTAATGGTTAAGATGCTGAGCTCCACATGGCCAACTATGGTTCAAATTTTGGACCTGGTGACTTGCTCTCTCTCTTTCTCTCACTCACTCTTTCTCTCCTTCTCTGGTCAAATTAAATAATAATAATATGAAATTAAGTAAATAAATTTAAAATCATAATAATAAATAATTCTTTAAATAAAACAAATGGAAGTGGCCTATAGATTTTTTTTTTGGAGGTCTTTGTTTTTCTTTTTTGTTTGTTTTGGGATCAAGGTTATGCTAGCCTTGTAAAAATAAGTTGGAAAACTATATATTCTGGAACACAGTTGTGGATCATAGGGATTTTCTGTTCTATGTAGGTTGGTGGAAATTACCTATAAACCCATCTGGGCTGATGCTGTTGGAACAGTTCTTTGAATATCTTTCTTTTTTTCTGCTTATTGTCTGTTGTTGAGGTTTCCACTTCTTGAGTCAATTTTGATCATTTACATTTTATAATAAAAATAATCTATTTCAGGACCAGCAGATGGCATAGTGTTAATGTTGCTGGACTCCCATATAGTAGACCACAGTTCGAGTCCTGGACCTGGTGGACTAAAGCTCTGGTCCATGCACACACTATGTAAGAAAAATCTCTCTAAAAAAAAAAGCAAAACAACAACAACAAAAGGAATTATTCATTTATTAGTTTTTTTTTTTTTTTACAGACTTTTCCTATAAAGTGCATACACTCACTGGAGAGATAGGAAGAGACAGAGAGACAGAAAGTGAGAAGTCATCCCCCCACAAAAAAAACTTTGGCAAGCACATGCACCTGATAGTAAATTTAAACACACACACACATACACACAAACACACACACACATGCATGTACAAACACACTGGCAGGACAGCTGGTGGCATGGTGGCCAATGCAACTGAATCCTACATGACCACTGTGTGGTTCGAGTCCTGGATCCAGTGGCTTAAAAAACATACCAGATACCTGTGTGCATGTGCCCAAAATCCTGAAAAGGAGAAGTGGAGAAAGAATTGTGGCATGACTATCCTCTGTGGGGATGCTTTCTCACTTTCCCTCTGTCTCTGGTTAGCACACAGTGCTCTCTAGCAAATTAAAAAAAGAGAAAAGAAAATAAAAGGTTATTTCACTGGGTTTTCAATGAGGGCTGAGAAACCAGACATGGAGTTCTGTAGTGAAGAAGAATGCTCAGAGCCTGCTGCAGAACCAGCATGAGCAGAATGCCCTAAGACCTGGTTGCTGAAGCTTGAGAAGCTTGCATCACTGCAGCTGCTGAGCCGGAAACTCAGTGTTAACCACAACCTCCCCGGCTGCCAGAAGAATCCCGCACCAGGCCTACTCCCAGGAAACTAGCTCCTGGCTATGTACCTGCGATGCAGCTGTGACAGTCTGGGAAAGTGACTCTGGCAATTTCAACTTTAAGAGGAAGTTCTGCTTCTCTACAGAGTTCTAAGTTGAAGGATTTTTTCCAAACAGAAAAGAAACTCACTTACTTTTGGCACCTACTGAAGTGACCCTGTTTTACTCTCTTCAGATGTCAGTATCCCAAATTATGTTAATGTATTTTCAAATTTTGCAACTCAGAATGCTTGGAATTAACTCTACTTGATCATTAGGAATGATCCTTATAATTCTGGGTTAATTGGCTTACATTTTATTTGGAACTTTTCATCTAAGTTAGAAAATAGGAGTGGCCGGGGTCAGCAGGTGGCGTGGTGGTTAAGGGTGCTAGACCACATGTCTGACCACGATCTGAGTCCCAGACCTGGCAGCCTGCTTTCTCACTTTCTCACTCCCTCTGTCCCTCTCTGGTCAAATTAAAATAAATAAATAAATAAAGTTAAATAATAAATAATTCTTGGGGCCAGCAGGTGGTGTAATGGTTAAGATGCTGAGCTCCACATGGCCAACTATGGTTCAAATTTTGGACCTGGTGACTTGCTCTCTCTCTTTCTCTCACTCACTCTTTCTCTCCTTCTCTGGTCAAATTAAATAATAATAATATGAAATTAAGTAAATAAATTTAAAATCATAATAATAAATAATTCTTTAAATAAAACAAATGGAAGTGGCCTATAGATTTTTTTTTTGGAGGTCTTTGTTTTTATTTTTTGTTTGTTTTGGGATCAAGGTTATGCTAGCCTTGTAAAAATAAGTTGGAAAACTATATATTCTGGAACACAGTTGTGGATCATAGGGATTTTCTGTTCTATGTAGGTTGGTGGAAATTACCTATAAACCCATCTGGGCTGATGCTGTTGGAACAGTTCTTTGAATATCTTTCTTTTTTTCTGCTTATTGTCTGTTGTTGAGGTTTCCACTTCTTGAGTCAATTTTGATCATTTACATTTTATAATAAAAATAATCTATTTCAGGACCAGCAGATGGCATAGTGTTAATGTTGCTGGACTCCCATATAGTAGACCACAGTTCGAGTCCTGGACCTGGTGGACTAAAGCTCTGGTCCATGCACACACTATGTAAGAAAAATCTCTCTAAAAAAAAAAGCAAAACAACAACAACAAAAGGAATTATTCATTTATTAGTTTTTTTTTTTTTTTACAGACTTTTCCTATAAAGTGCATACACTCACTGGAGAGATAGGAAGAGACAGAGAGACAGAAAGTGAGAAGTCATCCCCCCACAAAAAAAAAGAAGTCATCCCCAAAGGGGATGGTCGTGCCACAATCCCTTCTCTATTCCCCTCTTAGAATCTTGGGCATGCACGTACATGTACCAGAGTAAGGGTGATTTTTTGTTTTTTTTTTTTGGTGGGGGAGAGGTTTTTGCTATAGGGCATGTGCACTCACCAGAGAGAGACAGAGAGACAGAAAACGAGAAATCACCCCCCCCAGGGGGGATGGCCATGCCGCAGTCCCTTTTCTTCTATCCTCCTCCTGGGATCTTGGGCATGCACGCGCGTACGCCTGGTGTGAGTTTAAGCCACTGGGTCCAGGACACAAACCGCAGTTGACTACATGGGAGTTCAGCGACATAGCCATTATGCTAACTGCTGGTCTGTAAGACTTTTTTTCTAAATTTACATTTTTTTAATTATTATTTTCCAGTTTTTTTTTTTTTTTTTAGAGATTTTTTGCTATGGGGTGCATGTACTCCCCAGAAAGCGATGGAGAGACAGAACGACAGAAAGCGAGAAATCAACCTCTGGGGGATGGCCATGCAGCAATCCCTTCTCCTCCATTTTCCTTTCAGGAGTTTGGGCATGGGCACACATGTACCCAGCATGAGTTTTAGGCCGTCAGGTCCAGGACTCGAACTGTGGGCGACTCCATGGGAGTTCAGCAACATAACCTTTATGCTTTCCTCTTAAGGTTCTTAAAAAAATTCATCTATTTTACGGGAACCAGCAGTTAGCGTAATGGCCATGTTGCTAGACTCCCACATAGTCGACTGCGGTTCGTGTCCCGGACCCAGTGGCTTAAAACTCACACTGGGCATGTGTGCATGCGTGCCCATGATCTCGAGAGGAGAATGGAGGAGAAGGGATTGCGGTGTGACCATCCCCCCTGGGGGGGTGAT
>NW_006159824.1:2380796-2386198 GCF_000334495.1 Tupaia belangeri chinensis | reverse complement strand
TATTTTGGGACCAGCAGATGGCGTAATGGCTACATCACTGGACTCCCACGTAGTCGACTGCAGTTTGAGTCCCGGACCCAGTGGCTTAAAACACACTGAGCACGTGTATGATTCTGAGAGGAGAATGGAGGAGAACGGATTGTGGCATGGCCATTCCCCCTGGGGGGTGATTTCTCGCTTTCTGGCTCTCTGTCTCTCTTTGTCTTTTTGGCGAGTACATGCGCCCTATAGCTAAAACCTCTCCCAAAAAAATGTTTTTTTCATGAGGATCAAAGAGAAACTCCCCCACCCCCCACAACAAATTCTTTTTTCCACAGTCCAACCCCAGCCTTAGCCAGCCAGGATTATGGTCAGGTGTACAAGCCCAGTGTGTATAGGGAGACTTTAGGACAAAACCTAGGACCTTCCCATGCGACTTTAGCATTGTGTAGTGTCACATTACTGCTGTACCACCATGGCTGGCCTTCTTAAGGATTTTTTTTTTTTTTCAGAGCAAATGTTTTAACTTCTGACAATTTATCAATTTTTCCTTTTATGGGTTTGTGCATTTAGTGTTACCTCCAAGAACTCTGTCTAGCTCTAGATCCCCAAGATTTTCTCCAATGATTTAAAATGTGTTTATTTATTTATTTATTTATTTATTGCGAGGCAGCACCCCTCAACAGGGTCTTAATGCTGCAACCACCCCCAGTCTTAGGCAGTCCTGCTCACAGGCATATGTGTGCCCGGCATCCTCAGCCAGCTCTCTAGATTTGAACCTAGAACCTGCCCATGTAGGTCAATCTCTTGGATCCTTGCATTTTACTATTATGTCTCTATCTAGTCTCTCCAATTTTTTCCCCTGAGTTTTAAAGTTTTATCATTTTATATTTTACATTTAAAATCTTTAAACATTTTATTTAAGGATTTATTTTATTTATTTAATTATTATTGATGCTTTTAAAATTTGACCAGAGAGGAAGTGAGAAAGGAAGTTGCCAGGTCCAGTACTTGAACCATAGTCAGCCATGCGGGAGTCTAGCACGTTAACCACCAGACCATCTGCTGGTCCCTTTGCATTTATAAATCAGTGTCATTTTTTCCTTCTTATGAATGTTCAGTTGCTCTAGCACTACTTGTTGTAAAGACTATCTACCCTTCATTAAATTATGTTTACACCTTTGTCAAAAATTAGTTGTATATAATTGTTTCTGTTTCCAATTTCTCCATACTGTTCTGTTTATTCATGTGTCTATCCCTCCACTAATACACACAGTCTTGATTACTAGAGCTCTTGACTAGAGAGAGACACAGAAAGAGAGAGGGAAAGTGATAAAGCAAGCCACTGGGTCTGGGACTTGAACTGTGGTTGGCCATGTGGGAGTGTCCCGCACCTTAACCACCACACCACCTACTGGTTCCCCATATAAATTTTAAAATAATCCTGTGTGTTTCTACAAAAATCATGGGACCAGCATTTAGTGTAATGGGTAATCGCTGGACTCCCATGTAGTCGACCGTGGTTTGAGTCCTGGACCCGGTGGCTTAAAATCACGCCGGGCACATGTGCATGCGTGCCCACCCAAGGTCCCAAGAGGAGAATGGTGGAGAAGGGATTGCAGTGTGACCATACCTGGGGGGTGATTTCTCGCTTTCTGTCTCTCTGTCTTTCTGGCGAGCGCACGTGCCCTATAGCAAAACCAAAACAAAACAAAAAATCATGAGGACTTTTTATAGAGATTGTGTTAAACTTGTATATCAATTTGGAGAGAATTGACATCTTTTCCATGTTAAATCTTACGACCCATGAACATGGTATACTTCTCCATTTATTTAACTCCTTCATTAGCATACAGGCCTTGTATATGTTTTGTTTGATTTACATCTAAGTGTTACTTGTTTTTGTTTGTTTGTTTTCGTTATAAGGTTTTTGCTATAGGACATGTGCGATCACTGGAGAGAGCCAGAGAAGCAAAGTGAGAAATCACACCCCCCTCAAGGGGAATGGCCATGTCACAATCCCTTCTCTTTCACTCTCTTCCTGTGATTTTGTGCATGTATGCACACATGCCTGACCTGAATTTAAGCTACCTGGTCTGGGACTCAAACTGCAGTTGGCCATGTGGGAGTCCAGTGCCTTAACCACTACACCATCTGCTCGCTCCAAGTGTTACTTACTTTCTTTCTTTCTTTTTTTTTTTTTTTTTGGTAAGAGATTTTTGCTCTGGGCATATGCACTCACCAGAGAGATAGAGAGAGACAGAGAGACAGAAAGTGAGAAATTACCCCCCTCAGGGGGATGACCACATTGCAATCCCTTCTTCTCCATTTTCCTCTTGGGATCTTGGGCATACATGCACACACGCCTGGCATGAATTTTAAGTCACCAGGTCCAGGGCTCAAACTGTGGGAGTCCAGCGACATAACCAGTATGCCATCTGATGGTCCTCCTAGTGTTACTTTTTTAAAAAGTTTGGGGACCAGCAAGCAGGTGGTGTGGTAGTTAAGGTGCTGGACATTCCCACATGGCCAATCATGGTTCGAGTCCCGGACCTGGTGGCTTGCTTTCTCACTTTCTCTCTCTCTTTGTGTGTGTCTCTCTCTGGTCAAATTAAAAAATAAAATAAAATGAATGAATAAATAAAATAAAATAAAATAAAATAAAATAAAATAAAGAGTGTTTCTGAAAAATAGAGCAATATCTATATAACATACCAAATTCTAAACATATAGATAAAAGACTCATATAACCAGTAGCTTAAACTCATTCTGAGCACATGTACATGTATACCCAAGATCCTGAGAGAAGAATGGAGGAGAAAGGATTGTGGCATGGCCATCCCCCATGGGGGTGATTTCTCACTTTCTGTCTCTGTCTTACTGGCAAGAGCACACACCCAATAGCAAAAGTCTCTCCAAAAATAAAAAAGTTTATTTATTTCTTCCATGAGCAAGAGAACCAAAGAAAGAGAGAAAGGCAACTCCAAAAGGGTCTTCATACCATGATTTTCCTCTAGCTTCAACCATGCATGCATGCCCAGCATGTATAGGTGCCCACTTTACTTTTTTAAGCAATCATAGGGCCCCACAGGTGGCATGGTGGTTAAGGTATCAGATTTCCACATGGCTGATTGCAGTTCAAGACCCAGACCTGATGGTTTGCTTTCTCACTTTCCCTCTCTTTCACTCTTTGTCTCTCTCTGGTGAGTACATGAGCCCCACAGCAAAATTTAATAATAATAAATTTAAAAGAATTTTTTGGAGAGTTTTTTATTGCTATAGGGCACGTGCACTCGCCAAAAAGACAGAGAGAGAGAGAGAGAAAGCAAAGAATCACCCCCCAGGGAGGATGGCTACGCCGCAATCCCTTCTCCTCCATTCTCCTCTCGGGATCTTGGGCATGAACGCACACACACCCGGCCTGAGTTTAAGCCACCAGGTTCGGGACTTCAACTGTGGTCGACTACATGGGAGTTCAGCGACTTAGCCATTACGCTAACTGCTGGTTCCCAATAAATAAAAAAAATTTAAAAAGGAATTATAAATGGTATTGCATTTTAAGAATTATTTTATTTAACTTTATTTATTTATTTTAATTTGACCACAGAGGGACAGAGTGAGAGAGAGAGAAAGAGAGAGAGTGAGAAAGCAAACTGTCAGGTCCAGGACTCAAACTGTGGTCTGCCTTGTGGGAGTTTAGTGTTCTTAACCATCACACCACCTGCAGGCCCTGGTATTGCATTTTTTATTTTGGTGTTCATGTGCTCATTGCTAGTATATAGAAATGCATATTTTTGTATGTTTACTTTGTGTCTTATATCCTTGCTAAACTCACTTAATTTGTTTTAGGAATTTTTGGTAGATTTCTTGGAATTTTCTATGTAGACAATAATAAATTTGCAAGTAGGAACACTTTTAGTTTTTCCTTTTCAATCTACATGCTCTTTATTTTCTTTCTTTGCTTATTGAACTGGTTAGAACTTCCAGTTCTATGTTGAATAACAATGTTGAGAGCAGATATTCTCACCCGATTCCTTGCCTCACGGGGACAGCATTCAATCTTTCATTATTAAGTATAATGTTAGCTGTACAATTTTTCTAGATACTCTTTATCAAACTGAACAAGTTCCTCTATTTTCTGTTTTTCTGTGAGCACTTGCGAACTTTATTCTGCTGTCGTAGGGTGATGTGTTCTGTAAATGTCTATTAGATCCTATTGGTTGATGGTGTTATCAAGTTCTGACATGGTCTTGTTGATTTTCTTTTTCTTTTCTTTTTTTTTTTAAGAGGTTTTTGTTATAGGGCGCGTGTGCTCGCCAGACAGAGAGAGACAGAGAGAGATAGAAAGTGAGAAATCACCCCCCAGGGGGTATGGCCACTCTGCAATCCCTTCTCCTCCATTCTCCTCTCGGGATCTTGGGCATGCATACACACGCCAGGCGTGAGTTTTAAGCCACCGGGTCCGGGATGCGAACCGCGGTCAACTATGTGGGAGTCCAGCAACATAGCCATTATGCTAACTGCTGGTCCCATTTTCTATCTAGTTGTTCTACCAATTATTGGTAGAGTGATGTTGAAATTTCCAACTCTAATTGAGCATTCCAGTTCTATGAATTTTAGTGTTTTTAAATCTTTATAAATAGTATCTCTATGGTTTAGTACACACACATTTAAGATTTCTATGTCTTCCTGATGAATTGACCCCTTTATTATATCATGTCTTTCGCTGTCTCTGGTAATTTGGTGATGTTCTTTACTTTTGAGTTTACTTAATCTTATATTAATATAACCTTAAAAAGGAAAGAAAAAGAGAGGCCAGCAGGCGATATGGTAGTGAAGGAGCTGGACACTCCCACATGGCTAACCACGGTTCAAGTCCTGGACCTGGCAGCTTGCATTCTTACTTTCCCTCTCTCTCTGTGTGTGTCTCTCTCTGGTCAAATTAAAATAAATGGGGGCTGGCAGATGTCATGGTAGTTAAGGGCACTGGATTCCTATGTGACTGACTGTGGTTCGGGTTCTGAGCCAGGCAGCTTGTCTTTCTCACTTTCCCTCTCTCTCTTGCTCTCTTTCTGTTCCTCTCTGGACAAATTTAAAAATAAGCAAACAAATAAAGTTAAAGGGACCAGTAGTTAGCGTAATGGCTATGTTGCTGGACTCCCACATAGTCGACCGCGGTTCACGTCCCGGACCCGGTGGCTTAAAACTCATGCCGGGCGCGTGTGCGTGCGTGCCCAAGACCCCAAGAGGAGAATGAAGGAAAAGGGATTGCGGCATGGCCATCCCTCCTGGGGGGTGATTTCTTGCTTTCTGTCTCTGTGTCTCTCTGTCTGTCTGGCAAGTGCGCGTGCCCTATAGCATAAACCTCTAAAATAAATAAATAAAAATAAAAATAAATAAATAAAGTTAAATAAAATAATTTT
>NW_006159824.1:2375925-2380781 GCF_000334495.1 Tupaia belangeri chinensis | reverse complement strand
TTAATAAATTTCTCAAAGCCGTAGATTGAGTTCTCATCATCTGTGTTATAGATGATGTAGAAATGATCCAACTCAAGTGAATCCTTTTACAGAAGGATTGTAAACAACTTACTAAGAGAGAGAATTCCAGTTAAAGCAAACAGTATATGCAATGACAATATTTTCTAATGGCAAAGTAAAATACAAGAATATATTTTACTATAGGTAACTATGAATAAGAAAATGTTAATTAAAAATTTGAAGTTAGTTTACGTGCCCATCAGTAGGTTTAGATTTAGATACACATCTCTTAATCCAAGTACCCTTGGAGGTCTAGAGAGATAAAACTGATATAAGTGTATTGACAAGTATGTATTTAAATTTACACGTTTTTAAAAAATATTGAAAGTCTCAAATAGAACAGTTATATAGCTATAATTTTTAATATTTTTTATTTTTATCTGGTTATATGTATTCATAATTTTATTGCATAATTATCTAATGTTGTTAAAACTAAAATATTTTATTATTCCTGGATAAATTGACATTCAAATCTATTCTCATCAAGTCATTTTATTTAAGATTTACTGTTCTCAATAAGGTCAATTATTTTTTTTAGAATTAGTTATTTAATTATATTTACTATTTTTATTATTTTTAATTTGACCAGAGAGAGAAGGAAAGTGAGAAAGCAAACAACCAGTTCTCAGACTCAAACCACAGTCGGCCATGTGAGAGTCCAGCACCTCAACCATGATGCCACCTGCTGGCCCATGACTGGTGTATTTTTCAAGCAGATGCCATAGTCAGCCATGTGGTGTCTAGTTCCCTTAACCACCAAGCCACAGGTTGGACCTTAAAAGTATTTTTTAAAAATATTTATTTATTGGGGCCGGCAAGTGGCATGGTGGTTAAAGGTGCTGGACTCCGCTGGAAAATAATAATGATAATAATAATAAATAAAGTTAAATAAAATAATTCTTTAAAAAAAACTTTCATGTTTCTTTTAAAAAATTTTATTTATTTATTTAATTCCATTTGTGTGAGAGTCAGAGAGAGAGAAAAAGGGAAAGCAAAAAAGCAAGCCACCAGGTCCGGGACTCAAACCATGGTCAGCCATGTGGGAATCAAGCACCTTTAACCACCATGTCCTCTGCTGACCCCTAAAATTATTTTGTTTCTAAAAGATGACCTTCATGACATATTTTTTCTTTTTTTTTGGGGGGGGGGAGATTTTTGCTATAGGGGTATGTGTTCACCAGAAAGACAGAGAGAGACAAGAGAGACAGAAAGCGAAAAATCAGCCCCCGGGGGAATGACCACACCATAATCCCTTCTACTCCATTCTCCTCTCGTAATCTTGGGCACGCACGCACGCACACGTGCCCGGTGTGAGTTTAAGCCACCAGGTCTGGGACTTGAACTGCGGTTGACTACATGGGAGTTCAGCGACATAGCCATTACGCCAACTGCTGGTCCCCAGTCCATTTGTCTTTAGTCCTGGTGTTTTGTGCAGTCAATTGTAATGACAGGTGATAGATCCAAAGTCATTGCCAAATTTGTTAAGGATTTTTTCATTTCTAAATCGACCTTAAAGAAAATCATATTAGGGGGTCACACCATGCCACAGCAGTCCAGCACAGCAGCCGTGCAACCTGGATTCAAAGTACTGGTAGTTTTTGAAATTAGCAAGGATGGGCTCGATTTGTTCTGCAGCTCTGCCGTAGAAGGGTTTAATCTCTCTGGTCTCTACTTTTGAAGCTTGCCATTGGTTGATGTTAAATCATCTTTGATGTACTTTTGCAGGCTTTCTTTTGTGAAGCTGGTTTCCGGCAGGTGATGGTTCATGACAATGTCAACACCAGGGATTACTGTGCTTTCGGGACCTTTGTCCTTGGGGCTTTCAGTGGAGGCATTTCCTCCGAGTGTGTCATCAATGTCACCCTCTGTCCTATGACCAACTCCTTCTCCACCTCTGGGCACAGCCCATCTGATATCTCCCGGGTCTAAGTGTCGGAGAGCATCTCGTCATGGCTGATGAGAAGTCAGGTGGATGATCATGGCAGCGATGGAGAGAGATGAGGCAGCACTAGCTGACCGAGAGCCTGGCGCTTGGAGGGAGCTCAGTGCATCTGGAGCAGGAAGGGGCAGTGGGTCGACCTGAGTGCTTTATCTTTTCTTTCTTTCTTTTTTTTTTTTTTCATTAGGGAAGAATTTTATTTTTAGAAGTGTCATCTTAAACTACAAGGATGACGGTTAAACGTCACAACGAAAGCATGCCAAAGGAAAAGCCATGTTGTTAAAATGCCCACTTTACTCACTCTTTATTTAAAGAATTAATTAATTAATTAATTTGGAGAGGTTTTTGCTACAGGGCGCGTGCGCTCACCAGGAAGACATAGAAAACCAGAGAGACAGAAAGTGAGAAATCACCCCCCAACCGGGATGGGGAGTGATCACGCTGCAATCCCTTCTCCTCCATTGTGCTCTTGGGATCTTAGATCATAGCGCCCAGTGTGAGTTTAAGCCACTGGGTCCAGGACTCAAGCCGTGGTTGACTACATGGGAGTCCAGCAACATAGCCATTACACCGACTGCTGGTCTCCATTTATTTATTTTAATTTGACCAGAAAGAGACACACATACACAGAGGAAAAGTGAGAAAGCGTGTCACCAGGTCTGGGACTCAAACCGTGGACAGCCGTGTGGGAGTGTCCAGTGCCTTAACCACCATGCCACCTGCTTGTCATTTTATCCACACTTATCATCTCAAACCCATCCTTTGCTGACCTTTTTTTTTTTTTTCACAAAATTAAAAAGTGTTTAATGTAGTTCAAACAGCATCTGGTTCATTTTAGCTCCTTCATGGCCACACCTGGGGGCAAGGACTGCTTCAGCTTCTCCTCCTTCTCTTTGTCCGTGATGACCAAGGTGTAAAGGTACCCGCTGCATCCGACTTTAAACTTCACATTATCCTTCTTGTCTTGATCTTGACAGATTTGGCTGTTAGCAGAAAGCCTTTCATTTCCTCAATTTCCGGAGGCATGGCGGGGAGCACGGGGAGAATGTGCCGACGGCACAGCCAGGAGCCAGAAACCTGCTGACCTTTTATGTCAATTTTCTTAAGTTTTTTTTTTTTTTTTTTTGGGGGGGGTTTTTGCCATAGGGCATGTGTGCTCACTGGAGAGAGACAGAGAGAGTGAGAAATCGCCCCTCAGGGAAGATGGTCATGCTACAATCCCTTCTTTCTCCTGTCAGTATTTTGGGCATGCACACACATGCACCTGGAGTGATTTTGAAACTGCCAGGTCTGGGACTCGAACCATGGTCGACCATGTAGTAGTCCAGTGCTGTGCTCTACCACACAGGGATATAGCACCCTTCAGCTTCCAGCAGAGCAAAGGAAGCAGGTTGTTCTTTTTTCCCACAGGATGTGGTGGTGTTGATTGCGTACAGTTTTTATTGCAACAGGAAGGTATAAAAATGAATTTGGAACAGAAGTGGATAGAGATTCTTTTCTCATTGTATTCTGCTCAAGGTTTCTCTCCTCAAGATAAGTTGAGAACCATGGTGTAGAGAAAAGAGACCTCAAGAATAGGGCCACTGAGCACAAGAGGAAAAAAAAAAAAGAAAGAAAAAAAGACTGCAAAAAAAAGATTGCTTGGGACCAGCAGTTAGCGTAATGGCTATGTCGCTGGACTCCCATGCAGTCTACCACAGTTCAAGGCCCAGAACCGGTGGCTTAAACTCATGCCGGGCACGTGTGCGTGCGTGCCCAAGATCCTGAGAGGAGAATGGAGGAGAAGGGATTGCAGCATGGCCATCCCCCCTGGGGGGTAATTTCTCGCTTTCTGTCTCTCTGTCTCTCTGTCTGGCGAGTGCACGCGCCCTATAGCAAAAACCACTGATGCCAGCAGCAAGAATCCTATTCAGCTGTCTCCTGGTCCCTTTCACAGAGACACTATAGAGATTTTTGACTCCTGTGTTGTCAGCACAATTGGTCATGACTCCTACCATAAGACCCAGGGAAATCCGAAATTTTGCACCAGAGGACTCTCCATGTCCTTTCTCTCTCTCTCTCTCTCTTTTTTTTTTTTCCTTTTTTTTTTTTTTGGGGAGGTTTTTTCTATAGGGTGTGTGTGCTCGCCAGACAGAGAGAGACAGAGAGATAGAAAGTGAGAAATCACCCCCCCAGGGGGGATGCCCCCATGCCGCAATCCCTTCTCCTCCATTCTCCTCTCGGGATCTTGGGCACGCACGCACACGTGCCCGGCGTGAGTTTAAGTCACGGGTCCGGGACACAAACCATGGTTGACTACATGGGAGTCCAGCGACATAGCCATTACTCTAACTGCTGGTCCCCACACCATGTCCTCTCTTCAACATCTTGAATGCCAGAAAAAGCGAAGTTCTATTTTTTAAATTAAATTTATTTTTTCTCTTTTATTTTTATTATTCATATTGAGTGATTTCTATTGGTGGATCTTCCAGTTCACTGATTTCTTTTCTCTGCTTTCTCCATTTTGTTCCTGAGCCCATTCCCTGAGCATGACTTTCATTATCAATGTTCGTGAGTTTTATCATCAGTATGTTTGTCAGCTCTAAAATTTCCATCTTGTGGGACCAACAGTTGGTGTCATGGCTATGTCACTGTACTCCCATGTCGTCAACCACAGTTCGAGTCCCAGACCCGGTGGCTTAAACTCACACTGGGCGCGTGTGCGTACGTGCCCAAGATCCCGAGAGAGAATGGAGGAGAAGGGATTGAGGCATGGTCATTCCCTCGGGGGGGTGATTTCTTGCTTTCTGTCTCTCTGTCTCTCTCTGTCTTTCTGGTGAGTGCATGCGCTCTATAGCAAAAACCTCTAAAAAAAAAA
>NW_006159824.1:2368932-2375574 GCF_000334495.1 Tupaia belangeri chinensis | reverse complement strand
ATTTTATTTATTATTATTATTATTATTATTATTATTATTATTAATTTGCTGTACGGCATATCTGCTCACCAGAGAAAGACAGAGAGAAAGGTGGGAAAGTGAGAAACCAAGCCGCTAGGTCCAGGACTCGGCCTGCAGTCAAGCATGTAGGAGTCCAGTGCTTTAACCAGCACTCCACCTGCCGGCCCCACCTGGCCTGTTCAAGCTACCAGATCTGGGACTTGAACCACAGAGTCAGCTATGTGGGAATCTAGCACCTTCGTCACCCTGCCATCCTCTGGCTCTGATAAAAGTATTTTTGTCATGGCTGCTTTTTTTTTTTTTTTTAAAGATTTTTTTTTTTTTTTTTTTTTTTTTTTTTTTTTTTGTTTTTTTTTTTTTTTTCAGAGAAAGACAGAGAGAGAGAGAGGGAAAGTGAGAGAGCAAGCCACCAAGGTCAGGACTTGAACCTCAGTCAGCCATGTGGGAGTCCAGTACCTTAACCACCATACCACCTGCTGGACCCATGTCAGGCTTCTTTTAATTTTTTTTCCGATAATTCTCACATCTCTGTCCTCTGGGTTGGCCTCTACTAATTTTCTCCATTCAGTTTGAGATCTTTCTGGTTCTCTGACGAATGATTTTCGGTGGGAACCTGGACGTTGTTGAGTTGTTTTATGAGACTCTGGATCTTAAGTTAACCTTTGGTTTCAGATGACTTCTGCTGGTGGTGTTCTGGCAGGCACATGGGAGGGGCTGCTCCTTATTGCCTCCTTGAAGTAGAAGTTCCAGTGTCCTGGGCTGGCTCCAGGGCCTGGTGGCTAAGGCAGCTAGATCCCACACGGCCAGCCACTCAGTTCAAGTCATGTGGACCCCGACCCAGTGCCTTGAGAAATATGCTGCATGTGTGTGCGTGTGTGCCCAAAATCCTGAAAGGAAGGAGAGATGGCAGAGAAAGGATAGCGACGTGCCCATTTCCCATCAAGGGTGCTTTCTCCTCTGCCCCGTCTTTCTGTCTCTCTCTGGCAAGCACATATATCCTGTAGCCAAAAAAAAAAAAAAAAAAAGTTCCTGTTTCCTGCTCATCCTCTGTTGACATCTGATGGTTACTGCTGGGTGGGGGTGGGTGTTCAAGTTCCCTGCCTGGTCTCCACGGGCCCTGTGGGGCAGGGGCCTCATTACCAGCTGGTAGATATGGAAGTGCCCGCTCGTTACTTGGTTTTCTGTGAAACCTGCAGCAGAGATGTTGTGGTGCCTCATAGTAGCCTTGGCCTCGTTATACCCTTGCAAGGGTGGAAAATGAGGCTTCCCATTCTGCCTTTGCTGGTGAGGGTGTGGGCGGGAGCACAGTTTTTCTGTTATTTGACTGGAGTATCTGGATGTGGTGGTAGGTGCAGGTGGTTGGGAGGATTGGACCGTGGTGCTATTTTGTCTAAAAAACCACCCCATGCACACACACACACACGCAGTATGAGAGAAGAAAGCGAGAAATCACCACCCCCCCAGAGGGGGTGGCCACGCCACAATCTCATCTCCTCCATTCGGCTCCATTCTGGGATCATGGGCATGCACGCACACACGCCTGGTGTGAGTTTAAGCTGCTGGGTCTGGGACTTGAACTGTGGTCAAGTATGTAAGAGTCATGTGATGTAACCATTACACCATCTGCTGGTCCCAATTTTTTGTACACTTGATCTGTCAACTTCTTTTAATTTGCCAGAGGTCGTGTGTACTTGCCAGAGATAGAGGAAGATGAAGAAGGTACCGCTCATGGGGAATGGTCATGCCACAATTCCCTCTCCTACGTTTCTCCCTCCTTTTGGGATTTTGGGCACACATACACGTGCCTGACATGTGTTTCAGGTTACTGAGTCCAGGACTCAAACTGTGTGGTAGGTCACATGGGATGCAGCTTTACTACCCAGTCATGGACTAGCTCCTGAGCTGTCAATTTCTGAGGAAGGTATGTTAAAAATCAGGCATCCTGGGACCAGCAGTTGGCGTAATGGCTATGTCACTGGACTCCCATGTAGTCGATCGCTGTTTGTGTCCCAGACCCGGTGGCTTAAAACTCACGCCGGGCGCGTGTGCATGCATGCCCGAGAGGAGAATGGAGGAGAAGGGATTGCGGCGTGGCCATCCCCCCTGGGGGGTGATTTCTCACTTTCTGTCTCTCTGTCTCTCTCTGTCTGTCTGGTGAGCACACGCGCCCTAAAGCAAAAACCTCTTCAAAAAAAAAATATCAGGCATCCTGGGTCAGCAGGTGGTGTGATGGTTAAGGTGCTGGACTCCCACATGGCTGACCATGGTTCGAGTTCCAGACCTGGCAGTTCGCTTTCTCACTTTCCCCCTCTCTCTCTGGTTAAATGAAAATAAATGAGTGAATAAAAAAAAAAATAGATCCGGGACCAGCAGTTAGCGTAATGGCTATGTCACTGGACTCCCATGTAGTCGACTGCGGTTTGAGTCCCGGACCCAGTGGCTTAAATTCATGTCGGGGGCCTCTGTGTGTTTGCCCAAGATCAGGATCCCAAGAGGAGAATGGAGAAGGGATTGCGGCATGGCCATCCTCCCTGTGGGGTGATTTCTCGCTTTTTGTCTCTCCGTCTCTATCTTTCTGATGAGTGAATGTGCTCTATCGCAAAAATCTCTCAAAAAAAAAAAAAATAGAACCTTACTTTTTCTCGCCTTCAAGATGTTGAAGCAAGGACGTGGTGACTTACTTTCTTGCTTTCACTTTCTCTCTCTGTCTCTGTCTCTCTCTGGTCAAACTAAAAAATAATAATTACAAATGGAATTAAATAAATAAATAAATAAATATTTTTAATTAGTGTCCAGCAGGTTGTATGGTAGTTGAGGCACTGGATCCCCACATGGCTCACTGTGGTTCAGGTTCTGGGCCTGGCAGCTTACTTTCTCACTTTCCCTCTTTTTCTCTCTCTGGTCAAATATTTAAAAACTAACAATAATAAATAAAATTAAATAATTCTTTAAAAAATGGTTAGAATCACTTAACTTCAGAATTAGTTTCATGGGATCAGCAGATGACATAATGGTTATGTCACTGGACTCGCACATAGTTGACTATGGTTTGAGTCCTGGACCTGGTGGCTTAAACCCCACACCAGGCACGTGTCCGTGCGTGCCCAAGATCCCGAGAGGAGAATGGAGGAGAAGGGATTGCGGCGTGGCCATCCCCCCTGGGGGGGTGATTTCTCTCTTTCTGTCTCTCTGTCTCTCTCTCTCTGGCAAGTGCACCTGCCCCATAGCAAAAATCTCTCTCAAAGAAAAAGAAAAAAAAAATAGTTTCATGGAATTTATCCTTAGTCCGAATAAGGAGTCTCGGCAGATAGAATGGATGGATGGCCACATGTGTACATCTGTGTTTCTATCCAGTGTCTGCACGGCGAAGCCACTAGTTAAGCTGTCACCTTCTGGGGCCTCTTGACTGGAAACAGGCACTCTGTCAGTGCGGCTTCGTACATTGGTGGCTATAGCTCTGGGTCAGTTCCAGGAGGGAAATGGACTTTGAGCTCTCTAGACTGGATTAGTTACTGTATTACAAATTCCTACTGCTCCCTGTCAGAGCTATGAGGATACTTTGTTTTAATCTCAGGGGAGATGGCCATGGCAAATGTGGGGACAACAGCACTCAGAAACAACCCCTGCTCTAAGGTAGAAGCTGCTGTGTGGTTTGAGAGAGGATGGAAAAGGCATAAATTTCCTTCTCAGGCTTCTCTTGATGGGTCTTGTTGGCTCACTTTTAGGTGCTTCCTCTGATGCCTTTTGTTGTAATCTTTTTTTTTTTTTGCTATAGAGCGTGTGCGCTAGCCAGAAAGAGAGACAGAAAGCGAGAAATCACCCCCCAGGGGGGATGGCCACGCCGCAATCCCTTCTCCTCCATTCTCCTCTCGGGATCTTGGGCACGCACGCACACGCGCCCAGCGTGAGTTTAAGCCACCGGGTCCGGGACGCGAACCACGGTCGACTACATGGGAGTCCAGCGACATAGCCATTACGCTAACTGCTGGTCCCCCTTTTGTTGTAATCTTAACAACGATTGTGACAAATGCCACTTCATACTTGTTGGAAAGATGCGGCTTTTGGAGAACGGCTTCCCCATGACCAGCCACGCCAGCCAGCACGTTTCTGCATGGGCCATGATGCTCTGTGTGCCTCGCCCATGCTGTTGCTCCAGTGCCTGGCATGGTGCATAATAAACATTTCTGAACTAAACGAATGGGTGAGTGTAAGCAAAAGAGCAGGTAATAGGAAGGAGTCTGTGATGTCTTTGAGCAGAATTTTTGGGGTTTTTTTTTAGAGATTTTTGCCGGAGGGCACATGCACTCACTAGAGAGACAGAGCCAGAGACAGAAAGTGAGAAATCACACTGAGAGTAGGAGGGATTGCCATACCGCAATCCCTTCTCCTCCACTCTCCTTTCGGGATCTTGGGCACACACGAAAATGCACCCAGTGGGAGTTTTAAGTCGTTGGTTCCGGGACTCAAACTGTGGTCCATTACGTGGGAGTCCAATGATATAACCATTTCACTATCTGCTGGTCCCAGAAATTCTTAATTTTAAAAGTTTTTTTTTTTTTTTTAGAGGTTTTTGCTATAGGGCATGTGCGCTCGCCAGACAGACAGAAAGAGACAGAGAGACAGAAAGTGAGAAATCACCCCCCAGGGGGGATGGCCACACCACAGTCCCTTCTCCTCCGTCCTCCTCTCAGGATCTTGGGCACACACGCACATGTGCCCGGCGTGAGTTTTAAGCCACCGGGTCCGGGACGCGAACTGCGGTCGACTACATGGGAGTCCAGCGACATAGCCATTATGCTAACTGCTGGTCCCAAATTTAAAGTTTTTTAAAAAAATTTCAGCCCTACATCACGGGCACACATATGCCCAGAGTATTCAGGGAGGTCTCTGGACACAGACCCTAAACCTTCCCGAGTGTCAGGCTTATGGAATGTCATGCTTTAACCACTGTCTGACCCCAAGAAATTCTTAATTTTTTGAATTGCCAGAGGGGACATGCATTCACAATAGAGAGACAGAGAGACAGAAAGATGGGGGTAGGGAGAGAGAGAGAAAAAAACACCCACCCAGAACAGGGTATGGTCATGCCATAATCAGTTCTGTTTCTCCATCCTGTTGGTATTTTGGGCACACACACATATGTGCCCAGTGCATTTTTGTTGTTGTTGTTGTTTTTATACAGGTTTTTGCCTTAGGGCATGTGTGTACTTTGGGGAGAGAGAGAGAGACAATGAGAGGGATAGTGAGAAATCACACACCCCCCCAAGAAAGATGGCCATGCCAAAATCCCTTCTCTATTCTCCTGGGATCTTGGGCTTGCATGCACATGTGCCCAGTGTGAGTTTTAAGCCACCGGATCCAGACTCGAACTGTGGTCAGCCACGTGCGAGTCCAGCGACATAACTGCTACGCCATCTGCTGGCCCTCTGGTGGTTTTTAAGCTGCTGGTGTTGGAATTCAAACTGCAGTTAGCTGTGTGATATTCTTAACTATTACACAGCAGGGTCAGCCCTCAGAAATTCTTTTATTTATTTATTTGCAATTATTATTTTAGGTTTTTGCCATAAGTTACATGTGCTTGCTAGAGAGACTTTGTCACTTTTTCTCTTTCTCTGTATTATCTCTCTCTGGTGAATGTGCATGCCCTATAGCAAAATTAAAAATAATACTGGACCATCAGATGGCGTAATGATTTTGTTGCTGGACTCCCACATGGCCGGCCATAGTTTGAGCCCTAGACTGGGTGGCTTCAAACTCATGCTGGGTGCATGTGCGTGCGTGCCAAAATCCTGAGAGGAGAATGAGGGAGAAGGGATTGCAGCATGGCCATCCTCACTGGGGGATGATTTCTTGCTTTCTTTCTGTCTTTCTTTGTCTCTCCAGCAAGCACATGTGCCCCATAGCAAAAATCTCTCAAAATAAAATAAAATCATTCCTTTTTTTAAAAAAAATTTAGAGAATTTTTACTATAGGTCATGTGTACTCACCAGAGACACAGAGAGAAAGTGAGAAATCATCCTCCAGGGTGGGGGATGACCATGCTGCAATCCCTTCTTCTCCATTCTCCTTTTGAGATTTTGAGCATGCACGCATATGCTACCAACGTGAGTTTCAAATTGCTGGGTCCAGGACTTGAACCGCAGTTGGCCATGTGGGAGTCCAGCACCACAACCACTATGTCTCCTGCTGGTCCCTAAATAAATACTTTTTTTAAAAGGGATTTTTGTCTCAGGACTTATGTACTCACCAGAAAGAGAAAGACAGACAGTGAGAGGGAAAGTGAGCAGTCTTTTCTCTTCCATTCTACTCCTGGGATCTTGGGCACACATGCACACACGACCAGCATGTTTCAAGCCATCAGGTCTGGGACTTGAACTGCAGGTGGCCATGTGGAGTCCAGTGATGTAACCACTACGCCATTTGCTGGCCCCCAAATCAATAATCCTTTTTAAAAGATTATTTTATTGGGAACCAGCAGTTAGCGTAATGGCTATGTCGCTGGACTCCCACGTAGTCGACCGCGGTTCGTGTCCCGGACCCGGTGGCTTAAAACTCACGCCGGGCGCGTGTGCGTGCGTGCTCAAGATCCCGGGAGGAGAATGGAGGAGAAGGGATTGCGGT
>NW_006159824.1:2348975-2368612 GCF_000334495.1 Tupaia belangeri chinensis | reverse complement strand
GGGACTCAAACCATGGTGGGTCATGGGGGAGCGTCCAGCCCCTTAGCCACCACACCACCTGCTAGTCCTTCAAATAAATAATTCTTTTAAAAATTTTTTAAAAATCCAGGAGAGTGAGTCCCTCGTCTTCTCTTTTTCTTTATTTCTTCTTTGTCTTATTTTATTTATTTATTTTTAATATGGAATGCTTCATGAATTTGTATGTCATCCTTTCACAGGGATTGTGCTAACGTTCTGTTTAATTTTAGTATATGTGCTGCCGAAGCGAGTACTATTATTATTTTTATTTGCCAGAGGGCATGTGTACTCACTAGAGAAAGAGAGACAGAGAGTGAGCGAGAGAGGAAGAGGGAGAGTGAGAAAGCACCCTCCGATGGGTTGCGGCCATGCTGCAATCCCTTCCATAGTTCCATGTCCTGTCAGGATTCAGGGCACGCGTGCACACTCGCCCAGTGTGTTTTTCAAGTCACCACAGTTGGAATTCAAACTGCATGGTCGGTCGTGTGGGATCTGTTTCCCTTAATCATGAGACCACGGGGCCGGCTTTTTTCTCTTCTTTTTCACAACTGACATATCTCTTCATGAACTCTTGCACTGTCATATACATTTTAGAGTAAGTTTGTTAAGTCCCTAAACATTTAGCGGACAGATTACTTTACAATATTAAGTTGACCCATCCAAACAAGTCTCTATTTATACTCTATTTATTCTGTCATTTATTTATTTAGGTATAGAGCATGTGTACTTGCTGGGGTCAGACAGAGACAAAGACAGAGAGAGGGAAAATGAGAAAGCACCTCCCAGTGTGGATGGCCATGCCGGAGTCCCTTCTCCTCCATTCACCTCCTGGGATTTTGGGCATGTATGCACACGCGCCTGTGTTTTCCAAGCCCCCAGGTCTGGGACTCAAACTACGCAGTCAGCCATGTGGATGCAGTCACTTTGACCTTCATGCCATCTGCTGGCCCTGCTTTTGTGTCTTTTAACAGTTTTAATTTTTCTTCAGAAAGGTTCAGAACATTCTTTATTATAATTTCTAAATAATTTATAGGTTTTATTACTGTTATAAATGATATTTTATTTTATGTAATTTTAAGTTTATTTTTAAAAAATTTATAGGGGCTAGCAGGTGGCATGGTGGTTAAGGGTGCTGGACTCCCACATGGCCGACCACGGTTCGAGTCCCGAACCTGGCAGCTTGCTTTCTCACTTTCTCTCTTGCTCTGTCCCTCTCTGATCAAATTAAATAAATAAAGTTAAAATAAAAAATAAAATAATTCTTAAAAAGTTATTTATTTATGTATTTATTGAAAGAGAGATTTTTGTTGCAGGGCACATGCACTCTCTGGAGAGACAGAGAGACAGAAAGTGAGAAATCATTCCTCAGGGGGTGTGACTACGCCGCAATCCCTTCTCCTCCATCTCCCCTTGGGATTCTGGGCACGCATGCACACGTGCCTATGGAGAACATTCAATTTGAAAACATGTGACTAAAACATGTGGTTTATAGACAGGAGACATGTTTTAATCACATGTTTTCAGATTGGTTGCTCTCCACACGTGCCCAACATAAGGTTTCAAAAATTATTATTACTTATTCTTTATTTGTTATTATTCTTTTTTAATATGACCAGAGATAGAAAGTGACAAAGCAAGCCAGCAGGTCCAGGACTGGAACAGTGGTCGGCCATGTGGGAGTCCAGCACCTTACCCACCACACCACCTGCTGGCCCCCCAGCATGAGTTTTAAGCCACCAGGTCCAGTACTCCAACCGTAGTCAACTCCGTGGGAGTCCAGCACTGTAACCATTATGCCATTTGCTGGTCTCTCAAGTTTATTGTTACAACATAAAGGAGGACTATTAGTACTTATGTTTTTCTTATAACCAGCAGAGTTCTTGAATTGCTTTTTGGTTCTAAATTTGCCCATTGTTTTTGATAGTTTCTTCCTCTTCTTCCCCCACCCCCCTCAATTTGCCAGAGGATGTGTGTGCTCACCGGAGAAAGAGAACGATAGAAACACGCACCGGGCAAGGTCAGAGACGCTGCGGCCTCTTCCTCTGCCTGTCCGTACTGTCAGTATTCGGGCCGCGCATGCGCACATGCCTGGCGTGGTTTTCAAGCTGCCAAGGCCAGGATTTGAACTGTGTGGTAGGCCATGTGCAGTCCAGCTGCCTTAACCTGCAGGCCAGGGATCTGCCCTAGTATTGACAGATTTCCTATGGAGGTAATCATATCATCTAAGGGTAACAACCAGTTGGTTTTCCCCTTCCTGTCACCATCCTGTTTACTTCTTGTCTCAGTACTCTGGCCAGGATGCCTGATATCAGTTGTATCAGTCTCATCTTATTTCCATATTTACTGGGAGGGCATCTTTAAAGAGTAAATTGTAGGCTTTTCTTTCTTCTTCTTCTTTTTTTTTTTTGAGAGTTTTTTTTTTTTTTTTTTTTTTTCTATATGGCACCTGCACTCTGTGGGATAGATAGAAATAAAAATGACTTTGACTTGAACTAACGCAACTCTATTTACTCTTACTCCACAGTCCTTTTGATTCTAAATGCCCTTATTTACCCACATAAATATTCCGTGCTGATCTTCATACCCAGGGCTGGGTTCTTACAGGGTTAGCACATGTCTATGTGGGAAAGCACTCGTTCCAAAAGCAGTTTCTCCACAAATGCGTCACTATTAAAAGTATTACTTCTTATAAAAATGTCTATGCCTTAGGAGTTGTCAGAAATCAGTTGATTTTGTGAATTACTTTATTCATTATCCCTTAGCAGCTAAGTAAAGATTAAGGCACTATGAAGTTTTCATGATGAAGAGAATGAAGAGTACTTAAAAAATCCAGTTGATTTTTTGGGCCTTGGGAAGCTTAGAAAGTACAGTCTTTTGGGAACCAGCAGTTAGCGTAATGGCTGTGTCGCTGGACTCCAACATAGTCAACGTGGTTCGCGTCCCGGAGCCGGTGGCTTAGAACTCACGCAGGGCGTGTGTGCGTGTGTGCCCAAGATCCCGAGAGGAGAATGGAGGAGAAGGGATTGTGGCGTGACCATCCCCCCTGGGGGGTGATTTCTCGCTTCCTTTCTCTCTGTCTCTCTCTGTCTGTCTGGCGAGCACACACGCCCTATAGCGAAAACCTCTTAAAAAAATGAAAAAAAAAAGAAAGAAAGAAAGCACAGTCTTTGAAAAGTATTGGATATAATTTTCTTTAAAATATAACAAGAAATTAATGTTTTTGGTAAATACCCATATTCTGGAAACATAGCAGGAGTAAAAATAAGATTACATCTTGAGAATTATGATACATTTTGTTAATATTTTATAGATCAAGAAATTATAACTTTAAAGGTTCCTGTTCTACAATAGCTAAAAATAAGCTCTTGGAGAAAAAGCTCAAATTCAAGTCCAGAGGTCAGTATAAATAGGACAATGACTCAGAGAAATCACATTAAGCTAAATTTCCATAAAAAAGCAAGAGAAACGTTATGTATTTAAATTTATACTATAACATATTAAGAAGTTTTTTATGCTTATGATTAATTTGGAGCCCAAGATTTCTTCTCTCTTCATAAATTAGGTCATTAGTCTTTCACATCTATCCTTATTTACATTTTATTTATTTATTTATTTATTTATTTATTTATTTATTTATTTTTCAATTTGACCAGAGGGAAACAGAGTGAGAGAGAGGGAAAGTGAGAAAGCAAACCACCAGTTCCGGGACTTGAACTGTAGTCTGCCATATGGGAGTCCAGTGCCCTTTACCACCACACCACCTGCCGACCCCCTGATTTTAATTTTTCAACCTCAGAAAATTAGGAATAGAAACAACTTATTCAACTGGTTAACACCAGCCTCTGGAGGTGGTCACCTCATGTTGGTCTAGCACTTTGAACATTAACCAGCACGAGGAGCCTGTCCAGTTTTGCCATCCTCAGCTTGTCCTCATGCTAATTACTGCAGGGTTGCAAGATGACTGGCACATTCAAAGGCTTAAATCTGGGGTGTAAAGGAGGGGGCAGGAAACTGCTTTCCCCTCTGGGACTCTCCTTTTACCAGCAAAAGATAAACTTTCCCAGAAGTCTTTTTTTCCCCCCCACAAGACTTGTCCTAGTGTCATTGGTGAGAAAAGGGTCACCTTATCGCTCTGGTTGCTGGGAGTTTTGTGTTCTGAGTGTCTGGCAAAGAGGAAGGGGTTGTCTGTGACTCATTGTGACTCATTCTTGGGGTTAGACACTTGGCACCCAAACAAGATGGGGTTCTGATTGAGTCAGACACTATGGGGTGGCCAACACCTTTGTACATCTGGGACACATTTGACTATACCGGGTTGGACAACTTCTCTTTCAAGAAATGTTTGGATTTAGTTAGTCTATATTCTATTTAGAACTTTCACGTGTACGTTCGTTAGTGAATGGGTAGTATATTTTTTTACTTTCTTGTACTATCAATAGCTAAAGTAAAAACTTCATAAAATTAGTTAGCTTGCTATAGGATGCATGCACTTGCCAGAGAGAGTGAGGGAGAGAGAGGAAAAATGAGAAACACTCCCCAGAGGAGATGGCTATGCCACAATCCCTTCTCTTCCATTCTCCTCTCTAGACTTTGGGTGCACGCGCACGCACCCGGTGTCATTCTCAGGCTCCCAGATCCAGTCCTTGATCTGCACAGCTGGGCATGTGAGATCCAGCCGCCCCAACCTCCACATCACCCACTGGTCTACCTTCTTTTTGTTTTGGGGACTAATTTGTATAAAATATAGATGATCTGTTCCTTGAAAGTTTCATAGAATTCATCTGTAAAGCTACCTGGATATGGGCTTGATGCAAGGAAGGATTTTTTTTTAAAGGAAAGAAAAAAAAATCACCCCCCAGGGGAGAGATTAAAGATCCCTCCTTGCACGCCTGGTATGAGTTTAAGCCACTGGGTTCGGGACTCGATCATGCGGTCAACTACATGGGACTACATGGGAGTTCAGCAACATAGCCATTATGCAAACTGCTGGTCCCATATCCTTTCATTTATTTTAATTTGACCAGAGAGAGAGAGGGAAAGTGAGAAAGCAAGCCACCAGACCCAGGACTCAAACTGTGGTTGGTCATGTGGGAGTGTCCAGCGCCTTAACCACCACACCATTTGCTAGCACCCATGATCTCCTTTCCCTAGCCCTCCACCTCATTAGGCTCTTGGGCACTGGTGTGCACTGGTGTGTTCTCAGGTCAGCATGGGAATCCAAACCTGTAGTTCACCTCATGACTTCTACCACTGCTCCACCAGGCTGGGGCTCACCGATAACTATCCTTCATAATTGCTTCTTTCTGCTTCAGTTTATTGATACTTACCTCCTTTTTTTGTTTGTTTCTGAAGAGGGTTTTTTTTTTCTTTTTTTTTTTTTCTTTTTTTTTTCTTTTTTTTGCTGTAGGGTACGTGCGCTTGCCAGAAAGACAGAGAGAGACAGAGAGACAGAAAGTGAGAAATCACCCTCCATGGGGGATGGCCAGGCCACAATCCCTTCTCCGCCATTCTCCTCGCTGGACCTTGGGCATGCACGCACACGTGCCCAGCGTGAGTTTAAGCCACCGGGTCTGGGACTCGAACCTCAGTCAGCTACATGGGAGTCCAGCGACATAGCCGTTATGCCAACTGCTGGTCCCACCCCCCTTTTTGTATATATATAATAACCCTTCCTTTTAGTAAATAAATTAATAAGTGCCCAGTCTTGGGCCAGCAGGTGACATGGTGGCTAAGGCACTAGATCCTACATGGCCAGATGTATGGTTCGAGGTTTGGACACGGCAGCTTGAAAAACACACTGGGTGCCTGTGTGTGCATGCCCAAAATCCCAAGAGGAGAATGGAAGAGAAGGGATTGAGGTGTGGCCACACCACCCGGAGGGGGGGGACGGGGAGGAGGGGAGATTTCTCACTTTCCCTTCCTCTCTGTGTTTCTCTCCAGAGAATGCACGCGCCCTATAGCTAAAAAATAAAACAAAGAAAACAGTGCTGGTGTAAACAAAGAGAATCTCCCTTTTTAGATTCTTGTTCAATAAAACCTTTCAACCCATGGAAAACGCCTTTAATTTTAAGTTGCTTCAGCATCCACTTTAAATGTGTCAGATGCTCTCATGCCAGCAGCAGAACCCAGTCACCCTTGATGAGGTCTCTGTTTCCTCTCTGTGGCAATTCCAGATATCTGCCATATGCAGCTTCCTCCTGGTAACCGCCTTCCTATGGGACAGCCAGATGCAGTTGCTAGACTGGCCTCCCTGACCCCCAACCCTGCATGGGCTGAGCAGATATGCTACAGTGACCACCTCGCAGTCACTCTGTGACCTGGAACTTGTGCCTGCTTGCTTTAAGCCCACAATTAGAACTCCTTGCAGGACACTTGTTTGGACTGATGTGTCCTGTGTACCCCAGGACCTATAAATAGTAAAATCTTTGGCCAGCAAGCCATGTGGCGATTAAGATGGCTAGATCTCACAGGATCAACTGCATGATTTGAATCTTGGACCCAGAGGCTTGAAAACATGCTGGGTTCATGTGAGTGGGTGTTCAAAATCCAGAGAGGAGAATGGAGGAGAAGGGATTATGGTGTGGTTTCTCTGTCTCTGTCTTTTGGGTGAGGGTACCTTACCCTAAGCAAGACTAAAAAAAAAAAAAAATCTGTCTCTGTCTTTTGGGTGAGGGTACCTACCCTAAGCAAGACTAAAAAAAAAAAAAAAATAAATAAAAAAGCAGGGGGGAGCAGCAGGTGGCATGATGGTTAAGGAGCTGGACTCCCACATGGCTGACCGTGGTTCAGGTCCTAGACCTGGTGGCTTAAATATCACATCAGGCACATGTGCATGCATGCCCAAAATTCCAGGAGGAGAATGGAGGAGAAGAGATTGCGGCATGGCCATTCCGTTCGAAGGATGAGTGATTTTTCACTTTCCCTCTCTCTGTCTCTCTCTGGGGAGTGCATGCACCCTATGGCAAAAACCTTACAAAAAAAGAAAAGTAAAATCTTTATTTCCATCTTATGTCTCTTTTAATCATTGAGGAATACTCTCTATCTTTTTTTTTTTTTGAGAGTTTTTTTTTGCTATAGGGCACGTGCGCTCGCCAGACAGACAGAGAGAGACAGAGAGACAGAAAGTGAGAAATCACCCCTCAGTGGGGATGGCCATGCTGCAATCCCTTCTCCTTCATTCTCCTCTCGGGATCTTGGGCACGCATGCACACGTGCCCGGTGTGAGTTTAAGCCGCCGGGTCCAGGACTCGAACCACGGTCGAGTATGTGGAAGTCCAGCGACATAGCCATTACGCTAACTGCTGGTCCCAGGAATGCTATCTTAAAGATTCTAAATCAAAGCATCTATCTTTATATAATAGAACTAAAAATATCATAATAAAATACAGAATTTTTCCTCTATACTTAGACCATAGGGAGAAATTAATTAATGAGTTAATTTTATTTATTTATTTAATTTTTAAATTGTTTAAAAAGTTACTTATTTAATTTTCTTTATTGTTATTAATTTTTATTTGACCAGAGAGAGAGAGAAGGAGAATGAGAGACCAAGCCGCCAGGACTGGGACTTAACTGCAGTCAGCCATATGGGAGTCCAGCACTCTAACCACCACACTCCTGCCTGCTCCTGTTTTTTATTTTTTTCAAGAGTTCTTTTTTTTTTTTCTTTTTTCAAAGACATTTATCAGGACCAGCAGATAGTGTAATGGTTATGCCACTGGACTCCTACATGGCTGACCGCAGTTCAAGTCCCAGACCTGGTGGCTTAAAACACACAGGGCACATGTGTGTGCATGCCCAAAATCCTGACAGGAGAATGGAGGAGAGGGGATTGAGGCATGAGCATCTGCCCTGGGGAGTGATTTCTTGCTTTCTGTCTCTCTGTCCCTTTGGCAAGTGCATGTGCCCTATAGCAAAAAATCTCTCTCTAAAAAAAAAAAAAAGTCATTTATTTAATTTTATATATTATTATTATTTTTTAAATTTAACCAGAGTGGGGAGAGGCAAAGTGAGAAAGCAAGCTGCCAGGTCCAGGACCTGAACCATATTGACCATTGGGAAGTCCAGTGCTTTAACCACCACACCACCTGATGGCCCCCAGGGATGGGGAATTCTTCTTTTTTTTTGAGGGGAATGGGGATTCATTTAACTTTGATCACTGTTTTGGTCTGTTTTCTGTTGCTTGAAATGCCCCTGAAATGTCTTAGGCTGTTCTCTGCTTCTCTCATGGTCTTGATTGATAGGCCCTGGCTTCCTCTGTCCATGGTCATTTCTTTAGCAAACAGTCACTTGGCCACACCCTTGGTTAGCTCTCCTAAAGATGCTTTTACATGGCCTGGATGTGAATTTTCCAAATCTTTACATTCTTCTCTTTTTCACTATAAATCCCATCTTCAATTTCTTTCCTCATGCATGTCACTATATGTGACTATAAGTAGCCACGCATCACCCTAAATGCTTTGGTGTGTAGGTGGTTCTTCCACCTGATATCCTAGTTCATTGCTCTTATGCCTGCATGTCATAAAGCCAACGCGTCTGAGCACTATTCCACCAGATTTTTTTGCGACTATGTAGAACCGTATGGTTCTTTGCAAGGATGGCCTTTACTTTCTAATACCCTATAGACTTCAGAATGAATGTTCATATTTCTTTTTCATATTTTGCTATGGGGCAAGTGCGCCCTCCAGAGAGAGACACAGAGAGAAAGAGTCTCCAGAGAGAGACAGAGTGACACAGAGAGAGAGCGGGGAAAGTGAGAAATTGCTCCCCAGGGAGGATGGGCACACCACAATCCTTTTTCCCCCATTCTCTTCTTGGGGTTTTGGGCATGCACAAGCACCCGAGGTGATTTTCTGGCTGCTGGACCCAAAGCTTCAACCTCAGATGGCCATGTGGGATCCAGAACCTTAACCTCCATGCCACCTGCTGGCCCCTTACCATTCGTATTTCCACCTGCGTTCTGAGCATGACTGCTTAAGTAATCTCTAGGAAGTTCCACACCTTACCCACTTTTCTTCTCTTTTGATCCTTCATAAAAATCATCTTTAATGTTCCGTTCATAACCATCCAGGCCTCAGGGCCAGCAGGTGGCATGGTGGTTAAGGCATGGACATTCCCACATGGCTGACCGTGGTTCAAGTCATAACGATCCTGGCCTTTTCAAGCCTGACCTGCCAAGTTCTTTTTTTTTTTTTTTTTTTTAAGCATTATTCTTTTTTTATTTATTTTAATTTGACCAGAGAGGGGGAGAGAGAGAGAGAGTTGGCCATGTGGGAGTCCAGCGCCCTTAACCACCACGCCACCTCCTGGCCCCTGACCTGCCAAATGCTCTTAGCCTCCACTCATGACCCAGCTCCAAAACTACTCTCACATTTTCAGGAATTTGTTATAGCAACAGCCTCACTTTTCAGTCCCAGCTTTCTTTCTTTCTTTTTTTTTTTTTTTCCTTTTTTTGGAGAGGTTTTTGCTATAGGTCACATGTACTTGCCAGAAAGTCAGAGAGACAGAGAGACAGAAAGCGAGAAATCACCCTCCGGGGGAGATGGCCACGCTGCAATCCCTTCTTCTCCATTCTCCTCTCGGGACCTTGGGCACACACGCACACGCGCCCGGTGTGAGTTTAAGCCACCGGGTCCAGTACTTGAACCGCAGTCGACTACGTGGGAGTCCAGTGACATAGCCATTACACCAACTGCTGGTCCCGAGTCCCCACTTTCTTTATTAGTCTGTTTTAGAATGTCAAATATGGGGTGATTTATAAAGAGAATAAATTTATTTGACTCCCATGAGTTCAGGGTTCGGGGGGCTGGGAAGGCCAAGATCAAGGGGCCTCATCTGATGTGGGCCTCAGGCTTATCCTCACATGGTGAAAGGCGAGAGAGCAAGAGCGGGCAAGACAGGAAATAGGATCAAGCCCCCTGCAATAACTAACCCACTCTCAGATTAGCCTATTGGTTTTTTTTTTTTCTTTTATATTTGCCAGAGGGCATTTGAGCGTGCACCTCTTCATCCTGTCGGAATTTTGGGCACACATTCACACACACCCAGCACATTTTTCAAGCCTCCGGGGCTAGGATTTGGACCACTATTGACCATGTGAGTCTGGCTTTCTTAATCACTAGGCCACAGGGCTGGCCATATGTTAGCCTGTTCTTAAAGGCAGCGCCTCATGATCAAGTCACCTCTTAAAGCCCTCACCTCCCACCTCTCAATGTTGTTACAATGACAACTAAATTTCAGCATGGGCTTTGTAGCAGACATTCCAACCATAGCAATCACATATTCCTTTTTAAAAATCAGTTTTACAGGGGTCAGCAGATAATGTGATCGTTAAGGCACTGGATCCTGCATGGCAGACTGTGGTTCAAGTCCTGGGCCTAGTCGTTTGAACATCATACCAGGTGTGTGCATGTGTGCCCAAAATCCAGAGAGGAGAATGGAGGAGAGAAGGGATTGTGGCATGGCCATTCCCCTAGGAGGTGTTTTTCACTTTCCCTCTCACTGTCTCTGTCTCTTTCTAGAAAGCACATGGGCCTTATTGCAAAATACATAAGCAAATAAATAGAAATCAGTTTCACACTTTTTAAATAGAAAGGTCAAATGATCAGGAAAACAATAGATTTATCTTATAAAAATTAGTCACAATTGATCAATATGCCATGTCATTTAAATAATATAAAGACTGCCTTCCAATGGTATGTGGGAGTTATCAGCCCTAATATGCATGTACCTGCCCCTTATGTTGCTTCTGTTCGAAAGAATAGAATGGAATCATTAACAGTGAACTAAGTACCAAATACATTGCCGCTATTAATTTAGAGCTTTTTTTTTTTTTTTTTTTGGAGAGGTTTTTGCTATAGGGCCTGTGCGCTCACCAGACAGAGAGAGACAGGGAGATAGAAAGCGAGAAATCACCCCCCAAGGGGGATGGTCACGCCACAATCCCTTCTCCTCCATTCTCCTCTCGGGATCTTGGGCACGCACGCACACGCGCCTGGCGTGAGTTTAAGCCACCGGGTCCGGGACTCGAACTGCAGTCAACTACGTGGGAGTCCAGCGACATAGCCATTACGCTAACTGCTGGTCCCTAGAGCATGTATTTTTAAAAAAGAGTTATTTCAGGTCCAGCAGATGTCATAGTGGCTGTGTCGCTGGACTCTCATGTAGTCGACCATGATTCAAGTCCTGGACCTGGAGGCTTAAATTCACTCTGGGTGCATGTGTATGCATGCCCAAGATACCGAGAGGAGAATGGAGAAGGGATTGAGGTGTGGCATCCCCCCTGGGGGTTGATTTCTCACTTTCTGTCTCTCTGTCTCGTGGGCAAGCACCTGCACCCTATAGCAAAAATCTCACTCTAAAAAAAAGGAGAGAGGTGGGACCACCAGTTGGTGTAATGGCTTTGTCGCTGGACTCCCATGTAGCTGACCACAGTTTGAGTCCCGGACTCGGTGGCTTTAACTTATGCCGGGCACGTGTGCATGTGTGCCCAAGATCCAGAGAAGAGAATGGAAGAGAAGGGATTGCAACGTGGCCATCCCCCCCTGGGGGAGGGGGCGATTTCTTGTTTTCTCTCTCTCTCTCTGTCCTGGACTTTCCAAAGTCCCAAAAGAAGAAGTGGAGGAGAGGGAATTCCAACATGGCCATCCCCCATTGAGGATACTTTTTCAGTTCCCCTTCTGTCTCTCTCCAGTAAGCACATGTACCCTTCTGCAAAATTTAAAATATTTAAAAAAATGGGGGGACTATATTACCAAAAAGAAGGAGGAGGAGGAAAAGGAGAAAAAGGCCCAGCAGTGTTGCCCGGGTGATAGCGTAGTGATCCGCAGTGCTGGAAGCCACATGGCCTCTGATGGTTTGGATTCCAAGTAGACCTGAAGTACACTGGGGACTTGCACTCAGATATTGACTAGTTGGCGGTCTGGGGGAGGGGTCATGTTTGACAAGACCCTATCACGGGTACCTGTCTCGCTCTCAAGAAATAAACTTAATAAAACAAAAACAAAAACAGAAACAAAACCAAAACAAAACAAAACAAAAAACGGAAGAAGGTTAAGTCATTGTGGCTCAGTAATAATGCAAATGCACTGCATGGTTGGAAGCCACATGGCCAATTATGGCTTCAGATTCCAGGTCAACTTGAAAATGGGTTGGTGTGGGGCACCCAGGATCCTGAGGAGTTGGAGAACTGGAAAAAGGGAATTATGGAAGCTGGCAGGTGGAGTGGTGGTTAAGGGCACTGGACTTCCACATGGTCAACCGTGGTTCAAGTCCTGGACCTGGAAGCTTGCTCTCTCACTTTCCTTCTCTATGTGTGTGTATGTGTGTGTAAATATTAAAATAATACTAATAATGAAAGTTAAATAAAATAAATTTAAAATTTTTAAAATTTAATTTTATTTGTTATTATTTTTAACTTGACCAGAGAGTGATAGAGAGAGAGAAAGGGAAAGTGAGAGAGCAAGCTTCCAGGTCCAGGACTTGAACCATGGTTGGCCATGTGGGAATCCAGCACCCTTATCCACCACACCACCTGCTGCCCCCAAATCCTGCACTCACCGAGAGAGACAGAGAGAGAGGGTGAGATGGACTCGATGCCGCAATCCTCCAGCCTCCATAGGTTTTTGCCATAGGGCGGGCGCTACCACACCCATATTTGTTATTATTTTTAACTTGACCAGAGAGTGATAGAGAGAGAGAAAGGGAAAGTGAGAAAGCAAGTTGATTGGTCTGAGACTCAAACCACAGTTGGCCATATGGAAGTCCAGTGTCCTAATCACCATGCCATCTGCTGATTCCCAATAAAATAATTATTTAAAAAGAAATTTTTTTTTTTGGAGAGGTTTTTGCTATAGGGCACGTGCGCTCGCCAGACAGACAGACAGAGACAGACAGAGAGACAGAAAGCAGGAAATCACCCCCCAGGGGGGATGGCCACGCCGCAATCCCTTCTCCATTCTCCTCTAGGGATCTTGGGCACGCACGCACACGCACCCGGCGTGAGTTTAAGCCATTCGGTCCAGGACTGGAAACACAGCCAACTACGTGGGAGTCCAGCGACATAGCCATTACGCTAACTGCTGGTCCCTAAAACAAATTTTTTAAAAGAGAATTATAACCTGATGATATCTTGTCTAGGGTGCTTCTCTATCTCTCTCACATGCATGTACATGGATTCTCTAGCATGGAAAATAAAGGAATGATAACACAATGGTCTACGCCCGGTCATCTAACCTGTATTTAAGCAATGTCTTAATTTTTTTTTTTAAGATAGATTTTTGGGGCCTGGCAGGTGGCAAGGTGGTTAAGGATGCTGGACTCCCACATGGCTGACCGTGGTTCAAGTCCTGGAACTGGTGGCTTGCTTTCTCACTTTCCCTCTCTCTTTCTCTTGCTCTGACCTTCTCTGGTCAAATTAAGAAAGAAAGAAAGTTAAATAAATAATTCTTTTTTAAAAAAGAGGGAGGATGGCCAGCCACAATCCTTTCTCTTCCATTCTCGTCTCAGGATTTTTGACACACATGCACATGTGTCCAGCATTGAGTTTCAGGCTGCCAGGTCTGGGACTCAATCTGTAGTTGAATAGGGACCACCAGTTAGTGTAATGGCTATGTCACTGGACTCCCACGTACTCGACCGCAGTTCGTGTCCCGGACCCGGTGGCTTAAAACTCACGCCGGGCGCGTGTGCATGCGTGCCCAAGATCCCGAGAGGAGAATGGGGGAGAAGGGATTGCGGCGTGGCCATCCCCCCCCCGGGGGGGGGTGATTTCTCGCTTTCTGTCTCTCTTTCTGTCTGGCGAGCGCACGTGCCCTATAGCAAAAAATCTCTCAAAACAGAACAAAATAAATAAATAAATAACTGTAGTTGAATATGAGGAAGTCCAGTGCCTTAACCTCTATGTCACTTGGTGGCACCAACAATGTCTTACTTTTTCTTAAACAAAAACTTGTAAAAATCAAGTAGTCATTTATGTACAAAGAAAAGCACAGATTTAAGTGGACGGTTCTATGATTTTTCTTCTTTAACATCTGCTAGAGGGGGGATCAGCAGGTAGTGCGGTGGTTGAAGCACTGGACTCCCACATAGTCAACTGAGGTTTGAGTTCCAGACCTGGTGGTTTGAAACTCATGCTGGGCGTGTGTGTCTGGATGCTCACCTGAGAAGAGAGTGGAGGAGGTGGAGGAGAAGGGATTGTGGCATGGCCACCCATCCTGGGGCAGAGGGGTAATTTCTCGCAATCTGTCTCTGGCTCTCAGGCAAGCACAGGTGCCCTAAAGGGGGGAAAAAACCCTAAAAAACCCCAAAGATTGGGACCAACAGATAGTGTGATGGTTATATTGCTGGACTCCCATGTAGTTGACCACAGTTCAAGTCCTGGACCCAGAGGCTTAAATCTTATGCCAGGTTCCATGTGTGTGCATGCCCAAAATTCTGAGAGGAGAATGGAGAAGGGATTGCGGCATGACCATCCCTTCTGGGGAGTGATTTCTCTCTTTTTGTCTCTCTGGCAAGTGCATGTGCCCTATAGCAAAAACCTTTCTCAACAACAACAACAAAACCCAGAAAATTGCTAGATGGTGTGTGAGCTCTCTGGAGAGAAACACAGAGAGAGAGAAAATGAGAAAGCACTGCTCATGGGGAGTGCAATCCCTTCTCCTCCATCTCTCCTTTTGGGATTTTGGCCACTCGTGCACATCACATGTGCCCAGTGTGTTTTTCAGGCCTCTGGTGTGGAACATGAACAGTACAGTCAGCCATGGAGGGGCCAGTTCCCTTAACCACCAAGCCATAGAGCCAGCTGGTCCCAGTTGTGTGATTTTTGACAAATGTAGCCCTCTGTGGCATTACCACTCCTACAGGAAGTTCCCCTCGGCCTCTTCCTAGTCAGTCTTCCCAACCAAGCAACCAGGGATCCGAAGTCTACTATCATAGATTAGTTTAGCCTATTCTTCCCATAAATGAAATCAGATTGTATATGCTCTTTGAAGAGCTTTTACTAGCATGTGTTTTTTTATTTTAAATAATTCTTTTTTAAATTTTTTTGAGAGGTTTTTTGCTATAGGGCGCGTGCACTCGCCAGACAGACAGAGAGAGACAGAGAGATAGAAAGCAGGAAATCACCCCCCAGGGGGGATGGCCACGCCGCAATCCCTTGTCCTCCATTCTCCTCTCGGGATCTTGGGCACGCACGCACACGCGCCCAGCGTGAGTTTAAACCACCGGGTCCGGGACTCGAACCGTGGTCGACTACGTGGGAGTCCAGCAACATAGCCATTACGCTAACTGCTGGTCCCAATAATTCTTATTTTTAAAAAAGAATTATTTTAAACTATTTATCTATTTATTTATTTATTTTTATTTGACCAGAGAGGGACAGAGTGAGAGAGAGAGAGAAGGAAAGCGAGAGAGCAAGCCGCCAGGTCCTGGGACTTGAACCATATGGGAGTTCAGCTCCCTTAACCACCACACCACATGTTAGCCCCAACTAGCATGTTTTTGTTTTGTCTCTCTTTTTTTAACTTTTTTTTTTTTTAAGTTTTATTTGTTTATTTATTTATTACAAATCTTGTGTGGAAGGCTGACCCTCAGTAGATGGTAGGAGGGAGCTGCTCTACTACTTCCCAAACCCAACCCAGAAGCTGGCTGAGAATGCTTTACTGCCAGGTTTCCATGTGAGCCTATGTGCTGGGTGAAAGGCAAGGGTGTGGCCTCCTTTTCCATCTTATCCTGTTTCCCAAGTCAAAGTGCCCTTTGGACTGGACCCTGCTCCCAGTGGAAGGCAGGGTGTGCCACGCAAGGGGGTGTGCATGACGGCCCACCAGCAGGAACAGGGGAGGGGGGCAATGGACAACCGAGGTGGACCTGCCATATGGTCCCTTCTGGGTGGGATTCTGACTCAGAGAGGCTCAGCCATAATCCTGCACATGGTAGCCTCACCCTACATAATGCTTGTTGCCTTTTCTTTTAGAGGGATATTTTTGCAATAGGGCAGGTACATTTGCCGGCGAGACAGAGAGACAAAAAGTAAGAAATCACCTCCTGGGGGGGATGGCCGCATTGCAATTCCTTCTCCTTCTCCTCTCAGGATTTTGGCATGCACGCACATGCACGTGGAGTGAGTCTCAAGCCTCCAGGTTGGGACTCAAACCGCTGTCAGTCATGTTGGAGTCCAGTGCCTTAACGACTATGCCATCTGCTGGGCCTGCTTGTTTTAAGTTTATTCCTTTCTTCCATAAGTGTGAGAGACAGAGGCCGAGAGAGAGGCAGAGACAGAGATGGAAAGTGACCTCACTGGGGTCCCCACACCACGATCCACACCCAACCTCAGCCCATCCCAGATCCTGAGCACCAGTATGCCTGGAGTGGCCAGGAAGGTCTCAGAATGCGAACTCAGAACCTCCCCATGGGGGTCAGCCTCACAATGGCTCTTACCACTGAGCCACTGTCCAGCCAGTCCACAGCGTAATGTTTTGGGATTCATCTTAGCTGAAACCAAGCCCAGGAGTTCGCAGATACTTCCGTGAACTATGGATTCTCTGCTGATATGGAGATGCCCTTCCTGATTCATTCTTTGTTTTCTTCCTCTGTCCTACAATCAGATGTTGGTTCACGGTCTCCTTTAATAAGGTGACCGATATGGACTCTCTTTCCTGTACTGGTAAGTCCCCAGAACTTTTCTTTTCTGTCTTTACCCAAGTTGGTAAAAGGATCATTTCCTGGGAAAGGTGAAGACTTCACTCTGGCCTTGGGCACTTCCTGGCTGCGTTTAGATCCCTAGAAGTCTACTCAGCCGATCCCTCCCCTCCGTCTCCTCTCCCTCTCTCTCTCTCTCACACACACACATTTTTTTTATTTATGTGGGTGGTTGTTTTTTTTTTTTTTTTTTTTTTTTTTTTTTTTTTTTTTTTTTTTTTACCATTTTCCTTTTTTAGAATTATTTATTTTATTTTATTTTTTGTTATTATTATTTAGGCACAAGAGAGAGAGAGAGAAAGTGAAAAACCAAAGTGGCAGTCCAGGACTTGAAATGCAAGTCAGCCATGTGGGAGTCCAGTGCTTTAACTACCATGCCACCTGCTGGCCCACCATTTTCTTTTTAAGTTCATTTTTTCCACGAGAGAAAGGGAGAAACAAGCATTCCCAACAGGGTCCTCATGCAGCGACCCGCCCCAGCCTGGTCAGGGACAGACCCTTGCCTGGCTTGCCCAGGGACAGTCCAGGACACTGACTGGGGACATTCCTCTGTGGACCTTCATGGTTGCTTTACTGCTGTGCCTCTGTCTGGCCCCAGGCTTTTTACCATTTTTTGTTCATTTTCTGAGGACACCAGTCACCCTTCTGCTGTGCTGTTTCTTTCTCATACTAGGGACTTTTCTCTTCCCAGGGGTTTCCCACAGTTTTATAGCAGTACTTTTTTCTTTTTCTTTTTCTATTTTTTTGTCATAAGGTGTGTGTGCTTGCTGGAGAGAGACAGAGATAGTGAGGGAAAGTGGGAAGTCACCCCTGGGGGGATGGCCACACCACACTCCCTTCTCCTCCATTCTCCTCTTGAGATTTTGAGCACACATGCACACGTGCCCAGCGTGATTTTCAAGTCATCAGATCCAGGACTTGAAATGCGAGTCAGCCATGTGGGAGTCCAGTGCCTTAACCACTATGCCACCTGCTGGCCCCTTCCGGTAGTACTTTTACATTTGCTGTCTCTCCAGATTTGGGCTTTGAGGAGGGAACCGGCAGTGCAAGTCATTTCACTATCTTACCTTGTCAGCTTTTATGGCTTTTCATGACCACTGTGAAATGCACGGAGATAAGCTGCTGGTTGCAGGTGGTTTTCCCCAGTTTGTCATTCATTTGCCATTGGATTTATATTTTTGGCCCTATAAGAGTTTTTTGTTTGTTTTTGTTTTTTCTCTCTCTTCTTTTTCTGTATGGTCTCTGATTCTGGGCTCTAGGGATGACAAGAAAGACCTTCCCTCTAAGATAACAAACATTGATCCTCCTGTTTCTGTTTCTTGGCTTCCTTTTACATTCAAATATTTAATCTATCTCGTGGAAGTTCAAGATGAGGGCCTGACTGAATGTGTTTTTTTAAGATTTTTTTTTTTAATTTAACTTTATTTATTTATTTTTAGTTTTAATTTTGACCAGAGAGGGACAGAGTGAGAGAGAGACAGAGAGAGAGAGGAAGAGAAACAGAGAGGAAAAGTGAGAAAGCAAGCTGCCAGGTTCAGGACTCGAACCACAGTTGGCCATGTGGGAGTCCAGCACCCCTAACCACCACACCACCTACTGGCCCCTAGATTTTTTGTTTTGGAAAGAGTTTTGCTGTAAGGCACGTATGTTCACCCGAGACACAGAGAGACAGAAAGTGAGAAATCACTCCCTGGGGGGGATGGCCATGCCACAGTTCCTTCTCCTCTATTCTCCTCTTGGGATTTTGGGCACGCACTCACACTCGCCCAGTGTGAGTTTTAAGTTGCCGAGTCCAGGAAGACCAGGGATGACCTGTGGTCATCTATGTGGAAGTCCAGATGATTATGCCATCTGCCGGTCCCAAGTGCGTGTGTGTTTAAGAATTATTTATTTAACCTTATTTTTAAATTATTATTATTATTTTGGAGAGGTTTTAGCTATAGAATGCATGCGCTCATCAGAAAGAGAGAGACAGAGAGACAGAAAGCGAGAAATCACTCCCCCAGGGGGGATGGCCTCACTGCAATCCCTTCCCTTTTATTCTCCTCTTGGGATCTTGGGCACGCATGCACACGTGCCCGGCATGAGTCTAAGCCACCGGGTCTGGGATTCGAACTGTGGTCGTCTACATGGTAGTCTAGCGACATAGCCATTATGCGAACTGCTGATCCCAATTATTATCATTTTTTAATTTGCTAGAGGGCACGTGCTAACAGAGGGAGGGTGGTGAAAAAGAAGGCTGCCAGGTCCAAGAGTCAAACTACTGTCAGCCATGTGGGAGTCCAGCAACTTAACCACCAAGCCACCTACTGGCCTTTGTTTTTGTTTCCTTATTGCCAGAGGGCGCATGTGCGCTTGCCAGAGACAGAGAGAGAAAGCATCCCTGCAACAGGGTGTGGCCACACCGCAATGCTCTCTTCATTTCTCCATCCTGTTGGGATTTGGGGCACACATGCATGACTGGTGTGTTTTTCAAACTTTCAGGGCTGGGATTCGAAATGTCGTCAACTACGTGGAAAATGACTCCCTTAATCAATAAGCTTTGGGGCCGTCCCCTGGCTGTTGTTATTATTTTAAAATTTTTGACAGAGTGTGCTCACAGGCGGGGGATGGAGGGAAAGTGAGAAAGCGCCTCCACCCTGGGGATCGTTACCTCACAACCCCTCCTCTCGTCTTCCGTCCTTGCAGGATCTGGGGCACCAAAGCACATGCACCGGGCGTGTTTCTTTCTTTTCCTTCTTTTTTCAAAAGAATGATTTAGTTATTTGATTCCATTTGTTATTATTATTTTTTAAAATTTGACCAGAGAGAGACAGAGAGAGAGAGAAAGGGAAAGCAAAAAGCCAGATGCTGAATCCAGGACTCAAACCGCAGTCAGCCACCAGGCCACCTGGGTCCCTCTCTTTATTTTTTTAAAGAGAGAT
>NW_006159824.1:2345687-2348331 GCF_000334495.1 Tupaia belangeri chinensis | reverse complement strand
GTCCCAGAAGGATTTATTTAATTAAGCTTTCTTTCTTTTCTTTTATTATTTATTCATTTTTCTGTAGAGTGCATGTGCTCGCCAGAGAAATAGAGAGAAAGTGAAAAAAAGCACCCCGAAGGGAATATGTCCATACTGCAATCTTCCATTTCTGTTTTCTGGATTTGGGGCATGCATGCATGCACACCTGCCTGGCAGGTCTTTCTTTTTTTTTACTCATAATCAAAACTTTATTGAAAAACTGAAAACATAGGAAGTCATTGTTGTGTTCCTTACAAAATCAAACATAATTACATTACCTTGGCAGATTAACTAGAGTTACTGAACTTATGATAAGGCTTTCTGTGAGAAAACAACACATCCAGCAAGTTGCGTAGGTCATTAGTGTTGCTTTCTTCTAAATGAACAACCTTCTGTGAGTCTGGCCTTTCCCCGGGTTGGAGGGCACAGCACTGGTGAACACCTGACACACAGAACCACTGTCTGAGCATGACTGAAGACCGTAGTGATCTTGTAGCAGCCTGGACATTTTACAGCCATGAAGAATTTGGACTTTGAACTAGCCATTTCTTTTTATGTTTTTTTCTTTTCCTCTTCCAAGGACGGATGTAGTAAATCTCTAGCCAAAGGCGTCTTGATCCCTTCACGAGCCCCCGACTGTCCAGATCTGTCCCTGGTGTGTCTTTCAACCCACTGGGCCCAGGACTTGAACCATGCAGTTGGACATGTGGGATCCAGCTGCCTTAACCACCATTGCTGGTGGTTTAGGCCGGCCCTATACCTTATTTCTAAATTAATGCAATATTTTGTCTTCATTGTTTAGCAGATTCTCTAACATTGGAACAAATATTTCTTCATTTAATTGATATCGGGACCAGCAGTTAGCGTAATGGCTATGTCTCTGAACTCCCATGTAGTCGACCGCAGTTCGAGTCCTGGACCTGGTGGCTTAAAATCACGCCGGGCGCATGTGCGTGTGTGCCCAAGATCCTGAGAGGAGAATGGAGAAGGGATTACGGCGTGGCCATCCCCCCTGGGGGGTGATTTCTTGCTTTGTGTCTCTCTGTCTCTCTCTGTCTTTCTGGCAAGTGCATGCGCCCTATAGCAAAAACTTCTAAATAAATAAATAAATAAATAAGAGAGAATGGTCATGCCGAAATCATTTCACTGATACCAAGTTTTCAGATTAAAACAAAAGAAATACATATATATGGCTATTGCATGTGTTAAAAAATAAAACAAGCTCAATTTCTCAATTCTTTCGATTCTCTGTTCATGTATCACTTGGCAAAAAGAAAAATTGGCAATTTGATAATATTTTGTCCTGTGGAGTGTATGAGGAAACAGGTGGTCTCATGTGCTGTTGTTGTGAATGTTAGTGGCTGTTTTTTTTCCTTCTTTTTTGGAGAGGTTTTTGCTATAGGGCACGTGTGCTCACCAGAAAGACAGAGAGAGACAGAGAGACAGAAAGCAAGAAATCACCCCCCAGGGGGGACGGCCAAGCTGCAATCCCTTCTCCTCCATGCACCTCTCAGGATTTGGGCATGCACCCGCGCCTGGCGTGAGTTTAAGCCACTGGGTCTGGGACTCAAACCGCGGTCAACTACATGGGAGTCCAGCAACGTAGCAATTACACCATCTGCTAGTCCCCACACACTGTATTTTGATCTAGAAGGATTTATAAGAAGCTATTAATCTTTGAGGAGAGGGACTATCTGGAAAGGGAAAATCTCTTGATTTTCAGTGTGTCTTTTTTTTTTTTTTTTGCTAGAGGGTGTGTGCATTTGCTAGAGAGATACAGAAAGAGAGAGAAAGGGAAAGTAAGAAATCACCCCCCATAGGGGATGGCCACACCGCAATTCCGTCTCTCCATTCTCCTCTCAGGATCTCAGGATTTTGGGTACACAAGCACACATGCCCGGCATGTTTTTCTAGCTACCGGGCCCAGGAATTGAACGTTTCAGTCAGCCATGTGAGATGCAATGCTTTAACCACCATGCCACCTGCTAGTCCCATCGTGTTCCTCTGCACTCAGTTTTTCTGTTTTAGCCAGAAAGGCTTTCCTGGGTAGCATGTTATGGGCCCTTTCGGTTTTCTGTGTACTATTTTTTTTCTTTTAGAGATATTTTTGCTATAACGAGTGTGTACTAGCTGGAGAGATAGAAAGACAGAAAGTGAGAAATCATCCCCTGGGGAGGATGGCCATGCCTCAGTCCCTTCTCTTCCATTCTCCTCTCGAGATTTTGGGCACGCACGTACACACGCCTGGTGTGAGTTTGAAGCTGCCAGATCCCGGACTTGAACCACAGTTCACTATGTGGGTATCCAGTGATGTAACCATTATGCCATCTGCTGGTCTCCTATTTTATTTTTTTTTTATTCTAATATATCGGGGCTGGCAGGTGATGCTGGTCTCCCACATGGTCAACCATGGCTCAAATCCCAGACCCAGTGGCCCCCAAATCACAACAAATAAATTTATCTATGAATAAGTAAATGTTTTTAAAAAAACATTTAAGACTTATGATATACTTAAGCCAAGAAAGGGGAGAGTTATTGGAAAGATGCTGAGACACCTCATTCAATCCAATGGGTGTTGGATAACCAGCCGGGATGAGGCGAGGACTCCCTGAGACCAGGCACT
>NW_006159824.1:2338184-2345656 GCF_000334495.1 Tupaia belangeri chinensis | reverse complement strand
CCGAAGGCCCTTCCCCGTCTCTCCTTGCCTTGGCACGTCAGCGGTGTCCTCTCACTGCACGTGAAAGAAGAGGCATGAGCACGGCTGCCCCACGCTTCTGAAGGTCATGTCTGGTAGCAGCAGAGGGAGATAGCCTTCCGGAGTTCTTGTTTGACAGAATTCCCAGGGAAGGACTTCTTTTGACTGGGTTTGGGTCAGGTGTCCTCCCTAGGACCAATCAACTCTGGGCAGAGGATAAGGTCTCTAAGTACCAGGCAGATCCTAGAAGGGTCATGTGAGAACAGTTCTCAGCAGAAGGAATGATGCTGGGGCATAAAGCACTCATTCCCCCCCCTCCACCCCCAGAGGTTTTTGCTAGAGGGCGGGTCCGGAACTCGAACCACAGTGGACTACATGGGAGTCCAGCAAAGTAGCCATTACACTAACTGCTGGTCCCCTTTTACTTATTCTTGTATTCATCTGTTCAGTAAATATTTATCAAGCATCTAATTTTGGGGGGGGAGGGAGAAGTTTTTGCTATAGAGCACGTGCATTCACCAGAAAGACAGAGAGGAAAAAAAAAGAAAGAAAGACAGAGAGAGACAGAGAGACAGAAAGCAAGAAATCCCCCCCCTGGATGGCCATGCCGCAATCCCTTCTCCTCTATTCTCCTCTCAGGATCTTGGGCATGCACGCACACGCGTTTAAGCCATCGGGTCCAAGTTTAAGCCATCGGGTCCGGGACTCGAACCACAGTCAACTACATGGGAGTCCAACAACACAGCCATTACGGCAATTGCTGGCCCCTCAAGCATCTATTCTGTGCCAGGCTCTGCTCTGTGTGCCGTGAACATAAACCAGCAAGGTCTAAGCAATCAGCTTGGGTTCTAGAGAGGGAGACAGTCTAGAAATTAGTGTCTACAATTTATCTTTGTCCTGACTCAGCTAAATCTACTTTTTTTTAAAAAAAAAATTATCTATTTTAATTTTATTTGTTCATTTGTTTCATTTTAATTTGACCAGAGAGAGACAGAGAGAGAGAGAGGGAAAGTGAGAAAACAAGCCACCGGGTCTGGGACTGGAACCGTGGGAGTGTCCAGCGCCTTAACCAACACACTAGCTGCTGATTCCCTCAGCCAAACCTACTTCTGCTCACAAAAGAAAGAGTTAGAACCAGCAGTTGGTGTGGAGATTAAGGCAGCTGGATTCCACATGGGTAGCTCAGCTGTTCAAGGCCTGGACTTGGTGGCCCGAAATACACAGCGGATATGTGTGCATGTGTGCCTCGAATCCTGAGAGGAGAATGGAGGAGAAGGGATGGTGGTGGGGTTCCTCTAACCCCCAGAGTGAGTTCTCATATTCTTTTCCTCTCTGTCTCTCTCCAGAGCACACATGCCCTATGCCAAAAAATCTTAATAAAAGAGAGTGGATGTCCGTGTTGAATGCAGAGGGGGCCCCCATCAGACCAACTTGGGGATATTTCCAGTAGCAGCACTGATAGCTAAGAAAACAGCAGCATTGGGGCCAGCAGGAGGCGTAGTGGTTAAGGTGCAGAACTCCCATATGGCCCACTGCAGTTCGAGTCCCAGACCCCGTGGCCTGAAAATCAAGGTGGTCCCTGTGCGTGTGTGCCCAAGATCCTAGGAGGAGGCTGGAGGGTAAGGGATTGCAACGCAGCCATCCCCCATAAGGGGCAAGTTTTCATCTCCCTCTCTCTGTCTCTCTCTCTGGTGAGTGCCTACGCAAAAGGAACAAAAAAAAAAAAAAAAAAAGGAAAAAAAAGAAAAGCACCAGCTGTTCGGAGTTGCCAGCCAAGAGCTGATAGGTGAAGGGAGTGGCTTCCGGTGGAGCTGAGACATTTGGGTCTAGCTTGTAGGACAAGGTGGGGCTGGGGGGAGCCCCATCAAAAAGCCACTAAGGTTCTGTGGAATTTTCACTATATAAATGTAAAACCCAGGGGCCTGGCTAACAGGCCTGGGCCCGACTCCACAGGAAGCGTCGGTCCCCCAGGCAGTCCTGATCCTGAGCCAACGAGCCTAAGCGCTCAGCTCCACGCTGGCTCTTGGGGAACCGACCGCTGCGGGGCTGGGTGGAGTGGTGAGATCCCCTCCGGGAGGCGCCTCCAGGAGAAGGATTTCTGAGGGGCTGACGCTGCACAGCCCAGCAAAGCAAGGCAGTGAGCTGACGCCCTTGGCATCCACTGGTCGGAGCAAGACCCTCACCCACCAGTTACAGCCCGGTCAGGCCCAGGCCGGCGCCCCCACCCCCACCCCCAGAGTGCACCTCTGCAGGCCACATGGGCTTAGGGATGGAGGGAGAGGATTTCCACTCAGTGTCCCCCACTCAGTCCCCCAGGTCCCGAGCAACACTCCTGTGTGCAGCTTGGTCCAAATGGAACTGTATTTTGTATAGTGTGGGGTGTGTGGTGCGTTGTTTCTACGTACTGAGGGTTACACAGGATTTAGCCCACCGTTTGGAGCATGGATGGAAATCGCAGGAGGTGTAGATTAAGCAGGTAGACTGCACTTAAACACCACCAGAGGGGCCGGCAGGTGGCATAGCGGGTAAGGGGCTGGACACCCCCCAACCCGTGGTCCACCGAGTCCTGGCCCCAGCAGCTTGAAACTCACGCCAGGTGCATGTGAATATCGTATGCCGAAAATCCTGAGAGGAGAATGGAGAGGGGGTTGTGGTGTGGTGGTCCCTCTTGGGGGGTGATTTCTCACTTTATGTCTCTGACAAGCCCATGTGCCCTATAGCAAATATCTCTCAAAAAAAAAAACCCACTGGGTTGAAAGTTATTGTTTTGTTTGTTTTAGAGGCTTTTCCTTAGGGCACTTGCACTTGCTGGAGAGAGACAGAGACAGTGCACGGGAAAGGAGAAATCACCCCCCTCCCCCAGGGGGGAATGGCTGCAGTGCAATCCCTTCCCTTCCATTCTCCTCCTGGGATCGTGGGCATGCAAGTACATGCGCCAGGAGTTTCAGCCCCCAGGTCTGCCACACGGGAATCCAGGGATGTAACCACTACACCATCTGCTGGCTCCAAGAGATTTTTTTTTAAGGCCCCCTGCCACAATCAGTTTCAGAACCAGAAATTTCTTTTTTCTTTCTTTTTTTTTTTTTTTTGAGAGAGATTTTTGCTATAGGGTGTATGCACTTGCTGGAGAGACAGAGACAGAGAGACAGAAAGAAGTCACTCCCCGAGGGGATGGCTCCTCTCGGGATTTTGGGCATGCGCACACACGTGCCTGGCATGAGTTTTAAGTTGCTGGGTCCGGGACTGAAACCACAATCGATGTGGGAGTCCAGCGACTAACAATTACGCCATCTGCTGGTCCCTTAAGTTCCTTTTAAAAAATTTAATTTGCTATAGGGCACATGTGCTCACTGAAGACAGAACGAGGGAAAGTGAGAGATCTATTCCTTCCATCTCTTGTCAGAATTTCGGCACACACGTATATTCAACAAGTATGTTTTTCAAGCACCAGGTCCAGGACTCAAACCATACAGTTGGCCATGTGGGATCCAGCCGCCTTACCCACCATGCCACCTGGGTGGCGCTAAGTTTCTTTTTAAAAATCTTGCCAGAGAGAGAACCAGCAGTTAGCGTAATGGCTATGTCGCTGGACTCCCACGAAGTTGACTGAGGTTCGTGTCCTGGACCCGGTGGCTTAAAACACGCTGGGCGCGTGTGCGTGCGTGCCCAAGATCCCGAGAGGAGAATGGAGAAGGGATTGTGGCATGACCATCCCCCCTGGGGGGTGATTTCTCGCTTTCTGTCTCTATGTCTCTCTCTGTCTGTCTGGCGAGTGCATTTTTTTTACCCCACAAAAAAAAAAAAAAAAAAAATCTTGCCAGAGGGTGTGTGGGCTCTCCAAAGAGAGAGAGAGCACCTCCCAGGGGGGCACAATCCTGCCACAGTCCCATCTCCACTTTGGGGCATTCACGCACATGCACCCTAAGTGTTTTTCTTTTTTCTTTTACTTTTTTTTTTGAAGAGGTTTTCGCTCGAACCGTGGTTCGAGTCCTGGTGGCTTGCTTTCTCATTTTCTCTCTCTCTCTCTCTCTGGTCAAATTAGCCCGAGATCCTGGAAGGATAATGGAGATGGGATTGCGGCCATTCCCCCTGGGGAGGATTTCTCACTTTCCCTCTCACTGTCTGTCTCCCCCCCACCAAGTGCACATCCCTAAAGCAAAGTCCTCTAAAAAAACTAAACTAAAATAACTCCAAAGGGGTGGGGCCAGCAGGTGACATGGTGGTTAAGACAACTGGACTCCCACATGGCAGACCATGGATCGAGTCCTGGACCTGGTGGCTTGAAAATCAGGTGGGCGTGTGTGTGTGCATGCCTAAAATCCCAGTAGGATAATTCAGAGTGGCCATCTCCCCTGGGGTGGGGGTGATTTCTCACTTTCCCTCTTTCTGTCTCCCTCTGACAAGGGCACAGGCCCTATGGGAAAAAAAACTAAAACAAAAATACTAAAAAAAAAAAAAAAAGAAGAAAAGAAACACTGAAGCGGATGAGCATGGTGGCACCTGTAACACAGGATCCCTATGGAAGATGATCCAGATGAAGGTTTTGAGTTCTGTTCCCTGGTTGGCCTGTGAATGCTGGGGATTCTGATTGGCCAGGGAGGCTGGGGAGGGGATCCCACAATGAGACTTGTTGAACCTCATCGAGGCGGTCTCTCTTGCATGTGCTTTCTCGTCTCAATAAAGGAACCCTGGAAAGATCAATTAAGGTGTGTCATCAAGCTGGGGACGGCAGGGTGTAGAGAGGAGATAGCACTACCAGCTGTAGCCACAAGGTGGCAGCAGGGGGAGGCAAGGGAAATAAAACCCAGCTGGGCGGTTGCTCACCCTGAGGGGGCTATGACTGGGCAGACATGCGGATCCCGTTGTGGAAGGAGAGGTGGGCCTTGTGTTGTGACACGGTCTCCTCTGCCAGGTGGAGTCTGTTCCTGCGGGCCATCCCCATGTAACCACCTGTCTCATTGCCAGGTCTCTATGGAGACTGATTTTTGTCACACTCTGCTGGCAGCGACCTTGGCCAGACTGAGTGGTGATAATGGGTGCCGCATGGGTGCATAAGAGAGGCAGGGCGTGTCACATCCCCAAGTGTGTCCATCAAGCAGAGTCACCTCCACAGGGCAGCCTACTCAGAGGACACCTGAGCGCGCTGGAAGCCCATCCCGCACGTCCGGCTGCCAGGTTTGTGGCTCCAGGTGTTACTGGAGCCTGCAGCTCTCACCAGAGGCTCTGCTCCGTGGCCGGGGAGCTGGCTGAAGACCAGGCAAAGGATGCTGGGATGGGGTGGGCAGGGAACACAGGACGGGGCAGCTGCTCCTGGAAGCAGCCAAGATGTCCCCAGCTGCAGCAGGGGTGGGTAGAGGATAAGGTGACAGTCCCTTAACGCAGTCCGGAACTAACACCCTCCTCCTGACAACACACACACCCTGGCCTGCACCCTCCAAGCCTGCCAAGCTCAGAATAACCCCGAGACGCAGACGGCAGGATGGCGGGCGCTCTGCTCGGCACCCTGCTCCTCCTGGGGCTCCTCGGTATGGACAGAGGTCGGGGAAGCAGTCGGACACACACGCACAGATTCCGACATACGGGGACAAGGGCAATGACAGAGACTAAGATGGAGACTGAGACGACGTTTGGTCCCCAGGCTCATTATTATTGGTTCAGGAGACACCATAAAATACACAGCCTCGGAGACCTGAGCAGACGGGGAGGGAAGGCGTCCGACCTCTTCATCTCAGTGACCCTTCCTTCCTGACCCCACCCCAGGCAGAGGCGAGGGGAACGAGGAGCTGCGTCTGTATAACCATCTCTTTGACAACTATGACAGAGAAGGCCGGCCAGTGAGGGCCCCTGAAGACACTGTCACTATCACCCTCAAGGTCACGCTGACCAACCTCATCTCATTGGTAAGATACCCCAATCCCCGGAGACCCTTGCTAGACCTAAAAATCCTGCTTTGGGCCCCATATGCTGAGGTCCATCCTAAACCTTGCTCTGACCCGGAAATCCTGCTTCAAACCTCCCAATCTCCCATCTGCAGAATGAGAAAGAGGAGACCCTCACCACCAGCGTCTGGATTGGAATCGTGAGTCAAATCTGGGGAACAGGGTGAGGTGCCCTTGCCTAGGGGACCCCTTTCTTCCAAGCTTTCTGGGGCAGCCCGAAGTGGCAGATGCCTGGCACACGTCCTTCCGTCCCCTCCCCTTAAGGATTGGTATGATTACCGACTCAACTACAGCAAGGACGACTTCGGGGGCATAGAGACCCTGCGAGTGCCTTCAGAACACGTATGGCTACCAGAGATTGTGCTGGAAAACAAGTGAGGACCCGGCGGGCCGCCAGCCTGGAGGGAAGAAGGGTGGCCAGAGGGCTAGGCTGGACTTGGCTGGGGCCGGGGTGGCGACCCATGCTTAAGTTCAGCTTCGGGGGAGCCCACAGTATTGACGGCCAGTTCGATGTCAACTACGCCGCCAACGTGCTGGTCTACGAGGGCGGCGCCGTGAGCTGGCTGCCCCCGGCCATCTACCGCAGCACCTGCGCCGTGGAGGTCACCTACTTCCCCTTCGACTGGCAGAACTGCTCGCTCATTTTCCGGTGGGAAGAGTTGGGTCGCCCCAGATGATGATGGGAGGGGCCTGGAGCAGGGGCAGGAGCCAGAGGGGAAAAGTGAAATCCCTGGGGCGGGGCTTTGCGCTGGGGGCGGGGCCAGACGTTGCGAAGGGCTGGGCCGCCAGAGCCGGGTTCTAAGTGGGTAAGAAAGCGAGACGCGCTGGCGGGCTGAGGCCCAGGAGTGGAACCTTTGCAAGATCCGTGCTTCCAGGGCGGGGCCTGAGGCTGGGGCCCAGGTCCCAGCCTCTGGGGTGGGGTGGGGCCCTGGGTCCGCAGCTCTCAGACGTACAATGCCGAGGAGGTGGAGTTCGTCTTTGCCGTGGACGACAATGGCGAGACCGTCAACAAGATCGATATCGACACTGCTGCCTATACTGGTGAAGCCCCCTCCTGCTTCTAGACGGGGCCCAGTGGGGACTCTGTGAGGTTGTCCCAGAACAGCGATACCGGGGACTGACTGGTAAAACGGGCTTTAGCTCGCCCCTTTCCTGAAATCATCCCCGAGCATCATCCTAGTCCTGCCTCCTCGCTGTGGCCTTTCCATACCCTCACCAGGAAGGCCCCTTTCTGCCCGAATCGCCCCCATCCTGACGCCCCATGGCCCAAGCAGCCCACCCTGGTCCAGACAGCTGCATCCTCCTCCTCAGTCCGGAGTTCGGTTCCCGCCAGGTGGACAGCCGGGGAGCAGCGCAGGGCGCCCCGCCTCGGAGAGCGGGCTGAGCGCGCTCCTGTCCTGCAGAGAACGGCGAGTGGGCCATTGACTTCTGCCCCGGGGTGATCCGCCGCCACGACGGGGGCTCCGCTGACGGCCCGGGGGAAACAGACGTCATCTACTCGCTCATCATCCGCAC
>NW_006159824.1:2336584-2337276 GCF_000334495.1 Tupaia belangeri chinensis | reverse complement strand
CCCCCCCTGTCCGGCAGAAACCGGCGAGTGGGCCATTGACTTCTGCCCCGGGGTGATCCGCCGCCACGACGGGGGCTCCGCTGACGGCCCGGGGGAAACAGACGTCATCTACTCGCTCATCATCCGCAGGAAGCCGCTCTTCTACGTCATTAACATCATCGTGCCTTGTGTGCTCATCTCGGGCCTGGTGCTGCTCGCCTACTTTCTGCCGGCGCAGGGTAAGGAGTCGCCCCAAACCTCGACCCGGACTCGTCCCCGGAGGGACGGGGCCGCTCTCACCCGGCGCTCCCTCCAGCCGGCGGCCAGAAATGCACCGTCTCCATCAACGTCCTGCTTGCTCAGACCGTCTTCTTGTTCCTGATCGCCCAGAAAATCCCAGAGACTTCCCTGAGCGTCCCGCTCCTGGGCAGGTGCTTCTCGTAGCCAGTGCGGGGGCGCGGCCAATGTGAAGGCGGGAATCAGAGGGGCCCGCGGCGCAGCCACGTGCGGCTGGGGTAGGGGCGCCGCCAAAAGCGAGCGACTCTGGGCGAAGTCTTGGCTGTCTCATCCCCGCCTGGGCTTTATTTGGACTCGGGGTGGGGCTGGGGCAGCGAAGGAGTCCCTGGTCCCCGGTCCTCCGCACTGCTGCTGGACGCCACCTTGAGGTCTCCGGAGTATCTCTGTTGCGGGAGGATCCGGCTCAGTGTCACACC
>NW_006159824.1:2335560-2336423 GCF_000334495.1 Tupaia belangeri chinensis | reverse complement strand
TGCCGCCGTCTGGTCGCCGTGCCTCCTGCTGCAGCCACAGTGCTGAGATCTGCATTGGGGACACAGGGGTTAGAGGACAGAGGTCTCTGCTTGCTCAGCCCTGCCGTCCTCCTTCAGCCCTTCTCCCCTCGCCCCACCTCTAACAAGGTGGCGCCGAAGCTCACGATGCTAGCCGCGGCTTCTCTTAGTACCAGCCCCAGGGTGGGCTCCGGGGCGGGCGGCTTCTCGGGGTCCTTCAGCTCCCGCGGCTCCAGGGACATCAGCTCTCGGAATCTTTGCTCCAGATACTCACGGGCTGCGGCCACGGCCAGTTCCAGGGAAGAGAGAAGCGGGGGCTGGAGAGCCACCTGGTGAAGGCGCAGGGGCAGTGGGGTCGTCGGGTCACAGGGCAGGGGGCATGGCGGGGGACTGCTGGGTATCTAACTGGGGGCCTCCAGGTGCCACCCTCGGGAGGGCTGTCGGCATGGCCTCACCTCGGTGGAGCTGTGGAAGTGGTAGACCCACAGCAAGGTGTCCAAGGAGCTGGGGATCCCCCTCATGGCCGCCGCAGGTGGTAGGAGGGGCAGAGAGCTGGGGGACGCGTCTGGCCTGGCGGGGGACCGGCAGCTAGGGGCTAATTCCACCCCTCGCGAAGAGGAGGAGTGTTTGTGAGGTCAGAAGCCGAGCGGCGCCTAGGGGGTTGGGGGAGTAGGGAGGCTGTGACGTCGCACATGCTGGCTCCTCAGGTACCTTATTTTCGTCATGGTGGTTGCCACGCTCATTGTCATGAACTGCGTCATCGTGCTCAACGTCTCTCTGCGGACGCCCACCACTCACGCCATGGCCCCGCGGCTGCGCCACGACAGCCCGGGGAGGGGGGGCCC
>NW_006159824.1:2333170-2335438 GCF_000334495.1 Tupaia belangeri chinensis | reverse complement strand
CGGTGGGTTTATTGCTCCGAGCCGAGGAGCTGATACTGAAGAAGCCGCGGAGCGAACTCGTGTTTGAGGGGCAGAGACACCGACACGGAGCCTGGACGGGTGAGCACAGTGGCCTTGGCTGGCCATCGAAGGCTCCTGCAGCGGGGGGAGGCTCCTAATGGCCACTCCCGGTGCTGCCATCCCTCCTGCCTCCCCAGCTGCGCTCTGCCAGAGCCTGGGCGCTGCCGCCCCCGAGATCCGCTGCTGCGTGGATGCTGTGAACTTCGTGGCCGAGGGCACGCGAGATCAGGAGGCGACTGGCGAGGTGGGGTGCTGCAGTCCCCCCACGTCTCGCGTGCCCGTGGGTTTTGCAGCTGTCCCTTGACGGACACAGCTTCTGCCCCCCTTTCCCAGGAGGTGTCTGACTGGGTGCGCATGGGGAAGGCCCTTGACAACATCTGCTTCTGGGCTGCCCTGGTACTCTTCAGCGCCGGCTCCAGTGTCATCTTCCTCGGGGGCTACTTCAACCAAGTACCCGACCTCCCCTACCCACCCTGTATCCAAGCCTGAGCCTGTGCCCACGCTCACTTCCACTTCTCCAGCCATCTCCAGTAGGAAAGAGATTTAAAAAAACAAACGGCTGGGCCAGCAGATGGCTTAGCGGTTACCATAGGGGACTCCCACATGGCCTGTGGTTCAAGTTCTGAACCTGGTGGCTTGAAACTCACAGGGGCGGGGAGCACATGTGTGTGTGCGCGTGTGTCCAAGATCCCAGGAGAATGGAGAAGAGATTGTGGTGTGGCCATCCCCCGGGGGCTGTGTGTCACTTTCCCTCAATCAGTCTAAAATAAAAGCTGCTGCCACCACGGTACTGCGATCCTTTCCTGCTGCGGATAATCTGTATTTTGTGAAAAAGCCCCAAACTGTGTGTGCCTGTGAGTAGGTCTGGCCCTGGCCCAGGGGTGTGCAGCAATAGAGGGGGAGGTTTCCAGCAGCTCTTGGGTGCCAGTCCTCAAAAAAGCAAAGACGTCCCTTAATTCAGCCTTGCTGAGCTCTCAGGCCCAGCACCTGCGCTGTCAGACTGAGCTTCTAGGATAGCTTTCTCCATCCGACAGCCACTCAGGAGAGGAGCCCTTGCAGGACTGGCACACAGGGAAGCTGGAGCGGGAAAGCCTTGTCCTCTGGCCTGGCCCTGCTGGAGTGGGTGGGGACAAAGTACCCTCAGGGCAGGTGCCCACAGGTTGAGGGGGAGGACGCCTTGGCGCCCCCTCTGTCCCTTCACCCAGCACTGTCCACCCCGCTGGCCTCCCCTAAGACTCATCCGCTGCAGAGTCCATCCCACTCTGCCCCCTTGATCCTCTGCAGGCTCTCTGGCTAGTACCCAGCATTGTGAGAAAACGGAATGCAATGGGGCCTGAGGCGGTGGAAGCTGGTTGAATTGTCTTTATTAACAAACGGGATTATCCAAGGCCACTACATTGAGGAGGGAGAAGGGCTACTTGCTGCTCACACTATATACAGATGCAAGCAAGAGGGTGTGGAGGGTGAGAGCACCCTGCTCCCTCCCCACCAGGGAAGGGTAGAGGCTAGAAGAGATGGGGGTTGGAAAGGGGGAATGTTTTGGCTGGCGGGGGTCCCCCTCCATTCCCTGGGGTTTGGGGGAAGGGGAATCATTAAAGTGCTTTCAGAAAATGAGGAAATGGTCCCTGCCCCTGGAGTGGCTGGTGACCCCCCTAAAACCTAGGGCCCAGTGACCCCCCCCAGAGTCTGGTACATTCAAGGGGGGAGCCGGCTCCCCTGACGTGCAAATAAAGGGGTCCAGGGCCCTGCCCAGTCAGCAGCAGTGGGGTAAGGGGTCCGAGCCCCAAGCACTCTCCTCTTAAGTGGAGAAAAGGGGGGAAGGGCTGGGCCCACTCAATTCCTGGAAAGGGGAAGCTGTGTCCCTCCCCAGAAGTTGGGGACAGGCACAGTTTTGAGGGGAGAACATGTTGGGAAAGGGGATGATCACATGATCACAAAAGCATCAGGGGTCAGAGGTCACGTTCCCAGCAGGCTCCAGTGAATCAAACCAGTAAAAGCAAAAGCCCAGGGAGGGAAAAGAGGGGCGGCCTGGGAAGTGTCTGTGGGGGGCGAGCTGGGTCCAGTATGGGACAGCCCCAGCCCAGGGCCCCGTCACCAGTTCATGATGCAGTTACGGTTCAGAGTCATGAAGTAAACTTGGCTGCTGCCCCCGGAGCGGACTGAGGCAAAAAACACCTGGGTGAGGGAGGAGGAGAAGTCACCGAGGGT
>NW_006159824.1:2328318-2333131 GCF_000334495.1 Tupaia belangeri chinensis | reverse complement strand
AAAGAGAGGGAGAGAAGGCTCTGCAGAACGAGGCTCAGAGTGCTCCACTCCCAACGAGAGGCAGAAATGTCTGGGGAAGAGGGTGCCCTGACAGGCCCCTGGGCTGAAGGAACCCAGAGTCCCGACATGAAAGGGAGGGAAGAGGAGGCCGTGACTGTGCACAGAGGGGGCCCTCAGAAACACTCCCACAACCACCCGTCCTTTGGAACGTCTTCCGCCCAGGGACCTGGGGTCAAGGGAGCCAGCCCTGCACAGGGGTCCGGGCCCTTCTTGCGAGGGAAAGGGTCCCCACCTTGTCATTCCGCTCACACAGGAACTTGAGCCTCTGGGCTCGTTTGTGCATGAAGACCCCGTCCAGGTGGCCCGTCTCCACCGAGCGGATCTCAATGGCTTTCTCGCCCCAGCCCATGATCTGGTTGGAGCAGATGTAGGCTGCGGGGAGAACGGGGTGCAGGGGCAGTGAGCAGCTGCAGCCCAGCCCCGCTCCCAGCCAGCGCGCGGGCCGCCTCACTCACCCACGGAGGTGGGCATCTCTCCCCACTGCAGCACCACGTCCTTGATGATCCGCCCGTACGTGTTGACGTAGACGCCCTCGTCCTCGTAGCACAGCAGCATCTCCATGCCGTCGGTGTTGGGGAGGAAGATGATGGCGTGGGGCGTGATCTGGCTCTGGATCTGGGGGGGAGCAGGTAGGCTGGAGCCCCTGTGTGGGTGCCCAGACTGAGTGCTCCCACTGTCCCCACAGCCCCGCCAAGCTCACGTGCACAGGGATGTAGATGTCGTAGCTGTTCCCCGAGTCCACGTCCACGGCGTGGAAGCCAGCACTGGAGCCGTAGATCACCTTGAGCCGCTGTCCCTCCTCTACTGTCAGGTCAACCAGCAGAGGGCGGTGAGGGAGGTCGGCGAAGGACTGTGGAGGAGAGACGGGCTCAGGGGGACGGGGAGAAGCTGGACCTGGAACGCTGCTGGGGGCTGAGGCTGGGATTACCTTGAAGGCCATGAATTTGTGGTAGGGTTTGGGGGCCCAGGCATACACCTCCACGGAGTTCTTCAGGGCGATGACCAGGAACTTAATACGCTCGTATTTCACTGGGGACAGGGAGGACGAGGGGTGCTGGGAGTTGCTGGGCTGCGGTCCCTTCCCGCAGGTTGGTCACCACCGCACCCCGACCCCAGCCTCTGGCTTCCAGGCTTCCTTAGCTATTCAGCCCAGGTCTTGTCTCTCCTCATAAACAAGCAGGCCCGCCCCCCTGCGAGGTCCTCACCGACGCGGTAGTGCCCGCAGCCCTCCATGTCTCCCACAGTGGTCCAGCCCTGCTTCTTCTCCACTTCGGGGTCATTGTGCAGAATCTTGTTCCGGAGCCAGGACAGGTAATACACGCGCAGTTTGTTCCTTTTCCCTGAGGGACAGACATGTACACATACACACACACACACTCCCGTCCCCGCTGAAGGCCCCGCGGCGGGCCCCCACCACGCACTGTCTGCACGCACGGGGGTGAGAGTGCGGCTTCAGCTTTCAGCTTCCGCACCAAGACGGCCCTCCTCCAGGCGGAAGGTGGTGACTGAGCCAAGGACCCAGGCTGCTCTGCCCTGTCCCACCCCCGCTCCACACACACCTGAGATGGTGATGAGCAGGTTGAGGCCTTCCAGCACGTCCATCTGCTGGAAGCGTCGCCGCCCTATGAGCCCGTACACCTTGCCCTGGCCGCTTCGGTCCAGCAACATGAGCCCGTTCTCAGTGCCCACCAGCAGGTTGACACCTGCACAGGAGCCCCGGGTGTCAGAGGCATGGCCAGACCCTCGCTGCGCCCACAGCCCTCCCCAGCCCCAGCTTACCCCAAAGGGCCGCGCAGAGGATCTCAGAATTGAATCGCTTCTTGTACTTGCGGATCTCAGGGGTTTCGCTGTGGGCCCGGGTGTTGGTGGGATTCACGTTGACCACAGAGCCCTTCCTCACGTCGTACTGCAGCTGATCGAGCCGGCCGCCCTCTCCACCCACTAGGGCTGCCAGGAGGAGGAGGAGGAGGAGGAGGAGGAGGAGGAGGAGGATGGGCTGCAGCCTTCTCAGGCCTGCCCATTTTTCTCCCCCACCCCCCATCTGTCTTGGCCGCTCAGAATCTACAGAAGGGAAGGGGCTGTCCAGAGGGCAGAGGAGGTGTGGGGAAGAGATGGAGCAGAACACGGGACGTGCAGTCCCAAGGCCTGGTGCCTTTCCTGGTTCTGTCACTCGTTAGTTCTTTTTTTTTTTTTTTTTTTGGAGAGAGTTTTCACTGTAGGGCGCGTGCGCTCGCCCGACAGACAGAGAGAGACAGAGAGACAGAAAGCGAGAAATCACCCCCCAGTGGGGATGGTCACGCCGCAATCCCTTCTCCTCCATTCTCCTCTCGGGATCTTGGGCACGCACGCACACGCGCCCGGCGTGAGTTTTAAGCCACCGGGTCCGGGACATGAACCACAGTCGACTACGTGGGAGTCCAGCGACATAGCCATTACGCTAACTGCTGGTTCCCATGTCACTCGTTAGTTCTGTCTGAACTTTGGCCCAGGTCCCTTGGCCACTCTGAGCACTTGTTTTCTCTCCTGGGCTCTGTTCTATGTTAGGCATAAAGGCTCAGAGGAGAGGGCCCCTGCCTGCCTTTGCAAAGGCACGTCCCAGGACCCCCGTGCTCCCCCCAGGCTGTCTCCGGGCTGCAGCCCTGGGGCCAGACTGTCCCATCCTCACCTGTGATGGGGATGGTGTCCCCACTGCCTCCGGGTTGGTAGATCCCTAAATCCACAAACATCGTGAACGAGCTCTTGCCAGGGGCCTTCACCAGCCCACGAGACTGGTACTGTTGTGGGGAGAGGGGGGCAGTCAGGCAAGCCTGGGGCCCAATGCCTCCTGCTCCCAGGGCCCAGGCCTCAGCTAGGAGATACCCCCCCATAGGGCTCCCTCATCCCACTGACCTGCCTCAGTCCCACTTACGTCGCTGCCCCCATCCTTCGATGGGGGGCTTTGACCTTTGCTGTTCTCGGTGGGCGAGTGGCTGGGCTGGACCACGTCTGGTAGGTTCGTGTAGCCATTGCTGTCGGCGTGCAGCAGACTTCGCTCCTCCTCAGGAGTCTATGGAACAGGGATGGGTCAGTGCTGGGGCCCAGGAGGGCACACGGCCGGCCCTGGGGGTTGGGGAGGTCCACTCACGCGCTGGACCACCATGGTGCCACCCCCATACGGGGGCTGGGTCCCGGCTATCTCCTCGACATCGTGGACCACCATGGTGCTGACGCTGTCTGTGTCTCCATCACTGCTGTGGAGAGAGGAAGGTGGGGCCTGCAGGTCCTGTCTCCAGACAGGTGCCCCAGGAAGTAGGAGACAGTCCGGGGGCTGGAATCCCATCTCTGGGTGAGACAAGTTCTGCTCGAGCCTCCCTGAGCAGCCTCTGCTCCACGGTTGGGTGGTCCCTGTGTGCATGGAGGCCAAGGTGGTGCAGAGCCAGGGGGGCACCTGACAAGGCCCAACCCACACTGGCGGGTCTCTGGGAGAGAGGAGCACTAGCAGCCTCAGATCTGCCTTGGCCTTGCCCCATAGCCCTCTGCTGCGGGAACAAGCCCCACCCCAGGGCACCCCATACCGGCCTCCAGGGGTGTCTCTGCTCCCCTCTGATGGTTCGCCATCGCCTTCCTCCTCATCCTCCTCACTACTCTCCACCTCCTCACTGGAAGAAGAATAGTCCATGGCCTTCTTGGGAGGCCGAGGGGCCTCATCCAGGGTCCGCTCCTTCAGCAATACGAAATCCTGCAAGGGAGGAGGCAGATGAGGAAGGGGGAGAAGGCGGGTTTGGCCAGGGGTGATACCAAGGCGCCAGGGTGACAGGAGGAGAGGGCTCCCGCAGCAGGCCCCACCTCACTAACCTCACCGATCGCTCGCTTATAGCTCTGGGAGGGACCGCAGGGGAAGAAAGGCAGCCAGGAGGAGGCAGGAGAGAGGTTGAGAAGGTTAGTAACCGAGTCTGGAGTGTGCTGTTATCCCCACGTAGACCGGCGAAGGGCCCAACTGACACCCAGCTCCCCGGGACTCCAGGGGCTCCGCGTCCTGCCCTTAACCCCAACCGGCATAAGGCAGGGCCTGCCTGCCACCAGGCCACTCACTGCGGGCCGGCCTGGCCGTGAGCGGTGGTCATCAGGCTTGGCTTTGTTCCCAGGGGAGAGCACTGGGGAGCTGTCCAGCTTGGAGGAGGCTGGGCGAGCAGGGTGGGAGAAGTGGGGTCACTGCCACTGTGCAGGATGGTCTCAGGCCCACACCCTGGCTGACCCCTAGCCCCGGGTGCCAGAGCTCAACACCATGTTCCAAAGCTACCCAGGGCCCCCAGGCCCTGTGTGTGGGTTCTGAGCCCCCACAGGCAGGTCCAGCCTGACCCAGACTGTCTAGACCCAGAGCGGTAACCCCGGTCCTGTTCACATACCTCCCACGCGGTTTCGCTCCAGCGAGCCAGCCTGGGGAAGGTGCCCATGAGAGGCTGGGAGGACACTGTCCGAGCGCTCCCAGCCAGGGTCACTCCTCCTGAGGTCAGGGTTACTGCAGGGAGGGGAGCAGGGTCAGGCAGAGCCAGGGTGCAGAGCGGCACTGCAGAGGGAGCCATCACCAGGGGAAAGCAGGTGGCAGAAGTGAGAGGTGGGAGTGAGTGGGGGCACAACTCCATTACCTAGAGGTGTTGGGCGGGCCAGGGGGCTGAGCGGGGGGCCCTGGAGCCTTGGGGGTGCCCCGCTCTGCCCGCCTTTGCAGATAGATTTGCCAGGCGGAGTTGCTGGGAGCTCTGTGGAGGGAGCACAG
>NW_006159824.1:2326621-2328089 GCF_000334495.1 Tupaia belangeri chinensis | reverse complement strand
GGTGACCTGGTAAGTCCCCTCTGCCCCCACCCCCTAGGCTGCCACCTCACCCCACGTGGTGTTACCTGGCACGGACAGCCTGGGCCGGCCGGGATGCTCCGGCCCCACTGGTGTTAAGGGCAGTGGCGATAGACGAGGTCCTCTGGGGCACCTGAGGAGAGGGGGCGTCACAGACGTCTACCCCTCCCACACCGTGAGCACCGGGCCCAGCTTCCATGGGGCACGTGCTAAGGCTGGAGTTTAACCAGAGTCTGCCCCTCAGGGCTCCCGGTTTTTCTCCATTCTCAGCGCTCAGTCCGGGGATCAAGGTGCCACATCTGCATGCCCGCCCAGCAGACAGGGGTCATGGCAGACCCTGGAGCCCTCCCTCCACCTTCCCTGCCCTTCCAGTCTCCCTCTTCTCCCTCCCCTCATCGTGTCTGTCTTTCCTGGTCCCATGGGGCTTGACCTTACCTTGGGCGGGGCCTCATTATCAGGCCGGACCCAGGCTGGGGGGTTAGGACTGGGGCCAGGCCCTTCAGAGGTGGGGTCTGAATTCTGGCGGATGACAGCTCCTCGGGCGCTGGGTGTGGCGGTGGGTGTCGGGATGGCGGGGTCGGGGTCGTGGGAGGCTGGGAAGGCAGCCAGATTTCGGGTGGGCTGGTCCTGCAGGGACTGGGATCGGGGTACAGGTGCTGCGTATGGCTTCAGTGGGACCCGGTGTGCCACCAGGCTCTGCAGGGAGAGACCAGGGAGGGTGGGCTGCCCACTCTGCTACACACCCCACTCAGGCCGGGGTCTGGGCCAGGAAGGGGCATGACTCTCCCTTTCCTTCACTGAAGGACAAGGGGCTCCTGGAGCCCAAGGAGACACACAGCAGCAAGCAGGGGGCCGTCGCCCCGTGAATCCTAAGGGCCGACTGTACGTGCACGTGAGCCGGGTTGGATGAGCGTGCCTGCGCCAAGGGAGGCTCCCTGTGGCTGCTGTCAGGAGTGGGGAGACTCACCTTGTGCGGGCCCTCCTGGGGTTCCACCGGCCTCTGCATAGGTGGAGTTTGGGAGAGGGGTCCCGGGGGGCCGGGAGAGGCCTGGGGGCCGGGGGGCTCAGGCCCTGTGCTGCTGGGCTTGCTCTTGGCCAAGGGAGAGTTCTGCTGCTTGTTCATCCTTGTCCTCTCTTCGACCTGTGAGGCAGAGGCACCAAACACGCCAGCTCTTGCACCCCAGTTCTCACAATTTAGGTCCCCGCCCACCCCGGGCCCCCAGTCTGTGCTCCCTGGCCAGATTCGGTGCTGCTGCCATGGAACCCCTGCTCTGTGCAGCCCTCCAGCCTCGGGTGGTGGGAGCGGGGACGGAGCCCGGGGAGGCAGGCTGTACCTCTCGGGCCCAGGCGGGTTTGTCGGCGGGATTAATGCCCCGACCGTAGTGGTACAAAGGCTTCCTGTCCCCGGGCAGGATCTGCTGCTGGTTCTGGAGCTGCTGCTGCTGCTGCT
>NW_006159824.1:2326249-2326599 GCF_000334495.1 Tupaia belangeri chinensis | reverse complement strand
GTCGCCTGCCTGCGGCTGCCTCTGGAGGCGCTCGGACTGCCGCTGCTCCTCCAGCTGCTTCCGCTTGTACTCCTGGGCCCAAGGGTAGGGAGAGAGGCTCAGCGGGCCGGGGTCGGCGCGGCATGCCCTTTCTGCTCAACTGCCTAGACAGACGCTGTCCCTGGATGTCTCGGCTGAGTCCCGTCCCCTGATGTGCGCCCGTCCCATTCCAGCAAGGAAGCTCTGCACAGCGTCTTCCCCGAGGCCGAGGGACCCCGTTACCAGTAGTAGGGCCTGTTCCTGGAGCAGCTGTTGCTGAAGGATCTCGAGCTGCCGCTGCTCCTCCTCTAGCCTGTGACGGATATATTCCT
>NW_006159824.1:2319807-2326232 GCF_000334495.1 Tupaia belangeri chinensis | reverse complement strand
GCAAGGGGCAGGGACAGAGGAAGGGGCAGCGGCAGCAGCGGCGGAGTTGGAAGAGGAGGGTCAGCAGGGTGAGGATGAGGGGGAGTGAGGCAAGAGTAAGGGGAGCACGGGCATGGGATGAGCCCCGAAGGGGGCGATGCGGCGCAGATGGGGAGAGGGGGCAGGGGGGATGAGGAGGAAGCAGGTGGGGACCCATGAGGGAAGGCAGAGGGGAGAGGAGTCAGGGATAGGGTCCAGAGATGGGAAATGAAGGCACAGAGACAGGAGGAGGACAGGGAGCCAGGGTCGGGGTAGAAGGGTAGGAGAAAACAGAGAGAAAGAGTGAAGCTAGAAGAGATAGGAGGACTCTAGGGGAGGGAGAGAGGGGACAGGGGACAGGGGCACCGGGGAGCAGGGGAGGCAGGCAGCAGGAGCGGGAGGAGGGGCCGGGCGGGAGGAGGGGCAGGGCGTGCGGTGTGCGCTGGGCCGTACCTGCTCGCGCTCCGCCTGCCGCCGCTCCTCCTCCCGCCGCAGGGCCTGCACGTCCTCCAGCCTCCGCTGCTGCTCCTTCTCCTGCAGCTTCCTCTGCTCTCGCTCCCGCCGCTGTTGCTGTGGGCAAAGAGAGAGGTAGCCTTAAGGGCTGCACAGACGCTGAGAGGTCACCTGCCAGGAAGGGACCTCCATGGACAGTGCGAGCAGGCCTCCTGGCTGGGGATGGCTAAGCGGGAAGACGGCTTCAATGTGTTTCTCAAATACACCTTCCTTACACGAGAGCCCTCCAGGGTGTGGGTATGGGGCTAGACAGGCTGAGAGGGAGGCTGACTGCTGCGCTTGGACAGGGCTAAACTTGGGTAACTTCCTCCACCCACTCCCCCACCAAACAGCAAACAAAACCCAGAGTCCACAACAAACCCTCCAGCTCCCGTCCTCCCAAGTCAACCTTTGCCTTGAAGTCCAAATAGAGTGGGCTGTAGGGATGGCCTTTAGCCACTAGAGGGCAACAGGGGCCCGTGCAGAGAAAAGCAACCTTCGGAATAGAGGAAACGTAAGAGGGACCAGGCTGCACTTTACTTTCACAATCTTCCTCACCAGAATCTGCCAAAATAACAAAACCAAAAAAAGTGAAGCACAAGCTCGAAGGGGCCCCTACATTGGAGGGAACCTGTGTCTATTTCTTTTCTTTGCTTGAGAGATTTTTTTGCTATAGGGCACGTGAGCTTGCTGGAGGGATAGAAAGCGAGAAATCATGGCGTTGGTTGGGAAAACAGCCACACCGCAATCCCTTCTCCTGGGGATTTTGGGCACACATGCACCCAGCGTGAGTCTGAAGCTTCCAGGTCCAATGCGGGAGTCCAGCAATGTAACCATTACACCATCTGCTGGCCCCAAATTTGTGCCTATTTCTGCAATGAGGTGGTTGGTGGGTTTCTTTGGGACACACCTTGCTAGATACAATTTTCTATTACTCTGCTCCTTGGAAACTGTATTTATGAAAAGAAAATGGCACCAGGCTCTTTCTTGTGGCAGGCCTTTTTGAAAATTATTTTTTTGTTCAACAAAGATAGGGGCCCGGGCCCAGGTGTTGTGGTGCAGGGTTGCCCTACAGGGCTGGAAGCCATATGACCAACTGTGAGTTTGGATTCCCATGCTGACCTGGAAATGCTTAAGATGTGAGTGTGGGTACTGGGATTCCAAGCTGAGGGACTGGGGAAAGGAGACTGTAGCATGACAAGACCCTGGTGAGGATGCATCTCTCTGTCTCTGTCTCTCATGTGCATGCACACGCTCTCTGTCACTAAAAAAAAAACCAAGGGTCTACTTCAAGGGGTAAGAGACAAGCAGTATGGATGCTACAGTCTCTTGCCTGTTGTTTTGACAAACATTTTAAGCTCAGCTCATGAGTTTTGAAATCATGTAATTCTTTTTTTGGGGGAGAGGTTTTTGCTATAGGGTACATGCACTCACCAGAAAGACAGAGAGAGACAGAGAGACAGAAAGCGAGAAATCACCCCCCAGGGGTATGGCCACACCGCAATCCCTTCTCCTCCATTCTCCTCTCAGGATCTTGGGCACGCACGCACACACGTCCAGCGTGAGTTTAAGCCACTGGGTCCGGGACTTGAACCCTAGTTGACTACATGGGAGTCCAGCGACATAGCCATTATGCCAGCTGCTGGTCCCATGAAATCATGAAATCATTTCAAAAGTATAATTCATTTAATAAGGCTTTTTTTTTTTAATTTTTTTTGTCAGAGGGTATATACACTCACCAGAGAGAGACAGAGAGAAAGCATTCCCTAGTGGGGCCTGATCACACTGCAATCTCTTCCCTCCATTTTTCCTTCCCAACAGGATCTTAGGCATACACTCACTTACACTCTGTTTTTCAAGATGCCTGGGCCGGGGTTTGAAATGCAGACAGCCGAGTGGGATCCAGCTCTCAATGCTCAGCACTTAATCACTGTGCTGCTGTGCTAAACCATAAAGAATTTTAAAAAGCAACCTAGGGGCCAGTAGATGGCACAGTGGTTATATTGCTGGACTCCCACATGGCCAACTGAAGTTCAAGTCTCAGACCCAGTGGCTTGAAAAAAATCACACCGGGCGCATGTGAATGCGTGCCATGACCCCAGGAGGAGAACAGAAAATGGACTCTGGTATGGCCATCCCCCTGGAGGATGATTTCTCACTTTCTCTCTCACTGTCTCTCTCTGTGGCAAGCGCACCTGTCTTAAGGCAAACACCTCTTTTAAAAGAAAAGAAAAGCATGGGACCAGCAGTTGGCATAATGGCTACGTTGCTGGACTCCCATGTAGTCGAACGTGGTTCAAGTCCCAAACCCAGTAGCTTAAACTCATGCCGGGCACATGTGCATACGTGCCCAGGATCCCAGGAGGAGAATGGAGGGAAAGGGATTGTGGTGTGGCCATCCCCACTGGGGGATGATTTCTCACTTTCTGTCTCTCTCTGTCTTTCTGGTGAGAGCACGCGCCCTATAGTAAAAACCTCTCCAAAAAAAATACAGGGGACCAGCAGGTGGCATGGTGGTTAAGACGCTGGGCACTCCCATATGGCCAACACGGTTCAAGTCCTGGACCTGGTTGCTTGCTTTCTCACTTTCCCTCCCTCTCCCTCTGTTTATCTCTCTCTGGTCAAATTAAAATAAATGAATGAATAAATAAAATTAAATGAATAATTCTTTAAAAAATAAAAAAGCAATCTAAGGGAGCTGGCAGGTGGTGGTTAAGGTACTGGACTCCTACATGGCTGACCATGGTTCAAGTCCTGGACCTGTGGCTTTCTTTCTTTCTTTCTCTCTCTGACTCTCTGGTCAAATTACAAAATAAATAAAAATAACAAATACAATTAAATAAGTCCATCAATCTTTTTTGAGAGGTTTTTTCACTATAGGGCGCGTGCACTCGCCAGACAGAGAGAGACAGAAAGCGAGAAATCACCCCCCCAGGGGGGATGGTCATGCTGCAATCCCTTCTCCTCCATTCTCCTCTCAGGATCTTGGGCACGCATGCACATGTGCCCGGCGTGAGTTTCAAGCCACCGGGTCCAGGATGCGAACCGCGGTCGACTACGTGGGAGTCCAGCAACATAGCCATTACGCTAACTGCTGGTCCCAGTCCATTGATCTTAAAAAAAAAAAAGAAAAAAAAAAGCAATCTAATGCCAGCCCTTGGCATGGTGAGTAAGGCAGCTGGATTCCACATAGCTGACTGTGTGGTTCAGTCCCAGACTCGGGGGCTTGAGAAACACACTGGGCGTGTGTGTGTGTCCAGAATCTCAAAAGGAGAAATGGAGGAGGGGCTGTGGTGGCATAACCATTCCTCCCAGGAGTACTTTCTCACTCCTCCCTTCCTGTCTCTGCCTGGCAAGCAGACATGCTGTCTAGCAAATTTAAAACAAAGAAACACACACACACAAAATCTATACTTCTGCTTCTCCACCATGCCCCTTGCAAAATAAAGTTAAGTGTCAAGGTTTATTGGAAACCAGCAGTTAGCGTAATGGCTATGTCGCTGGACTCCCATGTAGTTCGCGTCCCGGACCTAGTGGCTTAAAACTCACGCCGGGCGCGTGTGAGTGCGTGCCCAAGATCCCGAGAGGAGAATGGAGAAGGGATTGCGGCGTGACCATCCCCGCTAGGGGGTGATTTCTCGCTTTATTTCTCTCTCTGTCTGGGGAGTGCACGCACGCGCCCTATAGCGAAAACCTCTCAAAAAAAGAAAAAAAAAAGGTTTATGCAGTGACTTAAGATGTGAAAAACTGTACTTATTTAAAAATAAGACTTTCTAATACTTAAAGTGAATTTTTTCCATCCACCTCTGATGAGTCCAAATCGACAAGACCACACTTTACAAAAACTGTAAGTCAAAATAACTAAAACTACAAGGGGCGTGTCTTCAAAAGGGATTTTTCTCCCGTCCAGACCAGAGAGCTGCCTGGCAGCCAGATGTGCAGGTGCCTGCCTGCGCTCATAAGCAGATCCATAGCTCCGAGAGGGAGGGCACGCTGAGCTGGCTGAGCCCCGAGTGGGGACAGACACACACAGATGGTGACAGGATAGTCTTCTGAAAGGGGCGTCCGCAGGGTCAGGCACCTGGCCTTTAATCATGTACGACAGAACTTGTCCTCAGAGGTCCCAAGGAAAAAGGAAGGCAGGCCCGGCCTGTCCACCCGGACGGGCACAGGTGAGCAGGAAGCCGAGCGCAGCCCCACCTCCTCCACCCGCCCCCACTCCTCCTTCTGCTCCTCGATGCGTCGCTGCCGCTGGTGCAGCAGGTGCTTGATGTGCGCTTATGGGTCTCGCTGCTGCTGCTGCTGTAGCTGCTGCTGCTGCTTCAAAGCCTCCGAGTTGCTCTTATTCTCCTGCTGGAGCCGGAGAAATTCCCGGCGTAGCGTGGACTCCCCGGGCACGTTCATGATGGAGCTGCGTCAAGGGGGCAAAAGGAGGCCAGGGTCAGACCCCGCTGTCCCCACTCACCCCCGGGAGTCTGCTGGACCAGATAAGCTGCCTCTGGCACCCCTAGGTGGCCGGCTTTGTCCTCTCTTCTGCCCAACCTCCGGCCCTGCCCTCCTTAAACACTCCAGTCCACGGCCTCCTCGGTAGCCCTGAGTCACCTGCCCCCACCTCCCGCTCATTCCCACTTCTCAGCACTCAGGGGTCACTTTGTACGGTCTCTCTCTGAGTGCCCACAACCCCTGCCCTGAGAGTCCCCAAAGCCAAGGACTGCTGCTGTCCCCCATACAGTAAGTGATGGCCCCTGCCCCTGGCCTCCGTCTGGCAGCCCACCTTGGCTCTCCTTCCTCTCCGTGGCTGTCGTCTTCCTCTTCGCTGCCGCTGTACTCATACTCCGTCTCCTCTGCAGGGGAAGACCACTGCTGTTCCTTCACCCAGTGCCCCCGACCCCACCCTGTACTCGGAAAAGCTCAACTGGGGACATCAGTAAGTCTACACCAAGTACGAGGTCGCCCCACCTCTGTGGGGCAATGGGGGACAATGGGTCCCACGTCTGGGCATGCACAGAGACAGACTAGATCCGTGGTGGGCGGGACGCAGCAGCGAGTGTGCGCTAGGTCTAGACCCGCGGTGGGCAGGATGCGACAGCGTGTGCACATGCACCTCTGCAAACATGCGCTCAACCCGAGATTTCTGCACGCACTGAGAGGGCAATGTGTGTGTGGAAGGCTGACTTGGACCGGATGGTAAAAGAAGAAAAACAATCTGAGGTTCTAAGTTTGGGCAAGGATGGGATCAGCAGATGGTGTAATGGTTTCGTTGCTGGACTCCCATGTGGTTGACTGAGGTTCAAGTCCCGGCCCGGTGGCTTAAAACTCACGTTGGGGGACCAGCAGTTAGCGTAATGGCTATGTCGCTGGACTCCCACGTAGTCGACCACCTCAAGTCCTGGACCCGGTGGCTTAAACTCACACCGGGCGCGTGTGCGTGCGTGCCCAAGATCCCAAGAGGAGAGTGGAGGAGAAGGGATTGCGGCGTGGCCACACACCCCTGGGGGGTGATTTCTCGCTTTGTCTGTCTCTCTCTGTCTTTCTGGCGAGCGTGCGCGCCCTATAGCAAAAACCTCTCTCAAAAACAAAAACAAAAACAAAAACTCACGTTGGGCACTTGTGTGTATGTGCTGAAAATCCTGAGAAGACAATGGAGGAGAAGGGATTGTGGCATGGCCATCACCCTAGGGGTTGATTTCTCACTTTCTGCCTCTCTCTTTCTGGCGAGCATAAATGCTCTATAGTGACATTTTCTTTTTCATGAAAGAATTACTTATTTATCATTTTTATTTTTTAAAATTTGCTATAGGGCACTTATGTTCACCAGAGAGAAAGAGGGAGAGGGGGGAGGGAAAGTGAGAAAGCAAGCCGTCAGGTCTGGAACTTGAACCACAGGGGGCCATGGGGGAGTCTCCAGCGCCTTA
>NW_006159824.1:2306347-2319055 GCF_000334495.1 Tupaia belangeri chinensis | reverse complement strand
TCTTCCTCTCCGTGGCTGTCGTCTTCCTCTTCGCTGCCGCTGTACTCATACTCCGTCTCCTCTGCAGGGGAAGACCACTGCTGTTCCTTCACCCAGTGCCCCCGACCCCACCCTGTACTCGGAAAAGCTCAACTGGGGACATCAGTAAGTCTACACCAAGTACGAGGTCGCCCCACCTCTGTGGGGCAATGGGGGACAATGGGTCCCACGTCTGGGCATGCACAGAGACAGACTAGATCCGTGGTGGGCGGGACACAGCAGCGAGTGTGCGCTAGGTCTAGACCCGCGGTGGGCAGGATGCGACAGCGTGTGCACATGCACCTCTGCAAACATGCGCTCAACCCGAGATTTCTGCACGCACTGAGAGGGCAATGTGTGTGTGGAAGGCTGACTTGGACCGGATGGTAAAAGAAGAAAAACAATCTGAGGTTCTAAGTTTGGGCAAGGATGGGATCAGCAGATGGTGTAATGGTTTCGTTGCTGGACTCCCATGTGGTTGACTGAGGTTCAAGTCCCGGCCCGGTGGCTTAAAACTCACGTTGGGGGACCAGCAGTTAGCGTAATGGCTATGTCGCTGGACTCCCACGTAGTCGACCACCTCAAGTCCTGGACCCGGTGGCTTAAACTCACACCGGGCGCGTGTGCGTGCGTGCCCAAGATCCCAAGAGGAGAGTGGAGGAGAAGGGATTGCGGCGTGGCCACACACCCCTGGGGGGTGATTTCTCGCTTTGTCTGTCTCTCTCTGTCTTTCTGGCGAGCGTGCGCGCCCTATAGCAAAAACCTCTCTCAAAAACAAAAACAAAAACAAAAACTCACGTTGGGCACTTGTGTGTATGTGCTGAAAATCCTGAGAAGACAATGGAGGAGAAGGGATTGTGGCATGGCCATCACCCTAGGGGTTGATTTCTCACTTTCTGCCTCTCTCTTTCTGGCGAGCATAAATGCTCTATAGTGACATTTTCTTTTTCATGAAAGAATTACTTATTTATCATTTTTATTTTTTAAAATTTGCTATAGGGCACTTATGTTCACCAGAGAGAAAGAGGGAGAGGGGGGAGGGAAAGTGAGAAAGCAAGCCGTCAGGTCTGGAACTTGAACCACAGGGGGCCATGTGGGAGTCTCCAGCGCCTTAACCACCATGCCACCTGCTGACCCCATATAGTGAAAATTTCTAAAAAAGAAATAAAAACAAATCTGGGAAAGGAGACGCCCTTGGACGCAGAGCTGGGGCCTGGGAGGGGAGCACGAGGGACGGCGGGAGGAGCAGGGCCAAGGTCTCCCGAGACCCCGCCTCCCACCCTGCCCACGGACCTTTCTCACCCCGCTTCTTCCGGGATCGGTCGATGTGGTCCTTGAGCTGGATGCGGACCTGCCGCTCCGTGGGCTGGTCTCGGATGAAGGGAAACTTCAGCAGCTGCTCCGTCGGGGGCCGGCTCAGGTACGTCTTGATGAGACACGTGTCAATGAAGTCGATGAACTTCTTAGACCTGGACACAGCGGAGGCTCACGGTGGGAGGGCGCCCTCAGAGGGGGTGGGGGTTGCAGGAGGAAGAGGGTGGACGGTTCATCCAGCCGCTGAGACCCCTCCGCCACATTCTACCTTTCAACCCCTGGCCAACCCCGCCCCACCCACAGCTGCTGTCCTATCATGCGGGTCCTAGACTGTAAGAGGGGCGTGGCATACCAACCTCTCAGCCACCTACCATTTCTTGGACTTGAGCCTGGGGGGAGGGTTCCGAGGGATGAGGAAGAGGGCGCGCATGGGGTGCATGTCACACAGAGCTGGATGCAGAGGAGACGCCACGCTGAGGGCCCGAAGGACCCTGCTCTGTGACCTCCCATGACCCACCTGCTCTCTACAGTCCCTCCCTGGGTCTTCCCTTTTCTCCCACCTGAACCCTGAGTCTTGGCACTTACGGGGGGCTCCCTCTGCCATCTCGATGGCTGTGATTCCTAGAGACCAAATGTCACTCTGTGGAGGGAGAGAAGGGTTGGGTGAATGTCCCAGCCATCCCTGCCCAGAAGCCAGAACCCTTCTGGCCCACACCTCTTCCTGAGGCTCCTCTCCTCCAACCCCACTGTCCTCCAACTCACCCCATTTCCCATCCATACTCCTCTTGCCATAACATGTCCCCGAGCCCTCAGGGCCGGCTCAGCACTAGCCTTTCCTTCTGCTCCCTGCTCAGGCTCTGCCTCCAGCCCACCCATCGTCCCGCTCCCTGACCCCAGCAGCCCAAGCTCCCAGTCACCACTGCGTACCCTGTAGTCGTAAGTGGCATCGGGGTTCTCATCGCAGGCAATGACCTCTGGGGCCATCCAGTAGGGGGTTCCAATGAAGGTGTTCCGCCTGCCCACGGTGCGGTCTAGCTGAGCACTCACCCCAAAATCCACTGTGAAGATGTGGAGGGAGCGCTCAGCAGGGCAGCCGTGCCCACCCGCTAGCCTCACGCTGAGGTCCCGGCCCTCCTCAGGCCTCCCTAGTGCAACTTCTACCCCTCGACCTCCCCAAGAGTCTGAGCCATCTTCCTGCGTCCTGGGGGGGAAACAAGGTGGAAGGATGGAGGGCCTGCATCCCAGGCCCATCTCCCTAGAGGGACCTGCCCAGCACCTGATGCCAGGTATGAACCCTCTAGAAGGGTTTCTAGCAGGAGGTAGGGCAGCCTGGGGAGGAGATGGGACAGCTAATTGGACCTGAGACACTAGGGGAAAAGAGCCCCTCTTTCTCCTGGAGGTGAGAAGCCTCGCCGCCGCAGGAGGAGCCAGCGCACCTAGCTTCACCTCGGCGTTCTCCGTCAGCAGCACGTTCTGCCCTTTGATATCTCGGTGGATCACCTTGTGGGCGTGGAGATGGGCCAGACCCTGGGGCAGAAGAGTGGGAGAGGGTGAGGGGGTAGGGGACACGCGGTTTGGACAGGCCTGGGCTGAAGGAGCCAACCCTCCCCACCTGGCGCCCAAGCACAGGCTGAGCTGAAGTGGGGAGTTTCTCCAGAGTGGTCCCAGGTGAAGCCCCAGGGAAGTGGCAGAACCCAGAAATGGAGAAGCTTCTCCTCCAACAGTCTGAGCTCCCAGGGACGAGACCCCATCTCTACTCCCCACACCCTCCGGGGCTAGCTGCTCCTTAAAGTGGGGAGGGTCTGCGCCCCAGAGCAGCTGCCGCGGTGTGGCTCAGGAGGAGGGGGCGAGGCCTTGAGCTCACCCTGAGAATCTCCCTGCAGATGTAGGCGATGCAGTCCTCCTTCAGGGCGTTCCCTTTCGTGTTCTTCACCAGGTCTGTCACCGAGCCAGCACCACAGAACTCCATCACCAGCTGTGGGCCCAGGACGGTACCGGAAGGGAGAGTATCAGTTAGGCAAGGCCTCCACGTCCTGTCAGACCCCTTGAAGAAGACCAGGGGCAAGACGGGGCCTTGGGGCTAGAACTGGCGTGAGCTGGAAAACAAGGGCCTGTGACCCCTCACAAAGGCTGCAGGCCTGTCAGGGATTAGGAGAGAAAGGAGAAGGGAATACGGCTGGGAAGAACCGGCAGGGTGGACTCCAGAGCAGGAGTCCATGGAGCCCCTGGCTTTGTAGATGCAATAGCATGGGTATGCGCTTCTTCCTTGAGGAAGGGTCTGATGCTTTCATCAGATACTCATGGGGGCCAAGATCCCAAAATGGCGTCAGCTAACTACACCGGCCCAGGGCCTGCTGCTGTACAACCAGCAAGCAAAAAGTGTTTATCATTGGAAAAGAAATCAAAAGAATCATAATTCATGACACATGAAAATGATATGAGGGGCCAGCAGGTGGCATGGTGGTTAAGGTGTCGTACTCCCACACGACTGAGTGCGGTTCGAGTCTCAGATCTGGCAGCTCGCTTTCTTACTTTCCCTTTCTGGCTCTCTGATCAAATTTTAAAGATAATAGTAAATAAAATTAAATAATTATTGGGTGAAAAAAAAAAGAAAGAAAATGGTATGAAATTTAAATTTTAGTGACCTAATAAATAAAGGTCTCGACGGCCATACGCGGCCACGCTCATGCACTTACGTATGGTCTGTGGCCACTTTCACGGTAGGAGAACAGGACTGAGCAGTTGTGACAAAGCAAATACGCGGGGTCTTCATTATGTTTATGTGAAAAAACTTCGCAAAAATGTCAAACATTTTTTGCAACAAAGTAAACTTGTACTTTAATTCCTTTTTCCACTAAGTTCTTGAAGTTCCTTTTAAGACCTGCAAAGCCTGAAATAATTGCTATCCAGCCCTTCACAGAATGTTTGCCGGCCCTGGGACCAGCAATTAGTGTAATGGCTGGCCAGCAATTAGTGTAATGGCTATGTCGCTGGACTCCCATGTAGTCAACCACGGTTCGAGTCCCGGACCCAGTGGCTTAAAACTCATGCTGGGCATGTGTGCGTGCATGCCCAAGATCCCGAGAGGAGAATAGAGGAGAAGGGATTACAGTGTGGCCATCCCCCCTGGGGGGTGATTTCTCACTTTCTGTCTCTCTATCTGTCTGGCGAGCGCACGTGCCCTATAGCAAAAACCTCTCCAAAAAAAAAAGAAAGAAAGTTTGTCAGCCCTGAGCTAGAGGAAAGATGGACTAAGAATCTGAATTCTCCAGGTAGGCTAGAGACAAAGACAGGGCATGAGGTCTATCTAGGGAACTGTGGGAGAGCACTGGGAAGACTTTGGGAGAAACTCCTGACACTCAGGACAGTGACAAGGCCCGAGATATGAGTCCTGGTCTGCATCTCTAGGAAGAGCCACTGAGATTCAGAGGCAGAAGCCAAATGGGAAGATGGTTCCAATTAGTCCCCTGAGAATCAGGGGTTTTAGTGTTTTCACTAAAACCACATCCAGGGACCAGCAGATGGCGTAATGGTTATGTTGCCGGACTCCCACAGAGTCAACTGCGATTCAAGTTCTGGACACAGTGGCTTAAAACTCACGCTGGGCATGTGTGCATATGTACCCAAAATTCTAAGAGGAGAATGAAGGAGAAGGAATTGTGGCATGGCCATCCCCATTGGGGGAGGGGGTTCTTGCTTTCCTTTGTTCTCTCTGGCGAGTGTGCATGCCCTATAGTAAAAAAACCAAATCCCTCCCCAAATAAAAAAAATAAAAACCACATCCAGTGCAGAAGAAGGCTGGATGGGACATGTATATTTGAATATGCAATAAACCTAATTTGCCTGTGTTCCAAGTCTGGGCAAGTCCCTTGGACACTACAGCACAGTGGAAGGACAGGAAAACAGTGCCCAACAGGTCCAAAAGAGGGCGCCTAGTGGTTGATGCTTCGCCCCCAGTTCTCAACGACCTCCCACTGTGCACACCTGGCAGGTAAACCTACCTGAGACTCACCTTTCTTTGTGTATATGAATGTGTCTGTGTGTGTCCCTAAAAAGCCTAAAAGCCTCTGAGGCTGGGACAATGACTCATGCTCAGCTCTTCCAGGTACATAGAAGGCGCTTAGTAAGTACTTGTCTGTCTCACTGCCGGGAAGGAAGACATGGCACAAGCTCCAAACCTGCCCACAGCCATGGCTAAGCTCCCTGCTGCTCTCTGCAGGAGCTGGGCTCAGTCTCATGAAGAGTGAGGCTGGGAGAGCCACTGGCACCAGTGCCCAGGCTAGGGAGGGGAATAACTCTTGGGAATGTTCTGGGCCGGGAGGAATTTGGGGGAGGCCCAAGAGAGCTACAGCAGACTCTGGTTCAAATAATCATCGGGAAGGGCTTGTGCACTGAGAGGAGTGTGGACAGAGCCCCGGGCCCTGGACTATCTGAACCCTGCTGCCTTCCCAGAAGATGTGCTCGAAGGCAGGAGAAATGAGGGACCAGCCTCCTGACAGCCGTCAGGGTTACACTGCTCGCTGTTTATTACATGCCTGTCACCCGGAGTGAGGTACTGGTCAGGGCAGAGGGTGGGGCAGTCACAAGGACTCCTGCAATGGTACCTCGCCAAGGCTGAGAGGCTGCAGTGTGTCTGGGGCTCTGCGGACCCAGAGACGGGGCCTGCAGGGAGGGCAGGCAGGAAGGGCTTTGGCCCAGTCTCAAGTCCCACCAGAGCAGCGGCAGGAAGGCAGTGTGGAGGGCAGCAGGGGCCACTTCTCACCCAGAGCTGGTCGTCGTTTCCGGGGGGACTCTTCTTGACGAAGGCCCCGTAGTAGGTGGCGATGTTGCGGTGGTGAGAGTACTTCTTCAGCATGTTGATCTCCTGCTTGATCTCTTCCTCCTCGTCCTAGGCGAATGGGACGAGGTGAGCTCTGGGGCTCCCCTCACACCCTCTTCTCAACTCTCTGGCCCTCCCCTGACCCCATGCCACCCCTACCTCCGTGACATCCATGACCTTGATGGCAGCCAGCTGCCCTGTCTTGACATGCCGACCCTGTGGGAAAAGCCGGGCGGGGAGGAATCAGGAGCTGTGCTCAGGGAGTAGAGGGGCAGAGAGGGCTTGACTCCACGTCTCCCCCAGTTTTCCACCCTGGAGAGTGCCCTGGTTATCACGCCTAGAACCCTCCATCCACATGCTGGTCGTAGGTGTGGACACGGACACGGGTTCGAGCCACCGTGTAACCACCTGGTCTTCTAAGCTATAAGCTCCATGATGATGAAGGGTCTCCTCCCATATAAAGCTCTACAGAGATTTTCTTCTATGCTTTGTTTTCTAGATTTTAGGATTTTTATCTTTTCTTGAACTGCTGATAGGTTCATCTACCTATGGTTCGAACAGAACCTTTTTCCTGGCCTTAAGCCTTAAGCAAACTTCTCTTAACATTTTTAAATTTTGATCTATTAAAACTAAAGTTGTTTTCCTTGAAATGAAAAAAATGCATAAAAAAATACCCACTTAATGACTGCAGTAAGCTATATAGCCCTAGTGAGGTGCTACTTTACAGTATGTTCATTCTACTCACCAGAGTTTCTGCCTAAAGTCAGACTTGTGTTCATAGACATGTACCCAGCAACTGCACGTGATATTGATTCATTAAGACCTTTTGTGAATCAATAAAATGTGGGGGAAAAAAAAACCAAAAAACTCCAGAGAGACGGAGACACGTGAGTTCTGTTCCCGTCTCTGTCCTGGACTTTCTACAGCATGAAAGTTAGAGCGGGGAGTGAGAGGTGCGTCTCTATCCTAGTGGAGGCTGGAGGGAGTGGGAGGAGAAGGCTAGACAGGAGGGGATTTGCAAGACAGTCTGGGGTACCTTCCTGACCAGTCGCTCTGCACAGGCGGGCTCTCCCAGAGACAACCCCACGTAGTGCAGCTTTCCACTGCTGTCAGAAGGGCACAACAGACTGAGCTGAGATTTTAGAGAACTGAGGAAACACAGGCCCAGTGACCCGAGCTGATGTCCCCACTCCCAGCCCTTGGGTGAAACTTCCCCTTCTTCAGGGTGCCCCAGCCACCTGAAATTCCTAGCAGGAGCTATCCGAGGCTTGGGCAGGAAAGGCTTCCTGGAAAGAGGGTGGGAGGTGGTGGCTCTGGTAGGGATGGGCTTGGGTACAGCCTGCCCGTGGGTTATTTTTAGCCCAGCAGTCATCCAAGACCCCAAGCCTGGAGAGGCAGGCACACGCAGAGCTACTATTTCCATGGCAACAGCTAGGTGAGAGATGAGGGGGTGCCTGTCTTCCAAAGTTTACGGGGGAAGGAAAGTAAAAGAAAGGCAGGTGGTCCCAGCGGCCACTCAGGGCTGCAGAGCTTAGGGGGCCTTGGAAACAGCAAGCACTGTGTCTGGAGCGGAAGCGGCTGGGTGTTTAGGGCCTGAACTCAGGGCAGCGTCCACCCTGGACATCCTCATCCCTGCCACGGCTCCCCCATCCACGTGACAGGGCTGGGCTGGCCAGGCTTAAAGCTACAGCCAGTTACGGAGAACGTGCCGTCTCTGTGGCAGCTCAAACGCAGAAGGTCTTGGTTCTGGCTCCAGCGTGGTAGGAGGCTGGCTGCGGGAGCTCAGGAAGACACTTCCCCTCTGCAGAAGGCCACCCTCCCACCCCGTGCCAAGTCCTGGCTCGCTCATGGAGTTGGGAGGTGCTTCAGCCCTAGCTTTGCTGAGCTCTGGGTGAGCCCTGAGGCACAGCCCTGTGCCCTCCCTGCGCCTGGCCCATGCCCCACTCGCTGCACTGCTCCTGCCACGCCCTGGCCTAGTTCTAACCTCAGAGGCCGAGGTCAGCAAAGTGCCACTTCTTACCTCTTCCCTCTCTTCTCTCCTCTTTCTGTCCTCTCTTCCTCCCCCAGGGCCCAGCCTCTGTCATCTCCCACAGCCCGGAACCCACTTCCTCCACTCCTCTCAAGAGGGCCCCGTGGAAGTGCGGGCCACGCTTCGAGACCACCAGTCTCACCTTGTACACCTGTCCGTAGGTCCCATTGCCGACCACCTCCACCAGCTCGAAGATCCCAGCAGGGTCCTGAATGGGAGGGAGACAGAATCAGGTGTCAGGACTTCGGAATAGAACTATGAAGCAAGAGCAGATGAAGAGGTATTCCCTCAGGATTGCGCAGGGACGCCGGCGGATCACCTGGGCCAGCTGCCTGCTCCTGGGTCAGTGTTCTGGGGGAACGGTCGGAAGGATATGGGAGACCTTGGCAGTCAGAGCCCTGTTGGTTATTCAGAGACATGGCCCTGATTGCAAAGTCACTAACCAACTTCAGTCTGCATCCCTACTTGCAAAATAGGGACACCCGAGAACCTATCTCTGGGATGGGTGTACATTTAAAAAATTTTTTTGCCAGAGGGTACATGCACTTGCCAGTGAGATAGAGAGAGGGAAAGTGAGAAGCTACCCCTCCGCCAGTGGGGCATGATCACACCACAAGCCTTTCTCCTCCATCTCTCCCTCCTCTTGGGCGTGTAACCACCTGGTCTTCTAAGCTATAAGCTCCATGATGATGAAGGGTCTCCTCCCATATAAAGCTCTACAGAGATTTTCTTCTATGCTTTGTTTTCTAGATTTTAGGATTTTTATCTTTTCTTGAACTGCTGATAGGTTCATCTACCTATGGTTCGAACAGAACCTTTTTCCTGGCCTTAAGCCTTAAGCAAACTTCTCTTAACATTTTTAAATTTTGATCTATTAAAACTAAAGTTGTTTTCCTTGAAATGAAAAAAATGCATAAAAAAATACCCACTTAATGACTGCAGTAAGCTATATAGCCCTAGTGAGGTGCTACTTTACAGTATGTTCATTCTACTCACCAGAGTTTCTGCCTAAAGTCAGACTTGTGTTCATAGACATGTACCCAGCAACTGCACGTGATATTGATTCATTAAGACCTTTTGTGAATCAATAAAATGTGGGGGAAAAAAAAACCAAAAAACTCCAGAGAGACGGAGACACGTGAGTTCTGTTCCCGTCTCTGTCCTGGACTTTCTACAGCATGAAAGTTAGAGCGGGGAGTGAGAGGTGCGTCTCTATCCTAGTGGAGGCTGGAGGGAGTGGGAGGAGAAGGCTAGACAGGAGGGGATTTGCAAGACAGTCTGGGGTACCTTCCTGACCAGTCGCTCTGCACAGGCGGGCTCTCCCAGAGACAACCCCACGTAGTGCAGCTTTCCACTGCTGTCAGAAGGGCACAACAGACTGAGCTGAGATTTTAGAGAACTGAGGAAACACAGGCCCAGTGACCCGAGCTGATGTCCCCACTCCCAGCCCTTGGGTGAAACTTCCCCTTCTTCAGGGTGCCCCAGCCACCTGAAATTCCTAGCAGGAGCTATCCGAGGCTTGGGCAGGAAAGGCTTCCTGGAAAGAGGGTGGGAGGTGGTGGCTCTGGTAGGGATGGGCTTGGGTACAGCCTGCCCGTGGGTTATTTTTAGCCCAGCAGTCATCCAAGACCCCAAGCCTGGAGAGGCAGGCACACGCAGAGCTACTATTTCCATGGCAACAGCTAGGTGAGAGATGAGGGGGTGCCTGTCTTCCAAAGTTTACGGGGGAAGGAAAGTAAAAGAAAGGCAGGTGGTCCCAGCGGCCACTCAGGGCTGCAGAGCTTAGGGGGCCTTGGAAACAGCAAGCACTGTGTCTGGAGCGGAAGCGGCTGGGTGTTTAGGGCCTGAACTCAGGGCAGCGTCCACCCTGGACATCCTCATCCCTGCCACGGCTCCCCCATCCACGTGACAGGGCTGGGCTGGCCAGGCTTAAAGCTACAGCCAGTTACGGAGAACGTGCCGTCTCTGTGGCAGCTCAAACGCAGAAGGTCTTGGTTCTGGCTCCAGCGTGGTAGGAGGCTGGCTGCGGGAGCTCAGGAAGACACTTCCCCTCTGCAGAAGGCCACCCTCCCACCCCGTGCCAAGTCCTGGCTCGCTCATGGAGTTGGGAGGTGCTTCAGCCCTAGCTTTGCTGAGCTCTGGGTGAGCCCTGAGGCACAGCCCTGTGCCCTCCCTGCGCCTGGCCCATGCCCCACTCGCTGCACTGCTCCTGCCACGCCCTGGCCTGGTTCTAACCTCAGAGGCCGAGGTCAGCAAAGTGCCACTTCTTACCTCTTCCCTCTCTTCTCTCCTCTTTCTGTCCTCTCTTCCTCCCCCAGGGCCCAGCCTCTGTCATCTCCCACAGCCCGGAACCCACTTCCTCCACTCCTCTCAAGAGGGCCCCGTGGAAGTGCGGGCCACGCTTCGAGACCACCAGTCTCACCTTGTACACCTGTCCGTAGGTCCCATTGCCGACCACCTCCACCAGCTCGAAGATCCCAGCAGGGTCCTGAATGGGAGGGAGACAGAATCAGGTGTCAGGACTTCGGAATAGAACTATGAAGCAAGAGCAGATAAAGAGGTATTCCCTCAGGATTGCGCAGGGACGCCGGCGGATCACCTGGGCCAGCTGCCTGCTCCTGGGTCAGTGTTCTGGGGGAACGGTCGGAAGGATATGGGAGACCTTGGCAGTCAGAGCCCTGTTGGTTATTCAGAGACATGGCCCTGATTGCAAAGTCACTAACCAACTTCAGTCTGCATCCCTACTTGCAAAATAGGGACACCCGAGAACCTATCTCTGGGATGGGTGTACATTTAAAAAATTTTTTTGCCAGAGGGTACATGCACTTGCCAGTGAGATAGAGAGAGGGAAAGTGAGAAGCTACCCCTCCGCCAGTGGGGCATGATCACACCACAAGCCTTTCTCCTCCATCTCTCCCTCCTCTTGGGATTTAAGGCATGCACACACACATGCCAGGCTTGTTTTTCAAGCCACAGGGTCCGGGACTCGAACCGCAGGGTCAGCCACATGGGATCCGGCTTTGTTAACCACAGAACCGGCCCAGTTGGTGTAAACTTTATGTGAGGCAATGCCCATAAAATGCTTAAGACAGTGCCTGGCATAGAGCAAGCGTGTGAGCAATAAAAGTTAATTATCGTGATCGTTATTTTATTTTTAAAAGCACGGATGAGTAAAGCTAGCAGGGAGCGAGAGGAGCTAGCAGAAGCCACGGTCCTTTGTTCTCTTCCCTACCCAGTCCTCCTGAGGCTGAGGGGTGGAGGCACTGGGGGGCAGCGGAAGGGACCTCCAGGGAGGGAGGGAACAGGTGCGGGTGAGAAACAGCCTCTGGGAGGGGCGAGGAGAAGGGAGAACTTTCTGTTCCTACTTTTCTAAGCCAAGCGGTGCCAGGAGGAGAGGGCCCGGAGGGCTGAACAAAGCCTCCAAAGAGGCCCATCCTCCTGCGGGGCCAAGAGCAGGCAGGCCTGGCTTGGAGCAACACAGCTGCTGCCCGGGCCATCCACACCCTCCTGGCAGGACCTTTTTTTCTTCTTTCTTTCTTTTTTTTTTTTTTTTTGAGAGAGAGAGAGAAGTTGGGAGGTAGAAGCACAAGCCAGAAAGAGCTACAGCCCAGGAGTCCACACTCCTGTCCCCACTGCTCCAGGGCAGGGCAGGTCTGGCACTCCCTGCCTCCCACTACAGGGGCTGGGCAGGAAGCAGCAAACAAGGGCGCCCCTGGAACAGACCCTCCAGACCGCACCAGGCCTCTGTGCTGACGGTCCTTAAAGTATGTAATCCAAACTCCTTGCTCCCTGATTGTGAAGGCCAATATAGGATTTCTAGAGGGTGGAGGGAGGGAATATACACAACTCGCAAAAAAGCCAAAAAACCCCTTCATGCACTGCAGCAAGCATATGGAACATAAAAGACTTGGGCATGTTGGAGACCAGCGAGACACCAACCCGAGGCTTTCAAAATGTATTTATTGGGTCAGCCCATGGCCTAACGATTCAAAAGCTGGATCTCACATGGCCGACTGTTCAGTTCAAGTCGCGGACCTAGTGGCTTGAGAAACACGCTGGGTGCGTGTGCATGTGCGTGCATGCCCAAAAAAGGGCATCCTGAAAGGAGGGGCAAATGGAGAAGCACTGCGGTGTGGCCATTCCCCAAGGGGGTGCTTTCTCCCTTTCTCTCTCTCTGGTGAGCACACATACCCTCTAGCAAATATTTTTTAAAATATAAGTATTTATTTCTGCCATGAGTAAGCCACACACAGGGATACAGCACTCCTGGAAGGGTCCTGATGCCACGATCCATGCTCAGCCAGCTCCAGATCACGGATGAACACATGCCTGGCATACTTAGGTTGGTCTCTGGATTTGAACTGGCAACCTTCCCATGTGGGACTGCCTCACAAAGCACAGTGTTCTACTGCTGCACTACGGTTCAGCCTCCAATCAGAGGCTTTGTACGAACGGCCTCACTGTGCACTGGCTTTGTCCATTTTCTCAGAGGAACTGGAGGCAGAAGTGTGGCCTCGGCTCCCTGAAG
>NW_006159824.1:2278470-2306312 GCF_000334495.1 Tupaia belangeri chinensis | reverse complement strand
GAGCTGAGCATTTGCCAGTCCGCACTTTCTCAGGAGAAAGGGACCACGTCCTCCTTGTTCACAAGCATGTCCAGCCCCTAGTCCAGGCCTGGCACGTGGTCACCTGAGAGGACATCTTCAGCCCGCCCCAAAGAGGACTTGCCGAGGCCGAGGCAGGGTTCCTCTGTGAGCTCAGAAGGGTCTAGGCTGACTACAAGGACGACTTTGTGGGTCTCATGCGGTAACTCAGCTGCAGCTGCAGTTACTAAAAAAATCTTTAACAAGTCTAAAAAGACAGTTGGACCCACAGGAAAGGGAGGCATTGTTCCTGCGGTGTGGGGGGCTTGTGAGAGGTCTATCTGAACCTGAGAGCCACAGGAACCCGGTAGAAGCTGTCTTGTCTATCTGAACTTCTAGACTCAGAGACTCAAATAGAACACAGCTCCCTAAGTCCCCCCGCCCCACAACCACCAAGAAAAGAGCTCATCTATCTATTCTGGGGCCTCTTATCTCTTTTAGGAAGTTCTTTTTTTCTTTCTTTCTTTCTTTCTTTCTTTTTTTTTTTTTTTGAGAGATTTTTGTTATAGGGTGCATGCGCTCCCCAGGAGAGGCAGAGAGACAGAAAGGTAGAAATCACCTCCCAGGGGGATGGCCACACTGCAATCCCTTCTCCTCCATTCTCCTTTCAGGATCCCTGGCATGTATGCATATGCACCCAGCATGAGGTTTAAGCCTCTAGGTCTGGGACTCGAACCATAGCTGACTAGAAGGGAGTCCAGCGACATAACCATTATGCTGTCTGCGGGTCTCATCTTTCTTTTTTTAAATAGAAGTTTATTTATTTCTTTCATAAGATAGAGAGGGAGGGAGGCAACCCCGTGCCAAGATCCACCCCCAGTCTCAGCTGGCCTGGGAACGTGCCTGGTGTACTCATGGAAGTTCTCAGACACAAACCTAGGACCTTTCCCACGGGGGTCCAGCTGTGTGCTTCCACTGCACCCACTGCCTGGTTCCAGGAAGTCCTTGTTTATTTATTTTTAAAATTTGCCAGAAGGTCCCCGGGCTCACCAAAAAGCAACAGATAGACAGAGAGGGAAAAGTATCCCCGGTGAGGTATGGTCATGCCATAAATTCTTCTCCATTTCTCTGTTCTGTTGGGATTTCGGGCACGAGCAGGTGCCCAGCATGTTTCTCAAGCTGCTGGGTCTAGAACTCAAACTACACTATTGGCCTTGAAGGATCCAGCTCCCTTAAGTAGGACCTGGGCCAGCCTGGAAGGAGTCCTCTCTTGAACGTTAGTTCTTCCTCAGATGGAGGAAGATGGGAAAAACAACTTACGGTCATGATTTCCCAGATGTTCCATAGACAGGTTAAAGTCGTAATGCTATGCTACCATAGCTTCACTACGAATACATTCCAATTTTTTAAAAAGTTTCAGGACCAGCAGATGATGTAATGGTTTTGTCGCTGGACTCCCAAGTAGCCTACTACACAGTTCAAGTCGCAGATCCGGTGGCCTGAAACTCACACTGGGCACGTGTGCGTGCATGCCACCCGGTGGCCTGAAACTCACACCGGGTATGTGTGCGTGCGTGCCCAAGATCCCAGGAGGAGAATGGAGGAGAAGGGATTGCAGCGTGGCCATCTCCGCCGGAGTGATTTCTCTCTTTCTGTTTCTCTGTCTCTCTGGTGAGCACACATACCCTATAGCAAAAATCTCTCTTGAAAAAAAAAAAAAGTTTCTATAGGCAGCCAGATGGCATGGTGGTTAAGACAGCTGGATCCCACGTGGCGTGCTCCAAGTCCCAGACACGGCAGCTTGAGAAACATGCTGGATGTGTGTGCATGTGTGCCCCAAATCCCAAGAGGAGAATGGAGGAGGAGTGACTGTGGTATGGCCATGCCCCCTGGGGGTGATTTCTCACTCTCCCCCTCTCCTGAGAACGCACATGCCCTATAGCAAGCAAACTCCCTGAAAAGTTTTAATTTCCTTTACTGGGGAGGGGGACATCCTCAACAGGGTCTCCTCATGCTATGATTACCCTGGTATCTTGCTGCCAGCCAGGATCATGGGTGCACCACGGGTACAGGCATGTCTAGGCAGACCCTGGACGTGAACCTGGAACCTTCCCACATGGCCTTCGGCATCACGCGGCAAGACCCCTCCTGCCTCTGCCACTGCAGCTAGGCCCTATGTTTTCATGCTATAATCCTAATTGCCAAGTCTCCGTCTTGTATTTCTGGGAGGCACTGAGGGCTCCACACTGGGTATAGATATTGGCATTTGACAGGTTTGGGGCTTGTTTCCTGACCCTCATTTATTGAAAGATGACTTGGAGAATGAACTCGACATCCTGCGTGTGACACAGCAGTCATGGTACCTCACGTCTCCATGCAGGCCTGACCCTCTCTGCTTTGCCACAGAAGCATCAACGTCCCCACCAAAATCTCGCCTCTGCATCATCTTCTGTTCCTCCTCCTCCAAGTCACAGTCACCCTGTCCTTTCCCTTCCAAATGTCCCTGATTTGCATCTTCCTCTCCTTTTCTGAAGCTGCCACCTCAGACCTCCCTGCTGTCCTCCCTCCTGGAGCTCCTGCCTCACTACATTTCCTTCTGTTGCCATCTCCCGATTTAACCCTCCCGAAACAGCTTTCCTAATTTTACTTTCCCGCCCAGACCCGGCGTGCTCCCCACTGCTTAGAGAAGAGTCCAAACACGTTGGCCCGACATTTAAAGTTGTCCATCATTAACCAGGCAATAACCAGTTTCTGAGTGATTCTGCCTGGCCCAGTGCAGGGCAAAATCTATACCGCAAAGGGGAAATCTATAAGACGACTTTATCTGATTTCGTTTATCCATTAAATCTATACTAAACAGTGGGACGGCCCAGTGGGACGGCAGTTAGGTTGGCACACAGGAAGCCAGATGCACTGGCTGACTGGAGTTCAAATCTTGGCCCATTGACCTCACACTGGGCATGTGTGGCCGGGCTCCTGATGGGCTAGGGATGTGGAGGAAAAAGGATTGCGGCAGGACCATCGGGGCTGCGTCTCCCTCCTCCTCTCTCTCATGAGTATGTGTATATTCTCTATCGTGAATAAAAAAATGTTCTAAAAACTGAAAAGATTTGCTGAGCACTGTGTGTCAACTTTGGAACTGGGCACAATGGGCATCTCAACAACACATGACAAACGTGACCTTGTCACTTTATAAACGGGTTAAGTACCCACATCTGGAGACGTGGTAGGATGGGATTGATCGTGTTGTGAGAGCAACTGAGAGCGCTAACACCACGCTGACGCTCCCTGGTGTGGTGGAGAACCCTGGGTAGGGGCCTTCTAGTGGGAACTGGGCATCAGCTGTGTGTCCTTGAGCAAGTGGTCAACTGTTCGGGTCCTCATCTCCCCCCCCACAAAACGGAGAAGGCGTTGGATTGGTTAAAAAGTCTGGTTTTTTTTTTGAGAGGTTTTTCACTGTAGGGCGCGTGCGCTCACCAGACAGACAGAGAGAGACATAGAGACAGAAAGCGAGAAATCACCCCCCAGAGGGGATGGCCACGCCGCAATCCCTTCTCCTCCATTCTCCTCTCGGGATCTTGGGCACGCACGCACATGCGCCTGGTGTGGGTTTTAAGCCACCAGGTCCGGGACGCGAACCGCGGTCGACTACGTGGGAGTCCAGTGACATAGCCATTACGCTAACTGCTGGTTCCCTAAAAAGTCTGTTTGATGGTCTCATGGACAGAACTAAATTCTAACTGGAACCTCAGACAGGCTCCCTAAAAGAAATGGCGTCTGCTAGGCTTTGGAGGTTGAGTAAGTGTTCAATTGGTGATAGAAACATAAGAACGGAGAAGGCAGGGCCAACCAGGGGCCTAATGATTATGTGAGATGAGATGAGACGGAGAAGGGATTGCAGAGTGATCGTTCTCCAGAGGGATACTTTTTTGCCTGCAAGCACACATGCCCTCGGGCAAAATAAAAAGAGAAAAAAAGGAGGGCTAGCAGGTGGCATGGAGGTTAAGGCAGCTGGATCCCACATGACAGAAGTCACGGTTTGTGTCCCAGACCCGGCAGCTTGAAAATCACACTGGGTATGTGCACATGTGCCCAACATCCTGAGAGGAGAATGGAGGAGAAGGGATTACAGCATGGCCATTCCCCCTGGGGGGTGATTTCTTATTTCCCTCTCTCTGTCTATCTCTGTTGAGCACTCACACCTCATAACAAACAAAGAAAGAATGGAGAAGGCCATGCCTAGCTGAGGGACAGAGTTGGGGTTTGGATTCTGGGTGTGCGGTTCAGGATTGCACGCTTATCAGGCCGTTAGAAACAAGGACCTGGAAAGAAAGATTTAGACATTCATGACAATGAGAGCTGGAGACACAGACAAGACCTCCAGGGAGACTGGACAGGGAAGGCAGAGTCAGAGTCAAGGCGCCTCTGAGCAACAGCCGTGTGTTCCGTTTGAGTGGAAGGAGAACAGATACTGGGGGGATGCCGTCAGGGAGGTCATCCTGCAGGAGGACATAGTGACCAAAGGTCTCAATGCTGCAGAGTGGTCAGAGGGCACCGAGAAACTACTGGCCTCGGCATCTAGGAGACGTCTGGGAAACACTGGAACTTCACTGGTGACAGAGGAAGGCAGACAGCAGGGCCGAGGAAAAGGATGAAGGTGATCAGGGGGCAGCTAGAGGAGGTAGCAGGGCCAGAACAGGCCTTTAGCCAATCTATTTGAGCAATCTATTTTTAAAAATAATTATTAAATTATATTTATTATTTTAATGTTTCTATAGGGCACGTGCACTCACCAGAGAGAGACATAAAGAGAAAGTATGAAAGCAAGCCAACAGGTCCAAGATTTGAACCACGGTCGGTTTTGTAGGAATCCAGCACCCCAATCACCATGCCATCTGCTGGCCCTGAGCAATCTATTTTTTTTTTTTAATTTTTAAAATTTTCCTATTTAAGCCGATGTGTAAGTATACAGTATGTATGTGTGGTTTTTTGGGGTTTTTTTTTGAGAGGTTTTCGCTATAGGGCGCGTGCGCTTGCCAGACAGAGACAGAGAGACAGAAAGCGAGAAATCACCCCCCAGGGGGGATGGCCACACCGCAATCCCTTCTCCTCCATTCTCCTCTCGGGATCTTGGGCACGCGCGCACACGCGCCTGGCATGAGTTTTAAGCCACCGGGTCCGGGGCGCGAACTGCGGTCGACTACGTGGGAGTCCAGCGACATAGCCATTATGCTAACTGCTGGTCCCTGTATGTGTGTTTTAAATCCATAGTATATGAACTGCATCTTCCAGTGGTCTACACTAGTGATAAAACACAAAAGGGCCTATTTCTTTTCTACTCATACCGAATTATTCAGAATGTTCAGATACACATAACACAGTTCAAAGATGATCTGTGTATCGATTGGGCTACAAAGGTGAGCACTTCAACCACAGTGCCTATGTTCTTGGTCACCCTCTTCAATGATGACTCAGAAAAAGAGCCTCCAGTGTGAACTGCTCTGCTCCTGAGAGGCCCCAAGCACAGCTCTGCAGTGTGCCGTTGCAGACCTCCTCAGCTCTCTCGCTCTCTCACTCTCTCTCTCGATGCTGCAGTTCTTTGTTCTCAGCAGTCTGATGCTTGTCTAGCCAGTTGCTGGCAGGCGGGAAGAAAGAGAAACGGCATGGATAAGTGAGAGGAAGGTGGGAGAAGGACAGGAAGAAATAAGTGAAGAGATACTGAGGTAGGGAGAAAGAAGATGAAGGCGCTCCAGAAATACTCAGTGACGGGCTAGTTAAGTGGCATGGTGGTTAAGGGCGCCAGATCCCACATGGCTAACTACATGGTTTGAGACCTGGACCTGGCAGCTTAAGAAACATGCCAGGTGTGCGCACGTGTGTGTGTCCATGCACAGATATCCTAAATCCTGAGAGGAGAAAGGAGGAGAAGGGATTGCATCATGGTACTCTGGGGGGGTGCTTTCTTATACCCTTCATCTCCCATCTCTCTTAGGCAAGAGCACAAGACCTAAAGCAAATTTTTAATTTTTTAATTATTATTATTATTTTTACTTTTATTTATTTATTTTATAAGAGCTTTTTGCTATAGGGTGCATGTGCTCGCCAGAAAGACAGAGAGAGACAGAGAGACAGAAGCGAGAAACCATCCCCTGGGGGGATGGCCACGCGGCAATCCCTTCTCCATTCTCCTCTTGGGATCTTGGGCACGCACGCACATGTGCCCAGCGTGAGTTTAAACCACCAGGTCTGGGACTTGAACTGCAGTCGACTACGTGACAGTCCAGCGACATAAGACATTACACCAACTGCTGGTCCTGCCCTATAGCAAATTTTTTAAAAAAAGAAAAAGAAAAGAAAAACGTTAATGACTTTGACGATTAAGTTGGAGTAACATCATTTTTTAAGTGGGGGGCACTGAATGAGGTGGAAAAACTGGAACAGATGCTTCATATATAGAGCGCTTCCTGGTAGTGGCTCTCAAACGACAGGATACAGAAGTATCACGTGGGATGCAAGCTCCTAAGACCTGCCTCAGAGGTTCAGATTTTGCAGGACGTGACTGAGGTGAAGAGCACGAATTTGTATATTACATAGATAGCCCGGGTGATTCTAAGGCACAGGGTCAGTATTTGAGAAACACTGTTTTCGGGAGTTATTAACAGGTGAACAGAAGGTGTAGGACCATCCCGCAGCAGTAGGGATCGGTGCGAAGTCAGGCAGCCTGTGAGTGGCAGGGTGCCCAGCAACACGCGGTGATCAGCCACTTCTCTCCTGAAACAGCTTTGCAATATCTCCATCCTCACTGACGCCTTTCCCTGGCCCACAACCCGTGTGCATTTTCCCCCCTATGTTCAATGGCCAAGCCTACTCAAAAACGTTTCTCTGGGAAGCCAAGCCAAATCCCAAATTGTTCTGGGAAGTCTCCCCTAGATATTCTAACTTGCCACAAGTGATCGCATCCATGAATTTTCAACCTTAATTTCATATATCAATCTCCATTTTACCATGAGTTTAAGTTTCAAACAATAAGACAAAGTAGATATTGGGGGAAAAAAAAAAAAGAAATCCAGAGGGCCAGCAGATTGCATGGTGGTTAAGACACTGGACTCCCACATGGTCAACCACAGTTCCAGTCCCAGACCAGGTGGCATGAAAGTCACGCCAGATACAAGTGCACATGTATCCAAAATCCCAGGAGGAGAATGGGAGAGAGAGGACTGTGGTGTGGCCGTCCCCTTTGGGGGCAATTTCTCACCTTCTCTCTCAACATCTTTCTCAGTCTCTCTCCAGAAAGCATGCGTGCCCTGTGCCAAAAACATAAAAAAAAAAAAAAAAAAGAAATCTAGAAACAAGAAAAGGATATCTTCTATTGTCACTTCAACAGTGTACTAGACGTTCTAGCTGGGGCAATTAGAAAAGAAAAAAAGGGGCCAACAGATAGCGTAATGGCTACATCACTGGACTCCCATGTAGTCGACCATGGTTCAAGTCCTGGACCCAGTGGCTTAAACTCAAGCTGGGCATGTGTGCGTGCATGCCCCAAAATCCCAAGAGGACAATGGAGAAGGGATTGCAGTGTGGTATCCCCCTGGGGGGGGGGATGATTTCTCCTTTTGTCTCTCTCTGCCTTTCTGGCAAGCTCATGTGCCCTATAGCAAAAACCTCTCCAACATATTTATTTTTCTTTTAAAAATTTACTTATTTTTTGGGACCAGTAGTTGGTGTAATGGCTATGTCACTGGACTCCCATGTAGTTGACTGTGGTTCGAGTCTCGGACCCAGTGGCTTAAACTCACACTAGGCGTGTGTGTGTGCGTGCCCAAGATCCCGAGAGGAGAATGGAGAAGGGATGCGGCTTGGCCATCCCCCCTGGGGGGTGATTTCTCGCTTTCTGTCTCTCTGTATCTCTCTTTCTGGCGAGCGCATGTACCCTATAGCAAAAACCCCTCAAAAAAAAAAATTACTTATTTTATTAAATTTGCAATTGGGCAGGTCCAGCCAGTGGCATGGTGATTAAAGTGCTAGATTCCCAATTGGCTGACTATGGTGTGAGTCCCAGAGGAGAAGGAACTGCAGAATGGCCATCCTTGGAGGGCGGGGTGGGGGGGTTATCATTTTTCCCTCTCTCTGCCTCCCTCTGGTGAGTGCATGCACCCTATGGCAAGAAAATCCAAAAATAATTAATTGGGCAGGTCCAGCCAGTGGCATGGTGATTAAAGTGCTAGATTCCCAATTGGCTGACTATGGTGTGAGTCCCAGAGGAGAAGGAACTGCAGAATGGCCATCCTTGGAGGGCGGGGTGGGGGGGTTATCATTTTTCCCTCTCTCTGCCTCCCTCTGGTGAGTGCATGCACCCTATGGCAAGAAAATCCAAAAATAATTTGTTATAGAGTACATGCACTTGCCAGAGAGAGATGATGGGGGCTGGGGTAAGAAATTACTGCAATCCACAATTTCTTCTCCTCCATTCTCTTTTCAAGACTTTGGGCACATGTGTACACACACCTGGCAAGTTCTTGAAGCCACTGGGTTCAGGACTTGAACCACACAGTCAGACATGTGGGATTCTGCTACCTTAGTTACCAATCTACTAATTATTTTTAAAAGTTGTTATAGGGGGACTGGCAGATGGCATGGTGGTTAGGGGTGCTGGACTCCCACACGGCCAACCACGGTTCGAGTCCCAGTCCTGATGGCTTGTTTTCTCACTTGCCCTTCTCTTTCTCTCTTGCTTTCTTGCTCTGTCCCTCTCTGTTCAAATTAAAATAAGAAAATAAATAAAATAAAGTTAAATAAAATAATTCTTTTAAAAATAATAAAATAAAATTTGCTATAGGGCATGTGCATTCACCAGAGAGAGAAAGTGAGAAAGCTTCCCCTGGAAGGGTGGCCATGCAACAATCCCTTCTCCTCCATTCTCTTTTTGGGATTTATGGGCACGCATGCACATGCACCCAGTGTATTTCTCAAACTGCCAGGTCCAGGACTCCATGTAGTTGGCCATGTGGGATCCAGCCACTTTAACTACCCTCCCACCAGCTGGCCCCCAAATTTTTATGTCTGTGTGTAGATAACATGATTTTGTATATAGAAATCCTAAGGAACCCACTAAAAATCAATGTGAACTAATAACAAGTTTAGCAATGTTGTAGGATAAATAATCAACACGTAAAAGTCAACTGTATCTCTATACACTAATGAATAATCCAAAAAGGAAATGTGAAAAACATTTCCGGGGACCAGCAAGTGGCAAAATGGTTATGTTGCTAGACTCCCATGTAGTCAACAGCAGTTCAAGTCCTGGACCCAGCAGCTTAAACTCAAGCCAGGTGTGTATGCATGCACGCCTAAGATCCCGAGAGGAGAATGGAGAAGGGACTGAGGTGTAGCCATCCCCCCGAGAGTGATTTCTCACTTTCCATCTCTCTGTCTCGATCTGTCTTTCCAGCAAGCTCACATGCCCTATAGCAAAAACTTCTCAAAAAAAAAAAAAATCCATTTGTATCAGAAAGAATGAGCTTACCTATAAAAATGTTAGACTTGTACACTGAAAACTATAAAACAATGTTGAAATAAATTAAAGAAGCCCTAAGTAAATGGAAAGCTATGCCATGTTCACGGATCAGAAGACTTATTGTTTTTATTTTTTAAAAGATTTATTTATTTATTTATTTAATTTCATTTGTTATTATTATTTTTAAGTTTTGGCAGAGAGAGAGAAAGGGAAAGTGAGAAAGCAAGCCACCAGGTTCAGGATTTGAACCACAGTCGGCCATGTGGGAATCCAGTGCCTTTAACCACCATGCCACTTGCCAGCCCCAAGACATACTATTACTAAGATCTACATATCTGATGCCCCTCTATCAAAATCCCAGTTGGCTTTTTACAGTAATTGACAAGCTTATCACAAAAATCATATGGAAATACAAGGGACCCAAAATAGACAAACAATTTTTAAAACAAAGAACAGAGTTGGACACTCATACTTTCCGATTTCAAAACTTACTACAAAGCTACAGTAGTCAAGAGCATACGGTACGGAAATGATGATAGGCATACAGACCAATGGGGCAAAATTAGGAATCCAAAAATAACTTTTAACACTTACGATCACTTGATTTTCTTTTTTTAAAATTTATTTTATTTAACTTTTATTTTATTTATTTATGTAAATTTGACCAGAGAGGGACAGAGCAAGAGAGAGAGAAAGTGAGAAAGCAAGCTGCCAGGTCCGGGCCCTGAACTGTGGCTGGCCATGTGGGAGTCTAGCCCCTCTACCCACCATGCCACCTGCCAGGTCCAATCACTTGATTTTCAAGAAGAATGCCAAGGCCATTCAACAATCTTTTCAACAAATAGTGTGAGACAACTGACTATCCATATGCAAAAGAATAAAACTGGCCAGGGTTGAGACTAGTAGTTAGAGTAATGGCTATGTCGCTGAAATCCCATGGAGTTGACCATGGTTCGAGTCCTGGATCTGGTGGCTTAAACTCATGCCGGGCGCATGTGCGTGCGTGCCCAAGATCCCAAGAGGAGAATGGAGAAGAAGGGATTGCAGTGTGACCATCCCCCCTGGGGGGTGATTTCTCGCTTTCTATCTCTTTGTCACTCTCTTTCTGGCACGCACACGCACCCCATAGCAAAACCCTCTAAAACAAAACAAAACAAAAACCAAAAACTGGCCAGGATGGTATGGTGGTTAAGGCAGCTGACTATGTGATTTAAGTCCTGTACCGGGCAGCTTGAAAAACACACTGAACATGTGTGTATACATGCCCAAAACCCTAAAGGAGAATGGAGGAGAAGGGACTGTAGAATGGTCATTCCTCTGGAGAGCAATTTTTTAGTCTCCCTCCTCTCTCTGGTGAGTGCACATACCCTATATCAAAAACAAACAAACAAAAGAATTCAGTTGGATTCCTACCTCACACCATATAAAAAAAAAAAACTCAAAATGGATTGCAGATCAGAAATTGTAAAACCGAAAATCATAAAAATATTTTAAAAAATTAACAGTGAAATAATATGCTCTTAGGCCTGGTTATTGGTTTTGAGTTTTTTGTTTGTTTGTTTGTTTGTTTGTCTGTAGAGGTTTTTGCTGTAGGGTGCATGCGCTTGCCAGAAAGACAGAGAGAGACAGAGAGACAGAAAATGAGAAATCTCCCCCTGGATGGCCATGCTGCAATCCCTTCTCCTCCACTCTCCTCTTGGAATCTTGGGCACGCACACACAGGTGCCCAGCGTGAGTTTAAGCCTCCAGGTCTGTGACTTGAACCGCAGTCGACTAAAAGGGAGTCCAGCAACATAGCCATTACGCCTTGTGCTGGTCCCAGGCCTGGTAATTGTTACACAAGATATCCAACAAAGCAACCAAAGGAAAAAATATTAATTGGACAATCAAGATTTAAAACTGTTGTACTTCAAAAGGCACAATTAAGAAAGTAAAAAGGGGGAGGCGGTGGCAGTTGGCACTGTGGTTAAGGGCTCTGGATTCCTACAGGGCTGACTGCGGTTCAAGTCCTGGACCTGGCGGCTTACTTTCTCACTTTTCCTCTCTCTCTCTTGCTCTGTCCCTCTCTGGTCAAATTAAAATAAATAAATAAATAAAGTTAAATAAAAAATAATTCTTAAAAAAAAAAAAAGAAAGAAAAAGAAAGTAAAAAGGGGGGCCAGCCCATGGCATAGTGGGTAAGGCAGCTGGATCCCATATGGCTGACTATACAGTTTGAGTCCTGGACCTGGTAGCTTGAAAAACACGCTGCACACAAGTACATGTGTGCTGAAAATCCTGAGAGGAGAGTGAGGAAGGAGACTGAGGTGCGGCCACACACAGAGGGGTAGGGATGCTTTCTCACTTTCTCTCTGTCTCTCTCCAGTGAGTGCACATGCCCTATAGCAAATTTTAAAAATTTAGAAAGAAAGTGAAAGAACCGGAGAAAACCCACAGAACCGGAGAAAACATGTGCAAATTATATATCTGATAAGGGATTTGTAGCTAAATGTAAAATGGATTCTTTCAACCAAACAATATGACAAATCATTGAACTTAAAAAAATGGGCAAAGGATCTGACTAGATATTTCTCCCCGAAAGATATATATAGTAGCCAATACACACATGAGAAAAGATTCAATATCATTTGCATTGGAGAAATGCAAATTGAAATGACAAAATACTACTTCACACCCACAGATTGGCTATGATTTTTAAAAATTTGCTATAGGGTGTGCCTGTTTGCTGGAGAGAGAGAGGGAAAGTGAGAAAGCATCCTCCAGGATGGATGGCTACACCACGATCCCTTCTCCTCCATTCTCCTTAATTCGGGGCTGAGAATTTGGGGCATACACAGACCATGCGCCTGAAATGTTTCTTGGTCACCAGGTCCAGGACTCGAACCGTGCAGTCAGCCATGCGGAATTCAGCTACCTTAACCACTGTACCACCAGCTGGCCCGGCTATAACCTTTTGTAAGTTAATGTATTCCATGAAAGAGAAAGAGAAAGTACCCCCAATGGGGTAGTGATGCTGCAATTTAGCCCTAGTCTTCAGCTAGCTCCAGATCATGGCCACATACACGCCTGACATACAAAGTGAGTTTCTGGACCTGAACCAGAATCTTCTCATATGGGACTGCCTTGAAATGTGTCATATTTTCTTGCAGTACCACCTTCTGGGCCCCAAGTGTCTATAATTTTTTTTTTTTATTGCTAAGAACGCACGCACTCACCAGAGAGAGAAAGCAACCTCCCAAAGATACCCGGTCTTGCTGCAATCCATTCTCCATCCTCTCAGGATTTGGGGTATGCACATACATGAGCCTGGCATGTTTTTCAAGACAGTAGGGCTGGGATTTTAACCATGGCTAGCCATGTAAGATCCAGCTCCCTCAACCACTAGGCTAAATGGCCAGCCCAGATGCTATAATTTATTATTTTTTTAAGACATTTTTGCCTTGGGGCTGGCAGGTGGCATGGTGGTTAGGAGCACTGGGCTCCCATATGGCCGACTGTGGTTCAAGTCCCAGACTTGGCGGCTTGCTTTCTCACTTTCTCTCTCTCTCACTCTGTCCCTCTCTGGTCCAATTGAAATAAATCAATAAATAAAGTTAAATAAAATAATTCTTAAAAAAAAAAAAAAGAGGGTTTTGCCTTAGGGTACATGTGTCTGCCAGAGAGAGAGACAATGAAAAGGAAAGTAAGAAATCACATCCCAGGGGGTATGGCCATGTCACAATCCCCTCTCCTACATTCTCTTCCTGGGACCTTGGGCACACATGCACACATGCCCAGCATGATTTTCAAGCTACCGGGTCCAGAAATTGAACCATGGCTGACCATGTGGGAGTCTAGTGACATAACCACTAGGCCATCAGCTAGCCACAATGCTGTAATTTAAAGATCAGTCTGTAATATGGTTGAATTTAAATAAATAAACAAACTAAACTAAACTACACTAAATTAAAAAGGGGCCAGCAGGTGGCATGGGGGTTAAGAGCTCTGGACTCCCACATGGCTGACTGCGGTTCAAGTCCCAGACCTAGTGACTTGCTTACTTATTTTCTCTCTGTCTCTCTCTCTCCTCTCACTCTGTCCCTTTCTGGTCAAATTAAAATAAATGAATAAAATTTAATAAAATAATTATTTTTAAAAAAGAACAGTCTGTTAAAAAGTCTGAGGATGTGGAAAAATGAGAATTTGGTGTACATTGTTGGTGGGACTGTAAAATAGTGCAGTCACTTTGAAAAACAGGCAGTTCCCCCAAATGTTATAGAGAGTTATCATATGACCCAGCAATTCCATTCCTAAGTAGATGTTTAAGAGAATTAAAATCACATGTCCATGAAAAAAAAATATATATATGACAGTCTACAACAGCACTACTCATAATGGGGCCAAAGCAGAAACAACCGGGCCAGTAGCACAGGGGTTAGGTACTGTGCACAGAAAGCCAGGTCCCACATGACCAATCACAGTTCAAGTCCTGGCCCTACCAGTTTGAAAAACATGCCAGGCTCATATGTGTGCATGCTCAAATTCCTGACAAAATGGAGAAATGGAGGAAGGACTGCAGCATGACTGTGACCCACTGGGGGGCTCTCTCTCTCTCTCTCTCCCTCTCTGGCAAGTGTACATGCCCTCTGGCATAAAAAAAAATAGAAACGACCCAATGTCCATCAACTGATGAATGGATACATTTGATACATCTACACAATGGAATATCATTGGCAATAAAAAGGAATGATGTGACAGGTGAAAACATTGAAAATATCCTAAATGAAAGAGGCCAAACACAAAAGGCCACATACTGTATGGCTCCATTTCTGTGTAAAGTCTAGAATAGGCAAATTCATAGGAACCGAAAGTAGGTTAGTGGCTGCCAGAGGCTAAGCAGGAGGGGACATGGGGAGTGACTGGTAATGGGTTCTGGCTTTCATTTGGGGCTGATAAAAATGTTCTGAAATTAGGTAGAGTTGATTGTTGCATAAGTCTGAATATACTAAAAATTACTTTAAAATACTTTTTGAAAAAAGATTATTTTCTTCATGAGTGAGTGAGAGAGAGACAAAAACAGAAAGAGAGCTCACCTCCATCAGGGTCTTGACGCTGCACTCCAGCCCCAGCCTTAGTGCCCTGGGTCCCCGGCACTCGTGGACCTGGTATACTCAGGGAGGTCTCCAGACACAAACCTGTAACCCTCCCATATAGGTCGGCTTGGCAGAGCATCACGTTTTACTACTGAGTCACTATTCAGCCCCTAAAACATTTTATTACTTACTTAATTTATTTTGGAGAAGTTTTTGCTATAGGTCGCATGCACTCGCCAGAAAGACAGAGAGACAGAAAGCAAGAAATCACCCCCCAGGGGGGATGGCCACGCCACAATCCTTCTCCTCCATTCTCCTCTTGGGATCTTGGGCATGCACACACACATGCGCCTGGTGTGAGTTTAAGCCATTGGGTCCTGGACTCGAACTGCAGTCGACTACATGGGAGTCCAGAGACATAGCCATTACACCAACTGCTGGTTCCATCCCTAAAACATTCTAAAAGGGTGAATTTTATGGTATGTGAATTATATCTCACAGCTTTTTATTTTTACATTTAAAAAATTTTTTAAATTATTTATTTAATTTTATTTATTCATTCATTTACTTTAATTTGAACACAGAGAGACACAGAGAAAGAGAGAGAGAGAGAGAGAGCAGGAAAGTGAGAAAGGAAGCCACCAGGTCCAGGACTTGAAAAGTGGTCAGCCACGTGGGAGCGTCCAGCACCTTAATCATCATGCCACCTGCTGGTCCATACAGCTTTTTATTTTTTAAGAATTACTTAATTTTGGGACCAGCAGTTGACGTAATGGCTATGTCACTGGACTCCCATGTAGTTCTCATGCGGTTCGAGTCCCGGACCCGGTGGCTTAAACTCATGCCAGGCGCATGTGTGTGCATGCCCAAGATCCTGAGAGGAGAATGGAGGAGAAGGGACTGTGGTGTAGCCATCCCACCTGGGGGGTGATTTCTTGCTTTCGGTCGCTCTGTGTGTGTCTGTCTTTCTGGCAAGTGCACGTGACCTATAGCAAAAACCTCTCAAAAATAAAAAATAGAGAGAATTATTTAATTTTATTCATCATCATTATTAATTTTTTTAATTTGACCAGAAAAAGAGAGAGAGAGAAAGAGAGAAAGTGAGAAAGCAAGCCACCAGGTCCAGGACTTGAACCATGGTCAGTCACGTGGAAGTCATGTACCCTAACCATCATTCCACTTGCCAGTCCCGAATACAGCTATTTTTAAAAATAATAACCCTGGGGCTAGCAAATGGTATGGAGGTTAAGGATTTTCACATGGCCAACTGCATCTTGGACCAGGTGGCTTGAAAATCACACTGGATGCATGTGCGTGCATGTTTAGGATTCCAAGAGGAGAATGGAGAAGAAGGAAATACCGCAATACGCAAGAGGGTGATTTCTCATTCTCATTCTCTCTCTCTCTCGAAAGCATATGCACACTATGGCAAAAACCTAAAGAAATAGTAAAGAAGTAACGATAATCCTAAAAGCACCTGATAAATTAGTTTCTACTCTAAGAAAGCTACTTGACTAATACAGAAGGGAACACTAGAACCGCTTCTGGCCTAATAACATACATGAAAAAGTCCTGAGACGAATACAGAAAATAATAAAATACAGTAACTCATTAGGTTGACAGGTAGGTGGTCCAAATGGTAGTACAATGTTAACCCAACTAGACCCCCCTGGGTTCACGTCCTGGGTCCCCCTCGACTGCCCCGTACACATCAGGCACATGTATGCATGCCTGTGATCCAGGTCAGCTGAGACTGGAAGTGGAACACAGAATAAAGACCCTGTTGGGACCAGCAGTTAGCGTAATGGCTATGTCACTGGACTCCCACATAGTCGACCGTGGTTCGAGTCCCGGACCCAGTGGCTGAAGCTCAGGGCAGGTGCATGTACATGCGTGCCAAAGATCCCGAGAGGAGAATGGAGGAGAAAGGATTGTGGCGTGGCCATCCCCCCTGGGGGGTGATTTCTCGCTTTCTGTCTCTCTGTCTGGCGAGCGCAGCAAAAATCTCTCTCTCAAAAAAAAAAAAAGACCCTGTTGCAGGGTTCTCTCTCTCGGAAGAAATAAGCAAACTAAATAATAATAATAACAATAATAATAATAAATTAACTAATAGGAATGTGGTTTCTGTTCTTGGCTCTGCAAATAGGCTGTGTATGAATGAGGTGGGTGAGTTACACCTCCGAGTCTCCTTCCATAAGATGAGAAAGCTTTCTAATACTAACTCTGATTCCAAAAACTCAAGTCCATGCTCCATGAAGCTGCCAACCTGATGACTCCTCAGTCTTTGGTATGTGTCCATCAAGTTCACCCTCTAGTGAACTCTGCTCACTAGAACTGGCCGGGGAACCAAACCCGCCATCTTTCAAATGGATCCAGCATCATTTGAGCAATGCATTACCACTACACCACCTAGCCTTGTCTCCCGTGAAATTCCTGACCTTAAACAAAGGATTATACATGCATATTTACACACACACACACACACACAAACACACATATATATATATTAAAGAATTATTTTATTATTTTTTAATTTGATGAGAGTGAGACAGAGAGAGAGAAAGAGGGAGAGTGAGAAAGCAAGCAGCCAGGTGTGGGACTCAAACCATGGTCAGCCATGTGGGAGTCCAGCCCCTCAACCACCATGCTACCTGCTAGCCCCAACAAAAGATAGTATTTACAGCCAGGTACCATGCGAAGTGTTTTACATATAAAACACTAATTTAATCCTTATATAACTCCATGAGGTAGCTACTATTTTTTTCTTTAAGTTTACTGTAGTATGTGTATACTAGCCAGAGGCAGACAAGACAGAGGGAAAGTGAGAAATCACCCTCTGGGAGGATGGCCATGCCACAGTCCCTTCTCTTCCATTCTCCTCTCAGGATCTTAGGCATATAAGCACATGCCCAGAGTAATTTTCAAGCTGCCAGGTCCAGGACTTGAACTGTGAAGTTGGCCATGTGAGACTTCCACATGGCTGACCATGGTTCGAGTCCTGAATCCGGAGGCTTGCTTTCTAACTTTCTCTCTCTCTCTGTCCCTCTCTGGTCAAATTAAAATAAGTAAAATTAATAAATAAAGTAAAATAATTTTTAAAAATATAAAGTTAAATTAAAATAATTCTTAAAAATGTATAAAGTCTGTGGGAGCCTGTAGAAGGCATCATAAGAGTGCTAGACTCAGTTACTGAAGGGTGGGAACCTGAGACTACAGATAGACCCTCCCGTGGGGACCGACCCTGTGACACAGAGATGTGTCACATGGCACTGTGCTGCCATGATGATGATGCTTATGGTGTATAACTGCACACACTGCTTTGTTCAGAAGTGGAAAGACACCAGTGATGTTTACGTGAAAACCCTGTTGGGAGGACTAGTCCGTGGCCTGGTGGTGAAGAGAACCAGATCCCATGTGGCGGATTGAGTCCTAGACTCTGTGGCTTGATGACGCTGGGTGTGGGTGTGGGCATGCCCACAGTCCTGACAGAATGAAAAAATGGGACAGGATTGTGAAATGACCACACCCCCACAGGGAGAGGGGTGCTTGCTCCCTCTCCCTCAAGGTCTCTCTTTATCTTTCTCCCTAGTGAGCATACGAACCCTCTGACCACCCTCCCCCAAAAAATAAAATCCACAAAACCACTGGCAGGTGGTATGGTGGTTAAAGGTGCTGGATTCCCACATGGTCAACCGCAGTTTGAGTCCTGGACCTGATGGCTTGCTTTCTCGCTTTCTCTCTCTTTCTCTCTCTCTCTCTTTCTCTTTTTGGTCAAATTAAAGAGAGTAATAACACATGGAATTAAATAGTCTTTTTAAAAAAAATCACAAAACTTGGGACCAGCAGTGGCGTGGTGGTTAAGGTGCTGGACACTCCCACATGGCCAACCATAGTTTGAGTCCTAGACCTGGTGGCTTGCTTTCTCACTTTCCCTCTTTCTCTCTCTCTGTGTCTCTCTGGTCAAATTAAAATAAAATGAATGAATAAATAAAATTAAATAAATCATTTTTTAAAAAATCATAAGACTCTCGATAGATGTAACTCCATGTACTGCACAAGGGACCATGTCTCACATGCATGTTCAACCCTATCTAGCACATACTTAGCGACATGCAATTCCCACATGATGTTGTTCCTGTGTGACTCAGGACCTGTCTGTCATCTATTCCTGTCCTCCTCACAGCTCCAGGTATGTTTCCAAGTACATATGAGGTGCCCAAATGCTTACTGACTTAATGTTTTAAATGCCAGGCAGAGCAAAGGGGCAGTGGGTTTGCTCAGGGAAAGCTTTCTGGAAGAAGCTGGGGATGAAGGCTAGAGAGAGGAGAGGCATAAAGCGGGGGTGACAGAGGAAGCACACAGCTCAGGCCGGTGAGGGGATACAGAGCACTACCTCGGCTCCTCTGTCTTAAATCCCCTCTTAACTATTTCAAGTGTGCTAGTCTCCCCAACAAGAGCTCCGAACTTCTCGAAGGCACTGCCTTATGCTCGGATTCTCCCCTGCACTTGCGCATGCTCCTTCCCAAGACACAGACCTCCCGTTTCACCATGAACTCTGCTTGCGAGTACTGATCAGAGGAGCAGGCACAACTGGCCTTTGAGCGTTTTCTTCCTTGCTTGGCAGATCCTCCAGGGGTTCTCTGGACTCCTCAGCTCACATTTGAAGAAAGATCAAGGGAAAACGGAAATGGCATCAGCTAACTCTGATGCCTGGAGCCCAGCATCAACCAACATTTTCCCTTAAACCAAAATGTCATTTAATACAGTAAGAGGATAGATTGAGATTAGGTTGAAAACAAAGACTTTGACTAGTTCCTAAGGGACAATGCAAAAGGGCGAATGGAGGGGCCACAGGTGACGTGGTGGTTAAGGCACTAGACTCCCACATGGCTGACTGCAGTTCAAGTCCCAGAAACTCATGCTGGGCACACATGTATCCAAAATCCCACGAGGAGAATGGAGGAGAGGAGATTGTAGCATGGCCAAACCTCCGGGAGGCGATTTCTCACTTTCTCTCTCTGTGTCTCTGTCTCTCTGTGAAACTCCCATCAGTTCCACCATCAGTGTGTGGCTACCTCTGGAGCCATAGTGGAAAACCTAGGATAAAAGGGATGGATGATAGAATGAACAGGCAAAAAAGACTCAAGTACCCGAACTTCTGGGTGAAATTTCTCGGAAGTGGCCCAGAGCGGGCAGGTTAGAACTCTGACCCTCATCCCACTCAAAATACCTCCTCTAACAAAATGCTCCTTCCCTCTGTACTCCAGGCTGTTTCCAAATGGGAAAGTAATCCTGCTGTCAGGTCTTGCATGCAGATGAAATCTCCTGAGGGGCAAAGCTGTTTTTTTCCTCAGTACTTTAACAAATGCAAACTGTTATTATCAATATCGGCCAGCATCTTTATTAAGTGCCTGTCAAAGGGCATTCTTAAACCCTGGCTCTACCTTGTGGGAGCTCATGTGTCAGACAGCAACCCAGAGAGAAGAGAATTGACATCCTCCAAGGGTTGCATCTGCTGAAAGACAAAGTGAGAGTGCTTGTGAAGGACTGCGGGAGGGGAGAAGCGGGTGAGATAGCGCAACGAATCCCCTACTCTCCCCTGACCCATGAGTCTTATAATTACAGACTTTCAGAGCAAGAAGGGGCCATTAAACATTCTAGGAGATTCTAGGAAGCTGCTACACTGGCAGAAAGAACCAGAACCATGAAGCTTGGGGAAGTGATGGAAGTCTTGGGGAAAGAAAAATTTTAAAAGCCCAGTGGAGACAAGGGAAGGGCTGGTCTCTTCTGCGCTTGGAGCCCAGCAACGATTATTCATTCAGATGTGCCCTGGCAGGCCCTGCTGCCGTCGCCAGTGCCATCCCCAAACCCAGGCAAGGTGCCATCCTGCCCTGGACTCGGGAATGGTGCCAGGAGGCGGGGCTGCCCTGGTGCTGGGGGACAGGAGAGCATAGCAGAGAAAGCCCGCTAAGAGGCTGAGGGAGGAAACCCCTCTTCCTGGGCCACAGTTCTATCTTCTCACACTTACATGGGGCAGGCTTCCTCCTATACCACGCCAGGACTACACAGAGCATGAGAGACACTCAGAGAAAGTTGCGATAGAGAAAAGCAGGCGAGGAAGGGGAGAAATGAACTTTGGGGCCACTAGGGGAGAGAATGGTCTAAAGAGGGAACCAAGAGAGCTGGCATAATGGAGTCCCCAAGTCAAATGACCTGCCCTAGAAGAGCAGGGCTGCCAGGGCCTGTGACTAGCTCAGAGGAGCCTGAGACCAGGCTGGAGAGGCCCGCCCTCCCTCGCTCCCTCCCTCCCTCCCTCTCCCGCTCAGAGGAGAACAATGGGCTCTTTTCCTGAGCTCTTCCTGTAACCCAGAAGGCCCACACAAAGAGGAAGAGGAGGGCAAAGGCAGTGGCAGTACCAAGGGACAGCTTGGGGGAGGGAGCTTTCAACCTCCCATAAACACCAGCTCCCTCAAAGCCGCCCCCCAAACAATGACAACCTAATTCCCAAACAGTAACTGCTATGCAAACGCAGTTTAAAGCCACCCCTCAGTGCCACTGCCAGCGGATTACCGGTCCTAACCCTTCTATGGGAGACATGCTAAAGCCTGCACCCGAGGAGGGGCTGACAGCCTGATAGGCTAGAGGCAGACCGGGTTTTCCCAATAATTCCAGTCCCACAGATCCGGGCCTTACCCGGGTCTGGCAGAGATGGGGAGGGAAGGGCCGTTATTCTGGTAGAGGGGCTGGAGGCTTAGACATCCTTCAATTAGATATGAGCAGCCGCAGGACGTGTGTACGGTGTGTGTGCACGAGGAAAAAAAATAGGACGGGGTGTGCAAGAGAGGGAGTGAGTGTGTGTGCGAGAGAAATGGGACTGCGTGTGTGGGCTGGGGGTAGAGAAGAGGCAGGGAAAGCCTAATGAGATCACCCCCTCCCTCCTACCCAAGCAGGAGGACCTAAGTTCCCAAGGACTCTAAGGACGAGTAGAGAATGGGATGCTTGCCTTCCTCCACAGGGAGGGCCCTGGGGCCTGCACGAGTCTCCATGGCATGGACCTGCAAGCCAACCAGGGGGAGTTTGCAGCACTACTCCATCCAAAGTGCCCAGCGTGGAGGGACGGCCAAAGCCAAAGCATGAGCAAAGTGAAGTATGTCCTACAGGAAAGGAAGGAGACAGGAGAGGGGACCCTCGACACCTCTTTGCTGACTCAAGAAACCGAAAGGAAGCAAGCAGAAGGCAGGCTGAGGTTGTCACCGATCCCCTACTGGCCACCATTACCAAGAGTAAACGGGACTCTTGAATAAGGCCTTCCTAACCTCGTCCCAGCGTTCCCTAGCCTTGATAACCAACTCTCCACTCTGCTACCCCTACCTCTCACTGTGGAACGCCACCAGGTCCTCTTACTCTGACTCCACACTGTGTAGTGTCAGTCCTCTGCACGTCGACTGCTATCTGTGTTTTGAAGTGTTTTTATGGGAATGCAGCACAGGAGGGGAGGAAATCAAGTCGGTGCGGGGAGGCAGAGAAACGGGGAGAGAGAGGGATGTGCCAGGAGGAGGGTTAGTTTATAACTCACTCCTCCTAGGTCTCCCTGCCAGAAGGATGCGTGAGACACACTCACGCATGTACGCACTTGCAGATACACGTAGAGGCAGAAACAGGTCGGGACATGACACATCCGTGAACACAAATACCATTCTCATCAGAAACCAGTTAGAGCAGAGGGGGGGCCTTGCCTGGAGCAAGGAAGTTGGGAACCAAACCCTCCTCCTTCCACAGCTGATCTTGCTGTCCCAGTGCAAGGTTCCAGGCTGGCTGGGCTGCCCCAGCCACGGGCCCTGGGCCGAGGAGCCTGAGACCAGGCTGGAGAGGCCCGCCCTCCCTCGCTCCCTCCCTCCCTCCCTCTCCCGCTCAGAGGAGAACAATGGGCTCTTTTCCTGAGCTCTTCCTGTAACCCAGAAGGCCCACACAAAGAGGAAGAGGAGGGCAAAGGCAGTGGCAGTACCAAGGGACAGCTTGGGGGAGGGAGCTTTCAACCTCCCATAAACACCAGCTCCCTCAAAGCCGCCCCCCAAACAATGACAACCTAATTCCCAAACAGTAACTGCTATGCAAACGCAGTTTAAAGCCACCCCTCAGTGCCACTGCCAGCGGATTACCGGTCCTAACCCTTCTATGGGAGACATGCTAAAGCCTGCACCCGAGGAGGGGCTGACAGCCTGATAGGCTAGAGGCAGACCGGGTTTTCCCAATAATTCCAGTCCCACAGATCCGGGCCTTACCCGGGTCTGGCAGAGATGGGGAGGGAAGGGCCGTTATTCTGGTAGAGGGGCTGGAGGCTTAGACATCCTTCAATTAGATATGAGCAGCCGCAGGACGTGTGTACGGTGTGTGTGCACGAGGAAAAAAAATAGGACGGGGTGTGCAAGAGAGGGAGTGAGTGTGTGTGCGAGAGAAATGGGACTGCGTGTGTGGGCTGGGGGTAGAGAAGAGGCAGGGAAAGCCTAATGAGATCACCCCCTCCCTCCTACCCAAGCAGGAGGACCTAAGTTCCCAAGGACTCTAAGGACGAGTAGAGAATGGGATGCTTGCCTTCCTCCACAGGGAGGGCCCTGGGGCCTGCACGAGTCTCCATGGCATGGACCTGCAAGCCAACCAGGGGGAGTTTGCAGCACTACTCCATCCAAAGTGCCCAGCGTGGAGGGACGGCCAAAGCCAAAGCATGAGCAAAGTGAAGTATGTCCTACAGGAAAGGAAGGAGACAGGAGAGGGGACCCTCGACACCTCTTTGCTGACTCAAGAAACCGAAAGGAAGCAAGCAGAAGGCAGGCTGAGGTTGTCACCGATCCCCTACTGGCCACCATTACCAAGAGTAAACGGGACTCTTGAATAAGGCCTTCCTAACCTCGTCCCAGCGTTCCCTAGCCTTGATAACCAACTCTCCACTCTGCTACCCCTACCTCTCACTGTGGAACGCCACCAGGTCCTCTTACTCTGACTCCACACTGTGTAGTGTCAGTCCTCTGCACGTCGACTGCTATCTGTGTTTTGAAGTGTTTTTATGGGAATGCAGCACAGGAGGGGAGGAAATCAAGTCGGTGCGGGGAGGCAGAGAAACGGGGAGAGAGAGGGATGTGCCAGGAGGAGGGTTAGTTTATAACTCACTCCTCCTAGGTCTCCCTGCCAGAAGGATGCGTGAGACACACTCACGCATGTACGCACTTGCAGATACACGTAGAGGCAGAAACAGGTCGGGACATGACACATCCGTGAACACAAATACCATTCTCATCAGAAACCAGTTAGAGCAGAGGGGTGGCCTTGCCTGGAGCAAGGAAGTTGGGAACCAAACCCTCCTCCTTCCACAGCTGATCTTGCTGTCCCAGTGCAAGGTTCCAGGCTGGCTGGGCTGCCCCAGCCACGGGCCCTGGGCTGGTGGCTCGATCCAGCCTAGAGGTCTTCACAGATGGAGAGGGCCTACAGGAGGTGGCAGTTGGCACATGGTGGGAAGCAGATGAGCGAGGGTTTTGGGGGCAGTGCAGAGTAGAGAAAGTCAGGAAAGTGAGGAGGAGCGGGGAGAGGAGAGACAGGGACCAGAATGCAAGCAGCCTTGTGCTGGTTCTAAAATGGCCGCAGGCGAGGCAAGGGACAGATGGTCCCTTTCTGAAGCTCAGCCGGGGAAGTGGAGAAAGGGAAAAGGAAAAAATAAATACAATCACAGAAATGTAAAAATAAACTGAAAAACCTAAAAGATAAACAGCTTGCTTCTAAAGTTCCGCCTGCCTCCGGATTCTTCTAAAGGAAAACAGAATTGCAGGGAAACAGACCCCTCACAGCGGGTCTGAAGGCTGCTGGAGGTCATTCGACCCTTTCCCCAAGCCCAGATTTTGCAAAGTCTCCTAGGTAGCTGAGGTGACATCTTGCCCACACCCACCTGGCTTCTTCCTGTCTCACCTTACTTTTCAGATACTACAGGCTGTCAGAGCAACTTGATTCTGTCCTCCTCCACAAGAATCAGTTTCTGACTATGGTCAACAGAATCAATTTCATCACCTCCCAGCTATGGACGCTACTGCCACCACCCAACTGCCCAGCACTTCCCAATCTAAAGGTACTTTCATGATCATTATCTCATTTGCAGCTCGAACCTGTAGGGAAGCTGGGAAGAATTATCACCCCCATCTCACCGAGGAGAAAACCAAGGCTCTGACAGATGCACGGTCTGTCAAGGTGAAGCTAGAACTCAAGGCTGTTCAATCTTCCTGACAGCACAAGTCACAATGCCCTCTCCAGAGCTTGCCTACTGGATTCCATTTGCACCTGTGGACCAAAGAGGTTCTTCCTGAGGCTCAGATCTGACTGCCTTCCAGATGACTGGAGCCCTGCCCATTCCCATCTGGGTGTTGTTTTGCTTCTTGCTAGTGTGTGGACAAGACAGAGGGCCTGGAGCGTGGTATGTGCAGGATTTCTTTCGGTCCGTCCAGTGTGCTGTGCCCTTTCTCGCCTCTGGGTCTTTGCACATGCTGCTCACTCTCCCATGCTCATCACTCCCCTCCTCTCCACCTGGATACTTCATGCCTGCCCCTCCGGACCTGAACTTCGCCATCACCGCCTCCAGGAAGTACCTCTACTAGCCTCTGCTCCCACAGCACTCTGGCCTGCTCTTGTGACACCAATGACATGGCAGTGACTGGTTCTCTCCTTGACTGTCTCCTCTGCTAGCCCAGGTCCTCGGAGGTCAGGGGCACACTCAATACCTGTCTGTTGAATGAATGAATATGGAAATAAAGCAAAGTCCACGTTATGTAGAGAAGCCTCCCTCAGTCCTTATTCAGCGACTTCTGACACTAGTTTCAGCTTCTCTCCTTCCTTCCTAAATGACCCCTTGATATGCATTTTGGAGAAATACATGAGCACAGCTACTACAACAAATCTTCTTTTTGTCCTGTGACTCAGCACCCCGAATTTTTTTTTTATAAATTAGTTTATTTAGTTATTTTTGTTGTTGTTGAGGAGGATTTATTTATTTATTTATTTATTTATTTTTGCTATAGGGCTCGTGCACTCACCAGAAAGAAAAGAGAGACAGAGAGACAGAAAGCGAGAAATCACCCCTCAGGGGGGATGGCCACGCCACAATCCCTTCTCCTCCAGTCTCCTCTTGGGATCTTGGGCACACACACACACGTACCTGGTGTGAGTTTAAGTCACCGGGTCCGGGACTCGAACTGCAGTCGACTAAATGAGAGTTCAGCAACATAGCCATTACACTAACTGCTGGTTCCAGCACCCCTAATTTATATGCTTGATATATGTATTCTCAGAAAGCAGACTTTCACAAAGCAAGGAACTCCGATATGGTCAGCAAAAACCAAATGGAAACACTACTAAGGGCCCAAAGACCAGAGGAGGCAACAGGGCACGCAGAGACAAAGGGAAGGCTTCCCAGAGGAGGAAAAAGCCCATAAGCATTTTGGAGAAAGAAACAGGCAGAGCTGGGCTGGGTGAGGAGGGCAGAGGGTCCCACCACAGTCAGAGGCCTGCCTGTGCTAACTCATGGCAGGTTTTCTTAGCTGAAGCAGAAAGGCAGCCAGGAGTGTGGTGAGATGGGACGGCAGGGAACAGCCAAGTGTTTCTACCTCTCTAAGAATCAGAAGGCCCGGGCGCTGGTTCTGATGCTTCTATGTAATGTAGGCAAATCGGCACATCACTTAGTCTCTCAGTCTCATTTCCTTAACTACCAGTCCGATTTCACAAGAATGCATGGAAGAAAAAACATTTTGAAACCCATGAAGTGCTATGAATTTGCATACAGTCATGAAGACACTGGCCCCCGCAGAGCAAGCAAAGGCTGTGGCAGAAGATGACCGACTGAGGCTGTTGGCATCACTGGCAGTTAAGGGGAAGAGCTCAGGAAACAAGAAACCAAAATTAAAAAAGGTGAAGAGTGGCAGCTCAGGAAACAAGAAACCAAAATTAAAAAAAAAAATAGTAAAGTAGGATTGCGAGGAGGGCAGGAGAGACAGAAGGGAGAAAAGATGAGTGGCCAGGAGGCAGGGCTGAAAGGGGCAGGGAGGAGGGGCAGTCCCTGGGAAGCAGACACCAGAGAGCAGGGAAGGGCACGGAGGGAAGCAGGAGCCGCAGGGAGGGGGCACGCCAGCCCTTTCCGGCTGGCACACACCAGCTAACGGAGGAGGACAACACCAGTAATCAGGGGTTGGATAATAATAAGGCTTCTGGCTGCTGGTTTTCAACTGTAGCACAAACAAATCATTATACCTCATTGTCGACCTCCTTCTGTGGGAGTCAGGTGTCCACAAACCCAAGGGAACAGACTAGGGAAGCTTTGTGACCAAGAAACTCTGTGACTTGTCTTACCCATACATGGCCTCTAATTCCAGAAGGAAACCAATCGGATACCACAAGAGAGAACTTAGGAAAGAATGAGAACTTAGGAAAGACAAGGGAGCCGTGAGAAGCCATCCTGGGAGGAAGGGTGGATGACGAGGCAGAGCTGAGTCAGCTGAAGAAGAGCAGGTAGAGGGTGGGGCCGGCAGGGAGTGGGAGGAAGGACAGTGAATCCGACTCAGAAAGGCAGGCCCAGGTTACTCTCCAAAGGGCGGAGACCAGATATTCTTTGGCTCCTCCAAGGACGGACCCAGAATAAGTTACAGCTGAAGTAAGTGAGACAGGAGGAGGAACTTCTGACCAGCAGGATGGAGCAAATACATTCGCCCAACTTTTAACCAGGCCTGTCTCTCCTCTTAAGAAACCTTCTTTGTGAATGGAAGTGTGATGGCCGGCAGGCAGGGGCTGGCAGCTCTGCCGCAAACATGTCACATCACGGCCTCCTGGAGCCCCTCATCGCGATGAGCATGTCCCAGGACTTTGTCAGCTTCCTTGTGCCTGGTTCATCCCTAAGGGTCCCAACCGGCGGGTAATCACTACCATGTTGGTGACCTGTTCAGTTTGCTGCCATCACTCTCTCCGGTTGCAATTTTGGCAATTCAATCCTTTCTTTGGACCAGAGCTGAAAAATGAAACCATATGGTATCTTCTTGAGGAAGAAGACATGCTCTCCAGTGCTTAGTCACTGAGGTCAAGAAGAGAATTTCTTCTTGGGACCAGCAGTTAGCGTAATGGCTATGTCACTGGACTCCCATGTAGTCGACCACTGTTCGAGTCCTGGGCCCGGTGGCTTAAACTCACGCCGAGCATGTGTGTGTGTGCGTGCCCAAGATCCTGAGAGGAAAATGGAG